>NC_071977.1:25447320-25799491 GCF_026283585.1 Hylaeus volcanicus
GATGAATTTATTCGACAAATTGACGAACAGAATTGCTCCGTTTGCGAACGTATCGACAACTTTTTGCAATTTAATTTTCCTTCGATGCCGATACTTCTACCGTTAAAGAGTCGCTAAGCACCCTTCGCTTCTCCGTGCACCGCCATCGGAATAGATTTAATTGATCAATGGAAAGGCTCGAAAATATTCGAAGAGGAAGGTCACTCATGGGTAGTCGAGAGTGTGAGCAATCGGCTGCCATCCAATTCCAACCGCTTCGCTCGAAGTGGCGAATTTTTAATTAACAGAGGTGAACACGCCCGGATACGAGGGCGAAACAAATTTGATCGTCTTATCGATTTCAAAATGCGCGATTCGTGGTCGAAGCACGGTATTACGCGATACGTTCAGATTCGACGGGCGTTCCGCAATCACAGACAGTCGAGAGGAAAAAAATAATAGCCAGACCGGACGAGCGTGGAACAGGTTGTTCGCGAGCAGTTTTCCAGGAAAACAAAAGTTTCTGCGCTGACTAGACAGCGGTTTTAAGGACCGTCTGACCCGTTAGGAACGCCTAGAGAAAATTGAATCGGCTCCCGAGACAGTTATTTATGCAAAACAACCGCTCTTTAGGCGATACACCGCAGCCAGTGGGCCCCGTATCCCGCAGGGCGCTCGTTACCAGCTGTACAAGAGAAAAATATGTGTGTGCACACGGCTAAACGGCCGACGGCTGTTATTTTTTCGTCGAGGCGACCAAGTAAAACTCCGCCGCGCTCGTCATGCAAATTTCATTTGAACACTTTAAGTGCCTCTCCCCCCCTCCCCCCCGCACCTCGAGGAAAACGCGGGAACGATCCTGCCGACACGGACGACTTTGGGAACTCGAAAAGATTATAGCACGGGACAAGCTATTTACGAGTCTTGGGAGGAGAGTTACGTTAAATAATTCCCGTTCTTTTTCTTACCTCCGTTCTTTGTTCTCTTAGTTAACGCATCCAGAACGCGCCGTCGGGACGAACGCGGGGGGCGGAGCGTTTAAGACGGGTCACCTGGATTACTCGTTCATTTTTAAAGATAAGAAAGAACGTTCGAGGTGGAAATTGTTTCGTTTTATAAGCGAGCACGGATTCTTCGTATCGAGTGGAATACATTCGAGATGAATACATTCGAGATGAATACATTTCTAAAGCGTTCGTCTGGCTGTCCTTTTATTCATCGATTGCTGTATAAATAAACGGGGATTTTAACATGATTTCTTAAATTTACAGAAACTATACGATGGTTAAATGAAACTATATCTTCGTTAGAGAATTCCTACACCAATCGTTGTTACAATTAATCGCGGGCATCCTAACGAGCGACGAGCGTATACGTAACGAGCCGCCCTTGACCTATTCTTAAGCCAAAGATTACGTAATCCACCACACTCCCCCGTAACGTATACGCGCGCACACACAAACGGACGCGTGGCATAGCCCTGATACGGGAAAATAAATTTATTCGTGTCATAAAAGCAGATTGCATCTACAATGTAGTCAGACGACGCTCACCAGTCACGGTAAAAAAAAAGGGTAGCTGGATCTATTTGCATATCGGTAATTTCTAAGCACACGTACACACTGCCTGCGCTGAATTTTACCGCGAGAAAGTCGTAAATCGTAGTCAAAACATTTCGACGTCCTCTTGTATTTATACACCCTAATCTACCTCTTTGCGCCCATGCATTCATCACCTCGAGAACGTTTTTTCGTCGTCTAACTAAGCTAGGTTCAAATGGTGCCATCCATGCACACTTTCGAAATACCTTTTTTCGTTTAAAAAATTGTTAACTTTGAAGAATTTTTTATTTGTAAAAATACTCGAACTAGAAGTCAAAACATCTGTTACTGTCGAAAGAGTGTCGCGCCGTCCTGAATCACGCGGCATATGGACAGACCGCAAGTAGAATAAGACGTCTGACTATAACGTCTGACTCGATTCGTCTCGGAATGTCAGTGTCTCCAATTTGGTTTTGGAGCTCGCAGGCGTTGATTTTAATTTAGAAAACAGCGAGAATTTAATTCCGCTACAGGGCTCGAAAAAGTTTCCATTATCAAGGAAGTGTTCATGCCGAGGTAGAATTTGAGAAACCCTCGTCCAAACTCGTCTTTTCACCGCAAAGCTCGCGTACGCGATTAAAAATTCCGAACGAAAGAATCTCATTTTTCGCGCAGAGGATGCGCAACGACAGAGGGTGTTGGGGTGGGCTCGCGTAAGAATGATCGCACGGAGGATACTTTTCGCGAATGCGGGCCCTTCGAAGCGTTTGCAACTCGGTGGCTCTGCGTGTGTGGGTCGACGATTCAGACCGAGCCTATCCCACTAACGTGGGTTGGTAGGTGGATCCTGGTGGATCAATAGCCTCTGTCTGGCCTCACCCTCTGCCGCCAGCCTCAGTGCCCTCATTCGCCGACAACTCAACTCCAAACTCACCCCCTCCCACCGCCGCTGCTCCCTCCCTTTGCCCTATGTTTCTTTCTCCCTTTCTCCCTTCGAGTCCCTTGGTTTTCTCTTCTTCGCTGTCCCTCTACCCCGTTCTCGTTGCTCCGATTCCATCCCTCTCGCGCTCTCTCGCCCCCATCCTCTGTACGCAATACATTGGTGGGTGCACACACGCGCAGCGGGTCGCGCGTCAAGTACAAGCGGACGTATGTTCGAGCCAGGGGTGGCTTTGCGCGGACGAAAACGATGGCACCCCCGTCGAGGTCCTCCTTACCCTTCGACGAGACTATGAAGATGTATACGCGGACAATAGAAGATACAAATGAAATAAACGATGAATGGAATAAAGAATTATCGAGTTACATTGATTTCGAATTACGACGGTTACCACGAACTTCGAAGTTTAATTACTTCTCCTTAGTTGAGTAGAGCAAATTGGGATTCGATATATGAAAATTACTTGCTTATAACAGAAAATACTGACGAAACGGTATCGTAAACATAAGTACGTAATTATGTGGTTGAACTGTAAACGGTGGAGGATAATGTAAATTTCAAGATCCTCCACTGGTGTGGAGGAGTAGCAAGTTTCACCCCTTTGCGTATCGTACGTGCTAATCACAATGAAATATTACTTCAAACTTGATTAGTTCGGTTTCATTACTCTCTAATTCGTATACACGAATCGAAACGGGGTGACTGAACCGAAACTTGCGTCGGGGTGCGGGCGGTTAGAGCGTCGGTCCTGATCGGAGCCCTTTGCGAGAGGGTGTTCGCGCCGATCCAGCGTGCGCGCGTGGGGCGAGTAAGCCGTCGATCGGGGGAGCGTGCGCGGAGAGCGCGGCGTGGCGGGCTGACCCATTTTTTAGCGTTTCACCTGTTTTATCTTCCCACCCTTTTTACGCCAGAGCCCTACTTTGTTAATGCCTCGAGCGGCCCGCTAGACGACGCCAGACGGCTTCTCCGATCCGAGAGTAATGGCCGTCGTGCACGTTTTTTTATTTTCTCTTCATACGTGCAACGTACCACGAGGCCTGGCTCGACGTGTGGGTGCGTGCGCGCGAACGTAGCAGTCGCTTGGCGTCGCGCCACCGCGTAAACCAGTGATTCTTAACCTGTTTAAGCTCACGGCACAGTTTAGAAAAAAAAAAAAATATAGGAATCGTGGCATTCGAATTTTCTTTATTCTTAATTTTTAATTAAGTATCCTCTTTTATAGTATCAAAGCACTTATATTAATTCACTTTTCAGTATTCCATCCATAAATGGCGGATGAGCTACGCTAATTGTTTAGCTAGCGGAATGTTAGCTATAATTTAGTACAGTTCAGTAAGAAACAAAGACTAAAGAATCATGCATAGATTCTTAAGATGAAATTAAATTGTATTTAAGCGCAAAAGAATCACTGACCTAAGCTCTCGGCCCCGATTCACCGAGATGAAAGTAAACACGGTGCGTGTGCGTCCCAGGTTACAATTATATTCCGGTATCACCGAGTCACTACCGGACACGATGTTCGCCTGAGCACGAAACCGTCGAAGGCGGCGGTTACCCGACTCTTCTACGCTTCGATTTTTCCTCCCGTTCTCCCCGACGCCCTTTTTCCCCTTTTTCTCGACCAAGATCATGCGATACACCCTACCCCCCGTCCAACCATCGTTGGAATTGTACGCGACCACGCTACGGGAACGAATCTCGAGCGTGGTTACGCGATGTTGCAACCGGTGCGCGGAATCGACGATTGATTCGATGGAAACGAGGTCGCGAGGGATGCGAGGACAGTAGTAAGGAGCACAATTAATGATACCGGCAGGCACACGCTATCCACCGACACGAGATGGGATCCAACCCGTATGAGAATTTTGTTTGATACGATCAGGTCATCGTTGATATTGTTATCAGGCCATTCGCTACCTGGTCGATGGAAAAAATTCATTACCACGCACGTTTCGTTACTTAACCTTTAGAAGAATATGGACATATAGTCAGTCTCATAAATATTTATACCCTCTATGTCTATTAAAGAAGTTTGTCTGAATTAAATAATAGGTTCGATGTCTTCAAATAAATGTTTCGTTAGAAATATGTACATGGTTAAATACTTTACACTTGTATATATGTAATATAAAATTTATTTACAAAAAATTCCTTCAATAAAAACAAAGGGTACGAATATTTATGGAACTGACTGTATATGTGTACGTCTGAATTATATCAATATAACCATTACTTACAATCGCAATATCTTTTAGAATTAAAATATATATCGTATTATAGTGAGACAACGTATTTGTGTGTTAAAATCGATTCCTTTGATTTGTCTCTATAAAATCCATTTAAAATCCATCCCTCGAGAGATTAAATATGATATCAAGTGTGAAATTAGTCCACGCGTCACATATATGCGATACGTTTAATTAGAAGTAAATGAATTAAATCGGAAGTTAAAAACAAGGCAACTTATTACACGGCTATCAACTGTTCCAATTTCTCAGTGCACGTTTAGAAGAATCTAAACTCCATCGCGTCGGTTGTACAAACAGAGGACAAATTGAGCCAGCTGGGACAGTCTCGAAGTTCGCGTCTGCATCTGCTTTGCATCCGAAAGCCGGACTCGTCGCTGCAATAAGGCACGCGGTATAATTAACCACGAAACGCGTCGAGTCCGTAGCGAGCGTATAACTGCTTGATTATAACCTTATCCGACGCTCGTGCGTGACCGCCGCGATCACGTGTAAGTACGCTAGAAATTTTTCCAGCTAAATAAACGGCACTCGACAATTTACACGAGAAATTCCCGAGCGCTTGCGACGCTTACGTAAAGAAGCTGGCAATCGGAGGTACGACTCCACCCTCGAAACGTTTCTCTCGTGTTGCGGCGAGCGGTTTCGCGCGCAAACAACGCTGATCACAAGCGAGCGACGATCAGATCGTAAAGTTCAGTGTTGCGGTAATAACTATGGTAATAACCGAGAGCAATAACACGAAGCCATCCCTGGGCGAACGCATGACGTACCGAGCAAAACGGAGGAAGGAAACGCAGGCAAAAGCTACCGCTGCCAGAAACGTTGCCGCTTCCGCGTCCCCTTTTTCGTCTTTTCTTCGTTTACATTTTCGCCTCGCTGCTTTCACGATCGCCCGACCTATCGACGTTCGCGGTGGAAGAGCGATACGTACGAACGCACGCGAATAATGAATGACTATCGTGCATCGTCTGCGCTCGTAACGGAGACCTCCTCGCGTGTTTCGCGCATTAACTTCCGTGAGAAGTTCAGCCGAGTTTCCTCGAGGCATCGACAATTGTCGCGTCGCCGTCGATCGGGGGTGGAAACGAGATTACACTGAGGAATTGCAAGTGAAAATTTCTGACTTCTGCCGTCCGACCGACGCGACGAAACTCTCGAGCGTGAACGTTCGACTTCGTCGATCGTTCTGTTTCATGCGCGTGCTTTATTTCCATCTCGACGACTTTGTTTGTTGGCGTATAAAATAACTTGCAGACCTCGCAGGATTCGTTGACATTACACGAAAAAAGGAAGCTGGATCTTGCGTTCAATTTGTATTTCTCTTTTTTTCCCACCGATGTATCACCTTGAATGCGATTAAAAATATGCAGTAAACCGTGCTGCAATAAAATACAGTAAATTACGACGGGAATTTAGAGCGTACGAAACCATAAAGATCCCCTATCTCGCGAACGATACCATCCCCAGCTACAAACGAACTTGCAGTCATCGCATGTCGATCCACGCGACAAGGCAAGATTTTAGCGCAATGCGCGAAAGGGTAGGGTGTAAAATTACGAAATAAGGCAGGCCTCGTAAATCTCAATTCTCCGAGTACGAATATAAATCAAGAGGAGCGTGCACGATTCAAGTTCTTGCTCTCGTATTTCCAGTACTGTATAGACTATCGAGGTTACGAGGAGAGACGTCGAAAAACACGAGAAGAAATAATGAATGGGCTCCGAACGCGGGTAATATTCGGTTTCACCTGGCCGGCCCGGAAACGGGAGGCGCCGGCGTCGAAACATTGTTGCAAATTTTAATTTCCTTCAACCGAGACTGTTTGCGCCTGTCTGCGATCTTTTTTGCGCGGCGAGTCCGATTATGCAAATTACACGCTTCGCGGTTCCGCGCGTGTGACTTTATATGGGAACGGGCGTTCGTGTGATTTCACTCGGATAAAAGCAGATAGCGAATCTGCCCTGCTTCGAACATGATTTACGGTTTCACGAAATCCACCTTGGGGACGACACGAACGTCCACGTTGTTTAGCTAGATCCTGAACAGAGGGCTAAGGTTATGCGCTTGCACGTTCGAGCTAACAAAATTCGGGACTGTCTTTGGGAAACTACACCTTTCCCCTCGAAATATACTCACGTCGAGTCGATATAAAACCGCAAACATACGCGTGACTAAATTTCCTTCGAATTCAACGGAACATATGTGTCCGTACGATTCGTTTCGCTAAGGGAATCTAATTTTCTCGAAAGTTTCTGGTCGAGGAGGGGATTATTTCCAAAGAGACGTCACACCAGCGTGTTTAACCAAATGTCGGACCACTTGGCGGTTTTTTGGGGGAGTTCCCATCGTAGCACGAGATATCGTAATAAATTCTCGAAGACTGGACACAATAAGTGTCCCCGTTGAACGTGTAGCGTGTTCCTCGAGTTGTCCTCGCATCCGTCACGCGATTTCGCCCCCTGAAAAAGCCATTTGCAATCGTCGAACCCGCGTAAAGCATATCCGTGTTCATCCCCCGGGACGTCTTTTTGCACCTTTAACAGCCGTTCAGGTGGAATCTCGAAACTCTGGCGATCGATCACTCTCGCTCTCAGCTGTTTCCCTCGGACTTCCACGTTACCTTTCGAAAGCATGTTTCCTAGGAAACTCGCGAGATTAAACGCAACTCGATAAACTGATTCTCCGCACCTGTCAAACGCGATACCGTGGAATTACGTTAGAATTTTCTACGCGAGAATGTCACAGGAAAGTCGAACGATATAGCGACGAAATTTACCTGTTTTGTTGTAAAATAATTATCGTTGCAGGTAATCTTTTAACTTTGTTAAACGTTAAACGTTTCAGTTTTCATTTTGGATTCTATTTGGTAAGGTTAGAATCTATTGCCTTCGTTCGTAGAATGATTGCCGAAGAGGTCTGAAGGGTTATAATTGATATCGAATAAATACTTATTGGTGAGAAACACGGGTCCGTTTTACCTTTGTACGAGCATTCCGTTGTCAAATATTTACAAATTCGATTCGTCCTCGCTTTGATATTCCAGAACGCGCGGACTCGAACGGGACACGAGCCCTCCGCTGCATTACCGCGCGCAGACTCTCGACATTCAAACGCAACTCGTAAGCGTACACCCCCTTTGTTTCTGTCACCGAAGTCGTTCCCCCGTGAAAAGGATTTGCCTTTCCAAACAAAAGACTTTTATATACCCAAGCACTGGGCGTTTCTTAATATGTGAAAAGTAAGGGTGACCTCAAGATGTGTAACCGGGAAATAAGTATTTCTGTAAACGTGCTCCAGGTCGTTATTCTCGCTAACGCGAGTCGCGTACTTTATACGTTGCTCGATCGTTGCGTTCCTTGTGCATAGGGTGTCTTAAAACAGAAACAAACACAAAATTTCCAAACGCAGCCCAAAGTTCCCCAATTTTAATTACATTCGCGAGTCCTCCCTTTCTAGGGACGTACAGCCATGCAAACGTCACGCTGAAATAAGGGTCCGCGTCGTGATACTGCAAATTGCATCGATTTGCAGCCAGAAATCAGACAAGTCCGTGGGACGGCGTTCCAGAATAGTCGAGGGTGGCCGAGAGCGGAGTGAACTTCTCCATTACGTTACTTGGGGCACGCACCCATCCCGTTGCGTATTACGTATTACATAGATACTCGGCGGTGCATGCACGCTTGGTATGCATTGGAAAACCAATGCAACGGGCGCGTTGTTACAGGAGAGGCCAACCGTGAGGGGGTGTACAAAAGGGGGAGTTGAGGTCGGTTGTAACGGATCGGAACGAGGGTGGAAGGGTTGCCCGAGACCAAGAGAGAAACGATCGGCTGGATTCCAATCAACATTTTACTGCCTGTAAAACTGCCCCATTTCGTAACATTGCTTCGTCGCTACCGGCGCCCTTAAACTCCCTGAAACGTCCAGGCGACCCTTCTTCTTGGTGCTTTCCTTCCAGCACCCCATACTCTCAGGAAATAGAATTCACCTCGAATGACTTTTGACTGACTCGACCTTGTACCATAGCGCCTTGCACCGCATTATTTGTGCGTTAACATACCTGATTCAATTTCCTTATCTATCGCTTACAGTGACAATAGTCTACTTCTTAAAGAGGTAGCCTGGTATAGCAGGTCTAAAAATCTTCCTTACTATGTAGAGAATGCTTTCGCATAGCTCTACTGTATGCTCCTGGAATCGCTGATCAGCTTTAGACAGCCGTAAGAATAGACAAACTTTGTCAAAACCACGTTTTCCAGATTTGCGAAAGACATATATAGCTCATCGAATTTTTATCCGATTCACTTGATTCAAAGTTTAAATTGAAGATAATTAAGTATATATGTGGATGAACCTCGACTCTATGAATTATTATTATAGCATAAAGTTATTGCAAATGAACGGCCGACATGTTTCTCGGAGGAAACATTTCAAGGACTCCAGGTATCTCGGAGTTTTAACCGAATACTTCTCTATATATTCAAATTAAATCTTTAATGTTAAATTTTTGTTCTTTGAACGTACCTTTATATGCAAAAAAAGTTTCAAGAACAAAAATAAATTATATTTTAAACTGACATGCATTGGAAAAAAATCTTGGCTGGACCAGATTCCCCCTTAAATCAAACATACAACTAATATCTGAAATGATTATGAAATCCCAAAGAAGCCCTAGTTCTTCAATAGCCAGGCTATAATTCGCCTTGAACGCGGTCGAAGTAAACTTCTCGTGTACCGTCGAATAAAGGATTCCAATATATTCTAATCGAGTTGCAACAAAGTCCCCCCGAAACCCCGACCACGATCGGTATCGACGAGTGACCAAGAAGGCACGAAGCAGCGAGTACACACGGTCGGCAGAACGTGAAATTTTTTCGAGACGAGGGCCCGGCATCCTCGTGGGAGTCGTGGCCCTCGGGGTCCCGTGGACCTTGCTGCTCGTTTCGCCCGATGCTACAGCAAAGCTACGTGATAGCCGAGCACCCTCTCTAATGCACATTGTTCCCGTTACTCGCCATTATCTGCAAACCGCTTTTGTATGTGAACAGGGAAAGAAGGCAGGGCAAAAATTTCTTTCATCCCTCAACGGGCGAATCGCCGTGCCGGATCCCTACGGTCGCATAAATTCTTGATCCCGTGGACGGAAGAAGAAATAACTTGTATCGAGCCTACTCGCTGCCTGGTCCTTTAATAAACATGAGTGATTCGACCATCCCATTGCATCGGGGCACCGATGCGCGTGCCACGAATCGGTTGCTGGGTACGTCAGTTGCGTCTACGACCTCCAAATGCCGCAGATTTTTGAAATATGTCTAAATTACTTTCTCGACTACTCGAACTCGCCATGCGCCGAAGCTTCGAATTCATTGTACACCAATGTGAAAGCTTCTTCTTAATGAGGAAGCGTGACCCTAAGACGAGGATCTTGATATATAAATTTTCGAATGTAAAGAGCAAAAATGAAGCTATCTAATTTTATGGGAAAATTTACTTCGAAGCGTACCGTGATCCTCGATTAAAATCCACTGCGTTAGAAGATAGCATGCACGGACCGGTTGCAATTTGCCGGAAGCGCGTTAACGGATGTCGCAGGCCAGGTCACGACGTTCCACGGGACCATACATCTCTAAAGAATGTCACGTCGATTCGGAGGCAAGGTTCAGTCGTTCGTCTAGCGGTTCGTTGTACACCGAAGAATTTGCAGTCACCGCGAGAGATTCTATAGGGTTCACGGCCCTCGTTACGGCCCCCTTTACGGGCCGTACGTGCTCGTCGGCCCTCCGTGTAGAACCAATACGGTGCGCATACACGCATACAACCGGCTGTTTACTATTTCAGATACACGGTATAAAAGGGTCGTAGGTGATGTCGCTCCGACGAAGGTAAGTCAGTCCGCGCCGGGTAATATATTTTTTATTGTTAATCTACGGTGATTTATGTCGGACGCGTCACCATAACGTGACTTTACTGCAGTTCCTCCTCGTTTTCGTACACCCCGTTGACCTGAACTATGAAAGACACCACCCCGTAAGACCACCCTGTAGGCAGCTTATAAACATCTCTTTGGATTAAGGGACCGTCCCGGAGGGATTCTATTGTTCGAACGAGTATATACACGGAATTGTCTGGCGCGCGACTCTGAAAATATCTTTATATCTCTAAACTTGTGTATTAGCATGGTCAGCCATGAAAGAATCGAGACTTTTACAATTACTTTACTTTACGAATCGTACTTTCCGCTAGCGTAACGGGGTTGCGAGGAACAATCAATAATTCAACCGAACTCGTAAAAGTGTACCTTCTTCTCGTGCGTGCAACTGTACGTAACCTCTGTGTAAGTTAGCGTTACCAGCCGCTCGACTATATCCTGTTTTATAGTTGAAACGAATCTTAACGTCTTTCATAATGGCCTCGAGTACGTAACTTCATCCCCCCCCCCCCTCCCTATTGACGGAAACTACGCTCGCAGTTACTCGTCACTCGCCTCGCGTTGTCCGCTTTCATTTTCCCAAAATCGTCGTCGTCGGGAAGCTCTTCTGGACGTGTATTCTACGTTTCAGCGATCAGTCGTCGCGGATAATCCGGGAAATCCAATCGACGACGCAGAACTCGCTTTATGCGTCGGCTGGAGACGAAAGGGGTTGGTTGTTTCGGGGAGCGAAGGGAAGTAAAACAGTAAGCTTTACGAGAAGCCGGCATCGTGAGCGTAACTCTAAGCGTTTTGTACGTTTCTTACGTCCCGCGTAAAGTCTGCTGGCCGCCAACGCTTGAAAGTACGACTTTAATCCACTAACAGCAATGGCGCAGTTCGTTTGCGTTTTCTTGATTTACAGGAGCAAACGGTGTACGTGTGCGTATGGACGAGTGAGGGTGTGTGCGTAAGAAAAGGGAGAGATGCTGTACGACTGGTCGAGACCCGACATAGTCGCATCGACTAAGGAACGAGGCAGGAAAACGACGAATGAAAAGAGGAAAAGCCATGGTCCGATGTCACCAACCCGGATTTAGCTTTCAACATTTAACCCCTTGCTGTGCGAATTTTTTTCTAAATATTGGACGGATCCGCTGGTTCGAAAATGATTCCAAAATTCCATGAAGATATTTCGATTTTGGGAAATAAATTTAATTGAAGGGGATTGTGAACGGGATCGATAGGGACATCGTTTTGGTTTCAAATAAAAGTATCCTATTTGCACTTGCCCGAAGAATTAACCCTTGTAGGATTATGAACTTGTTCGAGTTATAATTCCCATAAATATCTTAAATATCCATTAAAGGGTAATTCCCCTTTAATAGTAGTTACTTAACCGTGGAAACCTATTACAGCAATTCTCTGCGGAATCGGCCATCATGCGCGTCGGAATGTCGATGTCCGGAAGGGATAGCGGCCGTCGAGTTTACAGGAAGTTATGTGGATATTAAATAAAGATCCATCATAACGATCGGTCCGCCATCCCCCGTAGAATCATCCCCTATGCCGTTTATGTACTAGGAAGGCTATCCTTAAGCTGGAAACGGATGGAACGGACAGATCGACTATATCTGATCCGAGAGAATACTTGAACGGTTGTGAAATGTCACTTGTCATCGGTATTTGCGAACAGTTACCTTCGACGGGTTCTCTGTTATGCATAGTTGGGCAGTAAAAATCGTTTTGCTTTACGTTTAACGATTTACTTTCCATACCAGCGATATTCCAAGAACACTCAACATTTTATCGACAGATGGCGTGTACGGGTGTCTGTCCTCTACCAAATGATCACTAATCAACTTACACGCCCGCTAAACTTTTGTAGACGCTAATGAAAAAAAGACATTGAACAAGTGAAAGCACGTGCACGCAAACTATTAACCTACAAAATGTAACACCGTTGTAAAAAATTAATGCGTGACGGTCAGTTATAAAGAATGTTATGCGGAACTTTTTCTCGTGCGCGGTCGTAGAGTGAAAAAAAAAAGTGAATCGACGAAACAAGTGAAAGCTCTCGATGAATCTTGCGCGAAACTTTCCCAACGAGAAGGAACTTTTATTTCCTCGATGGTTTTGCCGAGGAAGAAATGAAACCGCGATCGATGGACCATCGTGCGTGAACGAGGGACGGAAACAGCACCGGTAAGAAAACTAAAAAGGGTGTTAAATTTACCTCGCAAAAAAGACGCACAAGTCGAACAACCCTCGGGGGTGAATCACAACGAAACCTACGGCACGCAAAGTAACCGATGCAACTTTTGTTCTCCTCGCCGTTAGTTCACCAGCACTATATTCAATCCCATTCTCTACCTCCCTTTACTCTTCTCCCATCTTATTATTCCATGTACCGATTTTTCTCGAGTACTCTGGCTGAGAAAAACGAACGATAAGAATCAACGAACTATAGCTATTTAGATAAAGCAAGTGGGATTTTATTCCGTCGAAGCGATCCAAAATATCCTACGTTTCTTAAAGAAATAGATGGCATTTAGCTCCGTTAATGTTACGTGACCAGCATCATATTTCTATTCCGTGATCGACTTGGCATGAAAAGGCCCGGAAAGGACTCGATGCCTCTCAGAAAAGTGTACCCGACACGCAGGTCCGTGGGCGTTCGTGCAATTTCCTTCGGGAAATCGGTTCGGCCCACGCGAAGAACAGAGATTCGAGTATCGACAAAGGGTAGTTCGCGCAATCCGCAACCTCCGCAATTGTGTCGTTGTAAAGGACGCGAACGTGCCGCGCGTGGGCCACCCGTGGGCTCGAAGGATGCGACCTTTAGCGATCGCGTGGGCATTTATCGCGTCAATCGCTCGAAGGCGGTTAATACGAAATTCACCACACGGCTAAGCTTTGCGCGCCCTCGCGTGGGTGTGAAATTTTGCGCGGCACGGTCGTGTTCATCCCCCTCTGTGTTTCGTCCCGGTGATATTCACCGGACACGTTAAATTGGAGAACTTTCGACACCGCTTCCAGACGTTTTAATTGGAAATTGTTTCCGTGCTTTTCAGGAATAATTATGGTTTATGGAGCGACCTGAATCGCGTGCTTCCGCCACCCGACAGGCAGCCGCCGCGCGCCGATGTGTTTCGCAACAGTTTCGTAATTATTTTTCGAGGATTTTCTATGGAGAAGCAATTTTTTACAAACGAGAATTTTTTTTCAAAAGAGGGTAGTATTTAAATATAGAGAGTTCGACCTCATCGAGGTGTAATTAAAAGGGTCGTAAAACGTAACAGCTTTTCAGGAGGTTGTTTCACTTTTATATGCTGGAAAATTACCCCTCGAGCGGTAACGGAACGAAATTATTGCAAGCGTAAAAATTCCTGAAACAATTACCGTCGCTGGGGTTGCCAAAGCTCGAAGATTGATTTATCAAAAGATAACCTCGGAAAGGAAGATGTTACCAAGTATTCAGAAATAAATAAAAAAATTCTGAAAAAACAACCATTCACGAAACATAGAGAATGTTTGCTAAACTGATTCAATTACACGCAACGTGATTCGCGTCGATACACCGTCAGCTAAAGCCTTTAATTATTAACTACAAGGTGGACTCGTAAGCATTTAAGTACATACGTGTCTTTACCGATGGTATAATCGACCTGTCATTACCTCCAAAGCTCATATACTTGTTGGCAAACTAATCCGCCAACCAGCATGTGACTAGGGTCTATAATTAGACAGGAAAAACTTGAATAATCATAATTATTTCTATAGCCTATTATCGCATTTCTCGTCAAGAGAGTAAAGTCTTCGAATCGGATTTCTTATCCATTCAAGCTTATCGTAAATCAGACATGGTCTGAAAACTCATCCAATTCCTACAGTTAGTCAAAACAAATAAATATCAGTCAGTTATTAGGGATCTAAACTACAGTCGATCCCTTACACAAAGAATTCCGTGAAAATCTAAATTCAACCGCTGCTCGTCATTTAGACATCTTCAGATCTATTTATGGCTAACGATAATTCTGCGTATCACAGAAAACAGGGTGGATTTAGAGTCGGATGAAGAGAGTGTGCGAGAGAGAGAGAGAGAGAGAGAGAGAGAGAGAGAGAGAGAGAGAGAAAGTTGTCACAAAAGTTTACGAGCCGAGCGAATCCTTGGAGTAATATAGAAGCAGTTTCGGCTTTGAAACCCCATAGCTGTAATTTTCCGTGGCTTACTGCCACTTTGATGTAACTAAAGCACCGTCGACCGCCCACAGTGAGATTAAGGTTCGCATTCAGGACTAGAGCTGCCTCACGCGCACACATTCGCAGTCTAAACACGCGGTGCAAACGCGGCCAAAGCTGGTGGAATCCAGAATTTTGTATACAGAGTACGTAATCGGTCTCAGACGATATAAATTCTTGGCACGCAACGTAATGTATGCGCTCCGGATAACGCTGATAATAAAGGGTAATTGAATAATAGGAAGGGGGCGCGGTTGCGTACCGCGTTCATCTATAAACGAAACCTCGGAACGGTGTAAAAAAAAATATGTACTCCGCAGGGTGCAAACTGATATTTTTACCACTTTTTGCTAATTTGTATTTGGTTTAATTCTCGAGGTAATTCAAAAGGTAGGACGAATTCTGAAACGAACTCAATATGCTAACAGTTTTCTTCGAGTATATAAACATTCTATTCTATACCTGTCGACTATATAAGACAGATCTCGAAATCGTGCACTTTTCTTCGGATCGTAACAGTCGTAGTCACTACGTTCGTCCGTTTTTAGTGGTAGCTGAACGGGTTAGGAGCAATGACGAAATTTATCCGAGTCCTCCGACGAGGGGCGTGGGTTCGTTCGATTCGAAGATAAAGGCGAGATAATGTGACGGAACTAAATATTCTCGAGTTTTATTATTCAATCCTCTCGATGGGCGTACGTATCGTAGCTGTCGCCCTCGGAGCGTATTGATATGGATCGTAAAACACGATCCAGATTCCGAGTCCCCCTTCCGGACACATTTGCGAAAGTATCCCGCACTCAACGATACTCTAAAATTCGAAGCACATCCTGCACCGTGCCCGACAACTTCGACGGCACAGTGAACTTTGAACTTCTGCCCTGTTACACAACGGATCGCTCCCGATGACCCGTGAACTTTCGGGTTCGCCGCTTTCCGCCACCTCCTACTTCACTACTTGCCCCCCGCCTCCGCGAATCGTCGTCGTTCCCAGCTGTGTTTTCAATTATCGGAGAAATTCGTTTGAAATACCCGCCCTCCAAACCCCCAAGCACCCCTTTTCGCTAGTTACACATGCGAGGAAAGTATTCTTCGCCATTGTCCGGTCGTAATTTACACGGCCACCCTTCCCCAATTCGAGCCATCATCTTTTTTCTCTCCTGCTGCTCCCTCACCTTTTTTTCTCTACTTCTGGTAATATTTCTCGTCACCGTGACAAATTTGATAATCGAGTGCCATTCGTCAGCGATGAGTTATCCCCTTCTACAACTGTCCGCGCGATCAAACGGAGACCAACATATATTGAAACGAATCGTTAGGAAATTGATCGTCAAACTTGCTTCTCTACGAGTAGGAATGTAAGATTTTTTTTTTGTAAAAGTTAATAGTTCATCCGATTCATAGAACCGAGTCTCCCATTATAGTGTCTCTAGCCGTATACAAACCCCTTAAAGCGCGTTCAAGTTGCGCGAGAAATCGGGTCATTCGGTTTAATATTTCAAGACGCTGGTCGTTAATATTGAAACGCATCAATCGACCTGTCTATATGCATCCACTCTAACATAAAAGCTCGTTAACTTGACTTTTAAACGAACAGCCGTCGATAAGAGAGCTTTGGAAATTTACAGACAGCCTCGGTATAATGTGAAGCGACGTAATTCGCAGTACAAACGGACAAGGAAATGCTTCTTGACCCAAAAACGAGTCGAAGCTGCGATGTACATTTTTCCCTTCGACTTTCCTTTTCGAGAAAATTTGATTCAGAGAAACGCTGGGAACACAGTCTCAGGAATTTCGACAGGTTCTCCGTGCTAGTTACTCTGTTCGATGAATCAGACGCGACACCAGATAGACAGATGAAAATGTGCGAGCATAGAGGTCTATAAGCGTGAAACTCGCTCAGGATCTCGTTCGAGGATACCGCAAAGCTCCGTTGGCAAGGTGTCGGATTGATCGCATCTAATCCGATACGATAATAATGCGCAGTATTATTTCCATGTCACGACGTAAAACCTGCCCAGAGCAAGGGAGTGGGGGCGGGGGGGGGGGGGGGCGGAGAGGGCTGTAGAAGGCACGCGATGACCCAGACAGGACGGCGACTCAGCGAACCCCTTTTATACCCTGCCAAGTCGGCTTGCACAGAACCCCTACGAGAGATACACACAAGTGCACGTATATACCGTGCCTATGCACGTTTCGCTTATGCGCCTCTCGTTCCTGGAATCGTAATAACCGGAAGCGCGCGTGATCATTCCAGTTGGCGTAGAAAATCGTTGCGAATCATCGTTCCTCGCCCTTTTGCCTCGAAATATTTATAATCATTTCAGCGTAGCTTGTTATTGGAAACGGTATTGAATATCTACCGGCTACGAACGGCACGAGCTAACAGGAACGTCGCGAACACGCGTGTAATTTTACGTCGAAGTTACCCAACGTGAATGGAGAGAAACGTTAAACGGAAACACGGTAATACGAAAAGTTTTCAGTACGACGTATTGGAAGAAGGCGATGGTAGATATCGTCACGTAATTTGTGACGAATCGACGATTTCCCATCGTCGTGTTCGCACGAGGTAATCATTTCCCGGGAACGCGACTTATACCAGTTATAAACCAACGAAAGCTTGCGGCGCACTCGCTGTGTTGAGGTTACGCGATCCACAAAGCGATTCTACGAACTCGATTTGGGTTATAACTAGTTTTCGAGTCGGAATAGACTGACAACCAACGTGCTCTACGTACCTGGAACTTTTGCCTCTATCAGCGTTTTTAAACTTCTCCTTTATTTAATTTTACTCGCAGTTCAAACGAAAACCGTTTATGTTGTTCTCCAACTCTTTCAGCGAAAAAAACACCGGTTTATGATTTCACTTCTGTTGTTCGCTTTTGGATATATAAATGTGCGTGTCTTACGTGTATTCCCATCGGTGAAGTTTCAAACAGCATATGATTGATAACATTGAAGCTGAAAGTATGGAGAGATACGGTACCCCGAAAGGGCACACTACGAGCCAAGTCCTTTCACCACCTTTCACTACCAACAAGTGAAAGGTGAAGTGGCGCTGAAGTAACGAAGTAACCGTTTCGGAATTCCAGCACGAGATTCGTTTAGATGCTTTCACATTTATTCAAATTTCTTGAAAAATCGATTTTCATGCGAACGAACGCTCTTCTAACGCGGAAACAAAATCGGATAGGGCAACAAGCTTTTTCTCTCGTTTTGTTGCGTCGCAGAGTATGTCCGTTGACATCAAAGCGCGCTGCGTAAATAGACCGTGCCACGTTAAATACAGCCGAAACATTCCGGCGTTATAGAGCAATCGAGTTACCGCAAATGTACTGAATCATTGATGCCCATCGGCCAGTAAATTTCTTCGAAAGTATCGTTTCAAGTATCGTTGCTCCTTCCAGAGTAGAACGACTTTATAACTCGTAATAAACCGTTATAAAACATTCTACGAGGGAATGCGCGCACACGTGAAATCTTTTACGCCCCGTTGGTACGACATTCATGGGCGTAACTGCGCAATCTTGTTCCAAAAACGAGGAACACGACAATGTCAACATATAAGTTATCGATACGGTACCCGCTTATTGTCGATCTTGTTTGCTGGACGACGATGGCGTATCTGCGGATATCATTTTCTTATACCTTGGATGGCTTTACGTCGAGTACTATAATAGGGAAATCGATCATACCACGACATTTCCTTGTTGCTTTCCGATTAAATAGGAACCACTTATACATTACAATCTATATACCTGTAGCACGTACTCAACTATGGAGAATTGACTTTCTTTCGCGTTAATGTTTACTTTTTGGAGGGTCGATGGGTATATAAAGTAATGAGTAATTATAATATCGTCTTTTAATCTTATTACAGTGTAAATGAAAACAAACTTTTAACCTTCAACGATAACTATTTTAGAAAGTCGAACCTTGAAATTAATTGCAAATATAATCGCGCTACGACTAGGGTAGCCACGATAACACTTTCAATACTTTTCAGCGTAATCTACATATCTGGTCTATTAGAGGTTTCGATTGCGTCCGGTTCGAACGCTTTCGCGACCCGCCGTACGTTTTCCAGAGGTTATCTGGGCAATTAATCGAGACAATGACAAGCCCAGAAAATTGGCGAACGATACTGAACGGGACAGACTCCAGGAAGGAACTCGAGAATCGTATCGTCGGTTCTACCTCGTTTTCCTTTCCAAACGCAACCACCCCCGCGTCTCGCTCGCTCCCGCGAGTTCTTCGACGACTTCGAAGATTCGTATCTATCGGCCGCGACGGTGGAAGCGATGGAAACTCGCCTAACTTGGACCATTAACAGGTCGTAGGGTGAATCGTTATGGCGAATTCTCGAAGGAACCGCAACGCATTATCCGCAACGGAAGTCCATACCGTTGTCGACTGTTCTCTCTCCCTTTCGTCGCCACGCTAAATTTCTTACAAATTTCGTCGTTCAACCGACACACTGACATCAATGGAAACGCCGCTTTGGCAAGAGCACTGCCTAAGATTTTTCCAATCCTCTCTTCTTCTTGTTCGCTTTACTTTTACGGGGGGCATTACCGAAATGTTCGTACTTTTTTTGTTACGTCTTGCCACAGGAACCTTCGCGTAGATTTACGAGAGAACAACTCCTGAAGGTAATTAATTTCGAAACCGATGCATGGTACGTTACAACCACGCGTCGAATCCGCCTCAAACGTTTCGACCTTATATTTAGAAGGAAATGGTTTCAATACAATAACGAGCGACACGATAAACCGAGGAGAACCACGAAAAGGGACCGAAGGGTGGTTGGTTCTATCCCTTACGAATTCATACGTGGCACGTTGCATATTTGAGAGTTACGCCGTCGAATATCGATCCGTGTAGAAGAAAATTGCACAGCTCTATTTCAGGGGTAAGGAAGAGCGTAGTAGTTCCATCGTAGAAATTGTAATTCTACGGTAACGAGAGTGGTTGTTGTTAGCGGTATTACCAAGCGCCTGGCCGTGAAATCATATTCATCGCGGCGCGATACTCTTGAAATTCAAATGAGCCGTTCTACCGTGTATTCTACCACGGTGACGATTACCGTAAATCAAACGTCCCCCGACCCCGAAAATTGCACCAGGATAGGAAAATACTGGTGAAAGATCGTTCGCAAATGTCGTCTTGACTCCCGTCAGGGTGGAAAGGGACGAGGAGAATCCGTGACCCGTTTACAATGGCATAGACATCCGTAATTGGACTCCGATTTCCGTTCGGCTGCCGGGGACGGAGCCTCGATTTAATATAATTTGGGTTGGCTGAGGTTGCCCTAATTTCGGGAACGTTTATGCAAATCCAACGAAACGTTGGGGACCAGCGTTTCTTAATCCCGCAGCTTCCGCCGTCTTCCGCGTCCCTTTGCCCCGACCCTGTCCGATTTTTTCTCATGAAAAGGAGGATTTGAAAGCTTACGAGATTATCGCAGACCCAGATCGCTTGGCTGTCGTTCGGGGGCGGAGAAACGAGTCGTGCCGTCGAGTATAAGCAAATTTCGCCGAGCTCATTATCTGTCTCTGCCAGGAACTTTGCACGCTATTAGAACGTCGTTATCGATGACGTAGTTAAGGACACGACCGCGAACACTTTCCAGGAACGAAAAGAATCGGCCAATGGAACTGCTCGATCCTGAATCTTCGGTTTGCTGGCCGACTGCTAGCATAAGGTCACAGACGAAAGGTATTTTGGCAGCGAGCCCGATGCTCTTACGGTCATTTCATATCGTTTACTTCTCGAAACATTCGTAGACTACGATGGCTACAACGAATGGGAAACAAAGCAGTTTGCACGTAAAGCGCCCTCATGAAAACTAAAAGCAGCTTGTGTACCTTCTGTCCACCTGTCAAAATATGACCGTGCAGAGTGTCGATGCTTAAAAATCACGCTTATCCAGGCTATTTATAAGCAGTCGTCAGTATCCAAGCACAAAGATGCGAGCGCGGTACAATTGAAATTTTAACCACGAATTTTGTTTCGGGCAGCCGTACCGCGCACAGGATAATTTCGCATCGGTTATACGAAAGTCAGCGGTAAACCTCGGGCATCCGCATTCCCACAAACGCGTAACGCATGGCGGAGATGTCACGCAGTCCGTGCACACATATGCGAACATAGCGAACACGCTCGAGATCGATGTTGCGTCGGACAGCGAGGTATTCGTATGAAAAAAGTGGCAGAAATTCCAGATCGTCGCAAACAAATTGTCGTTTATTTGTAAATCGATAAATTAGGACTCGAAAATCCATACTCTAACTCACCGGTGCGCAACCTCTTTCGTTAGCGAGCCAAACAAGATAGTAGAATTCATACAAAATATTTGAACATTTTCTACGGAAGGCGCGCGACGATTCGCGTTCCGCGTTGTAACGGTAACAGCGTAAAAAAAAACCGCGCTTTTCCGAGCGACTCGCGTTACCAGCGACCTTCGGGCGCCGATGCCTATCGTAATTACCGGTAATGTCGACTCGAAATGCGCCAGATAAGGGATCAAACGATCGCAATTTAACGCGGTTTATATTGCCGGATAATTTGCCGGAATCACGAGCGCGTGCGATGGTTTTCATTGATACCCGATTCCCGTAATTGGAAAAACGCGCTAGGAAAGACACGGGTTTTAATTCTTAATGGAGACAGAGAGACATCCCTGACGCATTCAGAAATTTTCATTCACGTTTTTATACTCGTCGTTGGGTTATACCACGTCGAATCGATCGGTTTCGCAGTAATGATATCATCCGTAGCCTGATAGCAGCGGTATCCGTCGAGGCGGCGCGAAATCCAGAAAACCGAATTGTCTATTGCCCTGGCAGCGATACCTAGCCATAACCAAAATGGAAGCGCAATCATACTCAAAAAGTACACGGCGATAAAACACGTACCCCGCCTCGGTCCACGGAAATGAAACCGCCGGGGCATCAACACTTTTCCCCGATATTTCTGATCGCGGAAAGGGTTCGAGCCGAAACGAAACGTCCCCGGCGTGGTCGTGTGTCAATTTACCGGACAGTTTGGACTCGTAAACACTGGATACCCGGGTCGTAACTATATACCATCCCCGGCGGTTACCCGCGTGTGTCACGTCGCAATAAAATTCTAACAATATCGCATCGATTTCTCTCGCAGCGACTCGGCCCGACATCTCACCAAGATGAGAATGGCTGCCAGAGCGCCACTTTTACGATTGAAATGCACGCGTGTGCGCGACAACGTGAGCACGAAAAGATGCATCACTTCCGAAGAAAGTTACCGCGTCAACTATGATCGCGAAGTACGCGCATCGAACGCACGCGGATTTACCACCCTCTCCTCCAACCCCCTGAACGAGTAACCGAAAAATTTCATCTTGGAAAGCAGCAGGCGTTCCAAATCCGATAAGAAGCGTTGTCTTAAATTTCTAGCAGCATAGTAAAACCTGAATAGATTCTACACGAACGCAACAACAGGGTTCTCGGCTCGGCCAATGAGACCGCGAACAAGTGGGTTGGATAACCGGGTCAAACGTAGCGACAATGGTGTAACGTTTCTCCTCTTTCTTCCCTTCTGGAGTCGAGAGTCCCTCGAAAATATTCCTGAAGTCTCGCGTCTCTGGATTTTTATACCTGACGATCATGGCGCGGTTTTCAGCGCGCGATAAGGAGTAACGAACCGTGGACGTTTTACAAGGTTCTCGCGTTCGAAGTGGAACAACCCCGTTCTAGAACAAGGTGAGATACGTGTACGAATAATCATAGGTCACGGGTTGAAGTGTACGTTAGATGGTACAGTTTGTTCCGAAGTAATTTATTCCTTTTCCGCTGTATACCCCGGTGTTGCGAGCGAGAAGACATTCGCAAGGAGTGTTCGCTCTCTATTGCGTCTAATCCGATGGGGTTACGCGATATTATTTCCATGTAAAGTGACGAGGCCTCGAGACTTCGTTCTTCCCGATAGAATTTCGCAAATTAATTAAAGAAACACTTCCAGGACAAAGATCACGGTCGGACGGTACATTTTTCGATCAAGCTCTAACGAACCAACTCGGGAGCCCGAGATCTTTGTCTATCTAGTTAATTGCCACGTCCAGCAGGAGTCTAACGGTACAGCGAACTTCCTGAAACGTTTACAGAGGTGTCGGTCGGGACATGAGTAAGAGCCTAATCCTTCAGGAGAGGATCCGAGAAGGCCCGAGTGTTTTTGGGGGCGGGTGCCAGGTGCGGAATGAGCGAGCAGGGTAAGAACCGCAACGGTTCCGGCTCGTAAGGCAGTCGCTGGGGCGGCTGAAGGGTGTCGGGGGGTCTGTTTGACGCGAAATTGCGTGACTGGCCCATTCGTCTCCGGCTTATCCTCTGCCACGTGCCCTCCCAACCACCCCCTTTCGCCTTTCTTATCTGGCCGTGCACGCACTTTATCCGATATCGTGGGGAACCTCAAATCCGTCACTTCCGAGCGAGCGCAGAACTCCTGCGTGCCTGGTGGAATCTAGGCACGGAAAAAAACTTCCGAGCAGAAAAAGGACCCCCCTATTGTTTGCGAGTCGCGAATATATTCTACCAGAAACGAAGGTTATCGAGGAAACGAGTATGGGAAGATTTATTCCAAAAGTATCCAGTCAGGTAGGAAGATGGCCGCTACGAGGATATCATTGATCATCGTAATATCGATCCTCACCTGTCAGGTGTCAGAGACCCAGATTAGCGTTAATGAAACTTTTCGACAATGTTAACATTTCGGGGTTATTGCGCAGTTTTCTCTGAAATTGACCTAGACTTTTGACGGAACGTTGGATTCGACTCGTTCTTGTTATGACTTTGAAACTTTCCTAGGGCCACGATTCTATTTTTACCCAGCGGTATCGAGGAAGAACTAGCGGCAAGGTCACGAACTGGAACACGAAGACGTAACGAAGCTACTCGAGCAAGAGGGACTGCAGGCGAAACTGGGACGGGCGGGGGGAAAATGAGGCGTGAAAAGGGGACGTCGAAAACATTAGGAACGTCCCGTAGCTCGAAAAGAAATCAAATTTGCTTATGAATGGCAGTGATTAGGACTAATGCCACCCGATTCGGCCCGTGGCATTGTCGTGCTGGTTCGAACGTGCCATTGTGATCGAACACCAGTAGAATCTCGACCCCCTCGATCGAAATGCAATACCACTGAGCGATGCAGCAGCTGTGGAAAAAGTAGGATCGACCGAGAAGGAATGTAGTCCTGAGATAAATCCCATCGTTGCAACAATGAAATACGCTCTATTAATGTTAATTAATCAGTCAGCTGTGTTTGACGAGTGTACTCGTCATGCGTAAAATTTAGTTACCATTGGTTATTTAAAAGTAGGTTTCACATTTTAATTCCAGTAGCGGAGGAATAAGTGGCATGAATTTTTGAAACGACCTAATATACAGGGTGTGGCCAAATAACATGTACAAGCGGGCACGAGGTGGTTCCTTATGAAAAGATAAGAACAAAATACGGAATAAAATTTTGTCAATAGCTGTTAATAGATTTTTAGTAGCTGTTCAGCTTCCCTGTACGAATATCTTCCAACGAATCGTCTCGCTCGAATGGACGAGCGACTTTGATTATTTACAAGGGTGTATGTATAGCGCAATTAAAATTTCGCTTTCGTAGAAGTAGATCATCCTTCCAAACTGTCCCTTGCAGGATCGACGATATCGGTGCAAAGAAAGACGCGATGAAAAGGGGGTCGATTTGGGTTCGTCGGGAATCGCTTCACCGGAGGGTGCATCAACTCGTCAACCGCTTCTTTTCATTCCTCGTCGGAGGACACGTGCGCACTCGTCCGCTACGTGATTTATTTGAATGGCCAAATTTGTCTCTGATGAAAACCCACGGGGCCACGAGGGACCGAGTTAAACCCAAAATTATGATTCCGAGTGCGCCGATGCTACCGGCCGAACTCTTTGAAGACAGCGCAAGATACAAATAGCGAACGGATTATGCAAGCACGTGTGCCACGTGCTGCCGAGACTGCATGCAGAACCGATTCGCGTGGCTTCGATCGGCGAATGATAAATTTTATTTACCCACGGGGACAAGGTAGATATAATTTACATAACTCCCCGAGTCAACCTAGCTTTTGAAGATTCGATCGGTCATACGAACCGAAGGGATGAATTTTCATCTGGTTTTACCATTACACTCGAGACAGTTGGCAAACCAGAAAGAAAATGTACCAAAAATTGTTGCGAACGAAAATTGGAAACATCGAGGTACCCTTTCAGTCTTCTACATATACTCTACCAGAGCAAGTAGACGCAAAGCCCTGTGTGTTTCTGTGCCAGAGAATGAAACAACCCACGCGATATATCAACGAGATTATGTAACAGCAATAAATGTACCATTAACTTTACAACTCTTGTTGCGAGGCAACGCTAACGAGTGATACAATCAAAGACAAATCTTTATCTTCTCCGCTGTGTCTACTTCGTCGTGCTAAAATCGCCACGGTATTTAAAAGTACTCGAATGTTTACTTTCGTTCCATTGCCGTTCCCGTTCCATTATCTACCGTATCGCTTTCTCTCTCTTGCGAATTAGCACGCCTCGGTCTTTGTACGGGGTCCGCTTGTGTCGGTAAATCTATAACGTCGAGACGAGCTCGAAGGTAATCAGTCCTAGAGCACAATAGGTTGCCCTCGAGTCCCTCTCCCCTCTTCAGCCAAGCTGCAACCCGCATTTCATTTTCCTTTCTTACGCCGTGAAGTATTATCATTACCAGAGCCGGTATCATTTTTCGCCACTCACGATATCACTACCCCCCTTAGTCTCTCTCATTCCGTCTCACTTTCGCTCTCCCTTACTCTCTGTCTCGATCGTCCCTCTAGAACGATCCGGAACGAAGGACTCGGGGAGTCCGAGACTCGAATAACCGAGTTAACTCGCCGACAATACGATAATTCCTACGAATACGATGCCCCGGGCCGACTCGGTAATAATACACCCGAGCCCCGTCGAATTTATCGTTGCTACATTTCTTCTCGACCACCCCTAATAACACCGCTAATATCACCCCTCTCGCCCCGATTCTCCTCCCGTTTCTGGTCGTTTCTCGCGGCCATAAATGATCCGAAAGTTATCGGAGACGGCAAGGTCGAGGTGCCTTTCTAGGGACCTATTAAGGGAGCGTGTACGCGTAGAAAAACAAAAAGATTTTGAAAATTCAGGAGAGATAGAGGTTCGGTAGAGAACCGGGAGTTTTTCTTAACCGACTGTCGTACAGTCCGCGACAATGGAATAACGAGTGCTATATTTTTAATTGGATTCTCTGACCCTTCTACGCGACCCCTTAAACGGACCAACCCTCTTCGGACGAGCGGCTGACACCTCTGAAGAATGGAGGCTGCGTGCGATGACACCAGAATCTCAGTAGGTCATCTATCTTCGCGATGCCAACACGCGACCTCGAAAAACGACCTTCGGCCGTGAGGGGAAAAACCTTGATAATTATTTCTAACCGATCCGCGCCCCTAACGCGGACTCCCATTTACGCGACCTTGTCCGAGATCGATTCTTATCCGGCATCCGGTTCAAATTCGTGGCAACGTTATGAGATAACGAATGCCCGTTACGAGGTCGTTCGCGGTTTTATTTTGGGGTAGCGCAGACCTTACGCTGTTTCGAATTTTATTGTTCCTCGGAGACGAGGGATACGCTGCCTGAGCGGTAAATTCGTGCGTAATTTGAGAGCGCGAACGTTTTTAGGCCTGTCTTGGAAAGTTTTGAAATGTAAACGCTTTCTCGTTTCGATGAATGTTCGAATGGTCCCCGAGTGTTTGAAAAACTTCTCACTAAAAATTTGAGTTTTTTTAAATACTTGACTCAAATACAAGAAGCGATTCCTCCCTCGAAGTATAAAAACAGTGGTAACGAAATGAGGCATAGTTCTGGGGTCGGACGAGTGCCCTCGAGGAGACGAAAATTGGCGTCGAAAAGAAAAGGGGTTTGCTGTATCTGGCTGCGCGAGTGGTCGCATAATTGTTAGAATTTCTTTTGTATCAACATTTGGGGAGCGGCGGCTGTTACGAGCGACGAAACCGAAGCTGCTTAGCGTGGCCGCGACCGAGTCACCCATTCCTCGAGGTCTGAAGAGATCTTTCGATCGTTACTCTTGATTACCATCGTTACCGTCAAATTACTGGACTGGAGAGCAACGAAATCCTCCTCCGTGGGTGCGAAGCCAAGGAAGAAAGGCGTCTAGAGGAGGTAGGGAGGAACTGGGCGAGACGTCGCAGTAGGTAAGATATCGTTAAAAGCGTCCTCTAACCTTCGACCTTCCGCGCATTCGAAACCAGTTTAGGCCAGATCGTCGAAAAGAGGAAGTGGGACACTCGTGGAAATGAAATTAGGAACGGCCGACGCCATGTCCCGACGATTAATCGTATTTTTATTACGGCGTGGCGACGAGAGTCGGCCATAACAACCGGTCAATCATGGAAAACAGATTTTACGTCCAATTATGCGGACACACGGCGATGACGCGCGTTAGGGGGGATAGCTGGTGACTACCCTAGCCTCGGCCTAGAGTGTGTACAGATCGTTTCGCGATTTACTGGACCCTAAAAATCCCAATTCGGAGTTTACGAACGTCCCAGTTAGTGGATTTGTAGATTGCCGCCTGGAACGACGAACGGCGACATTTTTCCTGAATTCCACGGAAGAATCGCAGCCACCGTGACATAGTGGTCGAACTTTACGATCTCTCCTTTTTACGTTTTCAGCTCGGTTGATCGATGAACGAACCTCGAAGATTATTTATGCCAACGTATCTACGGAGGACAAGCTACCTCTTTCTCGAGATCGAAGATTTCACGAAATGGTAACGGAAGAAACTGAGTGGTTAAAGGAGATCTAACTCTTCGCGATCACCCTATTTCTCAAGCGAAACGTTGCTTCGTAAAATGCAAGTCCACCTTATCTGAATAAATCAGTTCTTCGACTCAAACATCTTAGGTTGATAAGAAAAGAAACACGTTCTCGCTCTTTAGATAGAAATATCAATAAGTATTCGCTTCCGCTTGATTATTCGTACCGGACGATGATTACGCGAGCCCCCCAACTCGTCGCGCCATCAAAAAGTGAACTCCTCGACCTCCAATTAGAAGAATGTCGTTCAGAAAATTTCGCAACGCGAAATTGCGATCTCATTAAAGCTTCGAGGAGAACGCTTCGTTCTCCTTGATTCCCGTGAACGGAGGATCGCGTTCGGAGCATCGAACCGATCCCAACCCTAAATCTATGCTCTCCGAGTAGTTAACCGGGTTAGAGGCGTCGGTTACGATTTACCAGAACTAATTTCGTCCGCGCCTCGGCACGAGCCCGTACAATGCCCCGCAATGTTCAGTCCTTCTACGTGGTACGTAAAAAACGTTTCCTTCTTTTTTTTTCCTTCCCACCCCCCGTCGGTTACTCGCCACTCGTGACACTCGAGCTGTAATAACGAAGTCTACCTTCCCCGTGAAAATTGCGGAATGCAAGTAGCCGGGGCCATTCACGGACTCGTATTGCGGCGGAATAGACGACGAACACCTCGAAACCATCCACGCTGCCTGAGCGAAAACCAACCCCGTTTTCCATCTCCACCCCGCCCGTCGCCGGCCAGCTAGCGGGGGTGGCGTAGTACTCGAGGAGGAGAACCGTGTGTATCGACCACTGACGTCATCCATCCCCACTATAAACTACGTCACGTATACGTACCGTCGTCGGAGAGGAGGTTGTCGCAGTGCCGTAGTGACTTTGTGGCGCATCCAAGGGCTCCTAAAGCCACCCCACCCGCGCCTTGAACACCGTTGCCACTCGATAAACCCCCGAGCGTCGCCCACATTCATTCTTCGACGATTTTATTGTCGAGTTTACCGCGGGGGTTAGTGTAAATAGGATTATCCGTGTGATCGCGGGGTATCAATTTTTGCTTAAGTTTTACGACCGGGAATACTGCTCGACAACGTCACGTCCCTCACGTCGCGGGGGTCAGCGGTCCGCGTTAACACCCTCTCCGCCGATACGGCGCGTACGTGCGTCCAGAACCCTATCGTCGAGACGAGCGAAATTTTATTCGAATAATGGACGATCACTGAAATCAAACCTTATCGATTCGACCGAATAGTTACCAAAATAAGTATTTCAATTTATTTCTAATAGTAGTTCCACGAGTATTCTTGAGTATAATACATATTGTTTGTTGTATCTATCGACTTGTCTCTGCTTTATCGCGTTTGAACATTTCCACGTAATTTTAACGCGACGTTCCTGTTGAAAACGCAGAGAACTAAGAACACGAAGAGCTTTCGATCACGTTCCCTCGCTTTTTCGGGGGTCGCTCGAACACCGTCGACGACGACAAGTGGGAAACGTGCGTGCACCACCGGTGGCGGGAAATCTTGTTTACGCGCGAAATCACGGAATCGACCGATCCTGTTTGCCATGTATTTTACGCGGCCCGGAGTGCGTCGGATTTTGCAAATGTAAATAACAACGTTTTGGTTTGTAATGTTTGATAGCGTGATCTATTGTAATTTACGACTGATGGAACCGTCAATAATTCAGAGTGTTAATTGTCGAATGCCGTTAATCGCGCCCTCTACGTGTTTATTTTAATCCTATTGCATTATCATTATCCTGTTATCAACTTTGCACGACGCAACAAGCTTCGTCTATGCGAGCGTACCGGAGAACATTAAATTTCATCAGCGGAGTTCTGGGCTTAATGAGCAATTATCTCCTTGAATCCAAGTTCACCACGCCGCGTAAACTTGCTCACGAAGATAGGCGGCTTCCAACTACTGTTGACTAAACATTACGCGTGCAAACAATAATAACTGCTGCCGGAAAGTAAAATCGCGGTTGTGTCCGTACCCGTGTGCACCGTGTTTTTATATTACTTTAAATTAACTCCCGCGTACCGTAACCTAGGTACAATGATTTTTATATTGCATTGAAAGCCATAAAGACTAACAAAAACTGTATAGTAGTAATTCTGATTTTAAGGAAACAGTCTCGTCCAGCTAACTGGACGTTCGGATGTTAAAAGGTGGTCGTAAAAAGGTTAACTCAACAGTGGTAACAATAGACGCGATGATTGGTCCATGTTCTATTACATTTTTGGTGGAATGAATAGTAAACAGAGACGAGACGCCATCTAAGAGCGGTCGATGGAACGAAGCGTGTTGTAGGGCGTGTTCGCGCCAAAACTCCACAACCCTGAGCAAAACACACCGCATGGCAGTGAACTAAACGATATTCTATCAATCTCACATCTAGTAAAAACTGAAATAATCAATATCCAAAGCGTTCCGCAAGTTTTTCTAAAAGTAACGACGTCCAAAGCTCCTTCCCGCCAAAATTTCTCAGCCTCGAGTAAGGCACATCTCGCAAAGAAAGATTTACCCTAATGATTTCCTCGATTTCTACTTCGATATTTGCAGAGATACGAGAATTTAGACTCCGACGAGAGGCAAATTTGAGCTGGTTCACAAGGTGGTGGATGCACGTCGGGGCCTGTTCGCGCCAAAATTGCACAGCCCTGAACCCGAGAGAGCCTGAGTGCAAAAGTATTGATTTGTTTCATCCCTACTAGGTTGCCACGCTACCCCTACTGTACCGTCCATCGTCGTCGCCGTCGTCGTCGTCGTCGTCGCCGTAGTCGTCGCCGTGCTACCTTCTTGTAGCCTCCCTCCTCGCGTTCCCGCCCTCCGTTGCCTTTTCCCGCCCTTTCTGCAGCGTCGAGAGAGACGGAAAAAGAGAGACGAAAAGAGGGGGGGGGAGGGATCAGAAAGTGTAAAGAAAGAGAGGATCAAGAGAAGGATGAGAGAGACCGCGGGGGTGAGAGAGACCGCGCGGGAAAATTCTCCCTTCATTTTTCTCGCTAGACAGCAACGCCATCGCGGACTCTGCAGCAGAGGTCCTGGACTCGCGAGAAAAGGGCTTGGTCCTTTGTTTCTCGGTGGTCCGTGCGTTTCGCTCCTTATCCGTCCCTACAGGTCATCGATACTCCATCAGGAGTCGAGATTCGCCAAACACAACGATGAAGATCACGTGCGTGAATTTTCCCGCCAATTTTTCACCTTGTAAATTTTTCAATGTGCGTAGCGATGGGTACAGTACAGCTACACCCAAGCCTATGTAGAGTAGAATAAGAGTGTTTGTATACTTTTAAACTAAGATTAAGAGTATTTTCTTTGTTTTTCTCAATTTCTCTCAGTTTCCATAAATCTAATTGTACGCATTTAAAGTTTAAATGTCAGTAAATCACAATACCAGAGTTAAATTTCGTATGATAATTTGTTTTCAAAGCACGTTCCTGAAAATTGCTCATTTTATCACCCATCAAACCAGAACCCTGCCTTAATCCGCCGCTGGCAATAACCATGGCTGCCTTCGCGGAAAGAACGCGCCAAGCGCTCCGCGAACGACATTGTAAATTTTCGCTCGATTGTTCGTTCGCCGCTCGAGCTTTTATCTCCCTCGAAACGCGTGCCGTTTCCGCCTCGGGGAACGCTCCTCCAGTTGATTAAACATACCTGGCGAGAGACCGCTCTACCCAGCCAATTACAGCTGCAGGACAATTACTAATTACTTAAAAATATCTGTGCACTCATAAGACGTATCTCCTTTAAAACTTTTACTAGTGGATATTTGCGTTTCATCTTCAGTGGGAACAACGAGGGTTCTTCTCGTACGAGATGTAACAGCGATAATGGCGCAAATATTTATTTCTTTAAGAACGGCAAGCCTTTTGAGGAAACGCTGTGACATTCGTCCAGTATCTAAAAGCCCTTGTTTCATCCCATTCCAAGCATTAATTCTAGAAAATTAGTAATCTAAATTAGTAAAACCATTTTTTAACGTACCTAACATAATGCACTTTAGACATATTTAAACGCGATGTTCCCCTTTAGTCGATGCACCCACACGCCACGAGCGGAAATGAAGTACGCAAAAAAATCTTCCGTTAAGAAGTCATTAATGGCGGCAAGTGGCACGACAGGCGGCGACACGCCATTGTTTTGCGAATGCGTTTCCTCCAAGACACGTGGTCGAGACGACACGTGTCGTGACGCCGTGACGTCCTGTTTCCGCTTCATTTCCCCCGTTTCTGGCCTATCTATTTTTCTATCGCCCTAATTAACGCGAGTTAAGTGTTCCCAGGTCACGCGATACTCGGCGTGCATTTGGCTGCGTATGCGATCCATAGCAGACGCACGCCATCGTCGCGAGATTTTCATTCACGCAAACTTTATCGGGTTACCTACGTCGTTTCTAATCAACGATCGCCGCGACGGTTTGCGTTTCATTCGCTTATCCCCGAATCGGAATAGAGTTTTGTCGATCGTCCGCTTGCAACAACGATTCATAAAGGGAATGAAACGTTTCATGTGTAAGACGTGGCGAAAAGTGTACCCTGGCAGAAAAAAAATGTTAGAAAACCGTGCAGTGAGTTCGAAAAAGTCGAGAACCCCTGACTCGCGTCGTTCTTGGAACACTGTTTGCAAATCGCCAGGAAGGAAAATTGTGGAAAAATGCGAGGAAGCTCGCGGTACATCCTTTTTTCGCTAAAATTCATTTCTCGCGGAAGGGTGGCTCCGGTTTTCAAATTTCTTCGCGTACCTCCGGCACCCTCTTATGAGCGCCAGACGTTCCTCCCGGCCGCAACAATGTGACACTATTCACCGTGACATTGCAGCTGCATTATTCAAAAGTGTGCAAGCGCATAAAGCTCGCCACGGATACCGGTGCCTGGAACGGCCTGTACACTCTCTGCAGGATGCACTTTACAAGACGTCACCCTATTATTTATCGCGTTACATTACAGGCGCGTTGTATTCCCCGGTACATTATTAACGTCTAGGAGTGTCGTGCCGTCCCCTGGAAACAGAGAGAGGCTCGGGGAGGCGCGGATGCGTCGCGAAGAATCGCGAAACGGTCCAATAATTTTTCACCTTAGAGGCCGTTTGGCGCTTTAATATCCGGAAAATGTTGACGACGAAGAAGAGTTACGGCGAGTCGCTCGAAATCCAACAACCGTAATACAGTGTGTCCTCGACTCGCGCGGTTAATTCGTTTTGAAGGATTTCGTGTAAATCGAATCGCATAGACACCAGAGTTCGAGAGAATTTTATTCGAATGTATACAAAAATGTTAAGAAGGTCATTTGACTGATTGTGATTTAGTGTTAAGAGATTACCTATTTTTTAACTTTTACCGCTGCTAATTATGGTTCGAGCCCACCGATAACTCCCGTCATTAAACCTATTATCGAACAGTCGATACTACTATTTCGACGCGAGTGAATTAGCAGGACCGTTTCCGGCGATGGTAAATTGAGTCGCATCGACTTGGAGAGATGGTACTCGAGGGTCGTCGGGTGATCAACCAGCGAGAAAGAGGAAACGATAACAAGACGGTCAACAGATAAACCTTCGAAATACATATTTCCTCTCTCGCCTGGTCTCTCGTCTCCGCTCTCGTCGCCGTCTGCAAAATTTACCAAAGCCGTTTGAAGAAGAAACGAGGAACCGGGGGTTCCCTGAAGAGGTTGATGAGACTCTAAGTGCATAAAGAGGGTAAACACGTTCTTCGCGCACCCTCGAAATCAAATGACGAAACTTGGGGAAGAGGGTGGGCCAGGGGTGGGGTAGGGAAGGATGCGCGCGTCCCTTGGACGAAATATTCTCGATGACTCGTGCGAAAGTGGCGGCTCGAAGCGAAATGGTACTTCATCCCCGCTGGATGGATCTCCGAAAGCATAACAGTAACCGTAACAATGGATCCTGAAGGCCCGGGATCGCGATTTCAGGTATCGTTTTTCCGCAGTCTCTTGACAGGATCGATGGAGAGGAGAGCCGACACACACGGTCCTGCGAAAATTGCCGTCGAGTGAGTCGACGCCAGATGGCGTTTCTTTGGATTCGATCGTTTTTCCAGAGACGGTCGGGAACCTGAGTAAACTCTCGGCGAACTGGAGGACCTCGAATGTAAATTTCGCTCCTGGAAAAGGTGTTCGGTTCGAGTCTCCTTCGAAGGATAATCTGGAGTGTGCCGGTACACAACAGGTATAAATGGCCGTGCTAGAGAAGAGCGTGTCTGTATCGAGTCGTGGATAAGGAGACAGAAAATGTTGAAAAATAGAGAAAGACGACATTTTGACCTTACTAAAGAAACACGAAACACTCTTCAAGGATAACCCAGTCCGAATGAATTAGTTCTCTATTTTTTTTATTAAATCGTGTGCCTCGAAGGAGTTAAAATACCAGCCCCCGAAGGGTTGAAGGAAGTTTTAAGCACCGCGGACAGAATGCCTCCCTCTTAAGAGTTATTCGAAGGTCTCGAACGCCGTCGTATAGATGGAGGACCCGTCTTCGATAAGAGCCGAGTTTCGCGCGAATCCCTGCCAAGGAAAAAGATTGAATCGCCGGAAGAACGGGGAACACGGTACCCTAAAATGTTTTCGAGCGTATTTGACGAACGGTTGGGATCGCAATCCGCGAGTAACTCCGTCGAAGCCTCTATTCTATTCACGTACGGGGGCTACAAACCAATCGAATCAAAATGCGAAACGTATACAACGGAGTAAAGTGCGAGCGAAAATGAGACGACGGGCGGGAGCGGGTGCGGCGAAACGCGCGGTGCACAGCCGCGCGGGTATATGCCGTCGACGATTCGATGGGATCGTTAAAATTAACGAGCGTATTCCGAGCTCCTCGAAAATGTCGCGAGCTTCTATTTTTCTCGCGCGTCGACCAACGATTTGCGCCACGGCGGGCGACGCGTTTCCGAAATCGAGCGTCACACCGACAAGGGAACCACGTCAAGTGTAACGCTCGGATTTTAATGAAACTTTGTAGGTGGATGGAGGACTGCGAGTATTTTATTCTTGGGACGACCACGAGTGCTGGTGACCAATACTTTCGTAAATATTTAATAACAGAAGTTGCGTCGGTCCACTGCTGCTTTTACCATTATTCCACGTAAAGCGACAGCGTATTGGTTACTGTTGTTAAGTACCCTAACGCGATACAACTTTTTTCATACACATAAAAGTACTCTCAATTTGTGGCGAACTTGTTTCCTACATATTTAAACCTCGATTCTTTCCTCTTCGTTCCCCTCAACCCGAAACAGGGCTATCTACCACTCAGTTTCCACATCATCAATTTTTAACTGTATACGCACAGCGTAGGTGGAAGAAAGGTTCAGTGACTTACGGCTGACGACCACCTAAAATTGATCGCGAGGCGACCCACCCTAAAACTGCCTCGAACTCGCAAACAAAAGAGCATGCTCGACGATCGTCGATACAAAAGTCGTCACCGTTACGGCCGAATATCGCTCGGCCTGTATTTGGGGGCCAGCGGTTGGGAACGTTTGCGTCATCGTACTCGTCGGTACACGGCGAGGAGGTGCTCGAACCGGACGATTTACAGCCGGCAATAATCGTTAAAAGATGTTTACAATGCGTACGCGAGGCTCTAACGCGACTACACTCGGCGCGACAACGAGCCTCGCGGAGTCCAAGCACACGGGGACGGGACGGTGCGATATCAATGAAAGTATCCGTCGAGGATAACGATAATGTGACGGTGTATTACACCCTCGAGACCAATTCGACCGCCCTTTCGCGTGGCCGACTGATTTTTATCAGCGCACGCGTTACACCATCAGTTTCTTATAATACTTATCGACGGCAACGGGGTGGAACAGGCCGAGCAAGGCAAACACACTCCCGAAAACCTAACGAGCCATGTGGACACGGGACGAGAGGAAAACCCACGCTATCTTGGCCCAGCGCGAATTAGGGTCTGCGTGGGCGAAAACTACGTCCGCATATGTGCGTAGGGATATCTGTCGGGGCGCAGTGACGAATGCGCTCGCATTGGGAAAAGGGCGGCACGGAAGAGCCCGCGTATCCTTCATTCTGGCACAAATGGCGCACTGTCTGTTCCTTCGAATCCATCAAAATCTTTCGCGAAAAGGACATTCTCTATTGCAACCTCGCAACCAGTATAATTTTGCGTATAACTGGCGTGCAGAGATTGTTCGAAATTGGTCGATTCGAGCAACCGATAAAGCACGATTACAGAGCCATTTCTACAAAGCATACGACAATTAAACACGAAATTCTCGCGTGCGCGCGAAGGGTACTCGTGGTCTCCAGCGAATCGTTAAATTTTAGTCGTATATTTTATCCTTGGACGTTACTTTGAGGTTGGTAATATTACCTCCGGAATAGCGTGGACTTCCATAGCAGTAAAATTACTTCGTAACACTTCCGGCACAATGTCTGGTACGTATACCGTTTTGATTTAAAACCTGTAACTTTTAATTTGACCTATTAAAACTTGCAGAGTTCTTAAAGCTCAACTTGCTTCGACTGTGGTATTAAAATTCCAAGAGTCCAGTTTCGTAAACTTGGAATAAAATAACGGCGTAATTACCTATAACGTGGGAGCTTCGTGACCTCGTCCACTTAATTATGTTCCAATTACATCGTGGCAACTTTCGTTGTACCTTCTATCGCAGTAATTTCTCCATAGATTATTCATCCAAGCGTATCTTTTCCTGACAAATTACGACTGATCGAGGACACGGGAAAAGTTACACGGAAATTTGAACGAGCCTGCGGCCGATTCGAACGCGAAACGGTCAGCGACGGTTGCTTCGAAAGCTAAAAGCATTCCACGAGGGCGAAACGTAACGGGGGACACGACTCTCGGTGTATGTAGGTTAAAATCTGTTGATATACAGCGCGCACGTGGACTTCCTTTCGGCCGTGTCACGTAAGCCCAGCTTTCTGTTCTTTTTCGACGAAGCGACCCCTGAAACGACGAGAGCCGAATGGTAGGGTTAATGTGCGTACACACCGCGGGACGTCTACCAATTTCCGGGTTCACCTAATGCACTTATCAGACAGCGAGAAAGGATCGGAGGGAAAGCCTGCGAGAAGAGGGAAAATAATTGGGACAGCCCGTCGTCGGAATCGAGGGAACCCACGATGCCCGGAAAAGCCTCGCATTAAACAGAACGAATCGTAAGCCCGTGGAAATTACCGAGAGAGCCGAGCCAAAAAAAAAAAAAGAAACGAATTGAACGAAATAAAATTGTTTTCGTTCGAGAAACGCAACGTTGCGCTGAGAACAGAAAAACAAAACGTCGTAAATATTGTGTAGGTATTATTAACCTCTTCCTGGTTGTATACCGTAACGTACAAATACATTGGTACTAATGCAACATGGGGTTAACCGAAAATGGATTTGAAATTCTGCGATCTACAAGAGACATTTTCATGTTTAATCAATGTATGGCCCTCGTAGATCTATGCCAGTGTAATCTAGACTAATTATCTCTAGACTCGATACTTCCAAACTATCAAAATAATTCTAGTCACGCGAGGTATCCTATGTGCATCGTTAAAATTCACCCGAAGGCTTCATAGCCGTGATCTAAAACCAATCACCGTTGAAATTCCTAAAAATAAGTGCCTTCTACAATATTTAATGTATCCTTACATCCGCCTTTCTATTCTCTCGTGCGATCTTGACCAGTCCCGAGAAGAATTATGCATTAAGAATGAATCCTATTAAAGCCACTCGTCTCGATCTCTGCTGTCTTCGTTGACTTTATCCCGATTAATTATGCATCGGCGGATTCCATCGCGGCGCTAATCACGCTTAAACACGCGATGTAACGATTTGGAGTGCCGTTGAAATATTTAACGCGGTGTACTCAACCGGAAGCAAAATTAGCCGTGTTAATAATTCCTCGTCATATTTAAATAACATACAACTAAAGCGAGAGAGCCCTTAAACTCGTGATATCTGATCGACCCACCCCTCGCCGAAACGATCGTCCTCTTAATTATGCGCTGTCTAATTTCACCCTGCGCTAAAATTTTAACGCGACAGCCCGTTACGTCGTAACTTTTGTCCAGCTTTCCTCGCGCCGGTAGAAACGAGCAATTAAGAGGCTTAATCAGGAATACACGCGGTCTACGCCCTGTCATTTGGCCGCTCGCTGCGACCCCTAATTCAATAAGGAGCACCTCGCACTGATTACCAACGAATCAACGAACCTACGAAGTCTTGTCGTCGTAATTGGAAAGTATCCAGTGGCGATGACACCCCCGAACACGTCCACGGGCTTTCCTGTGTTTTACTCGAAAGGGTGCTCCGAATAAATGCGCTCGACTGGGTTCCTCTGTCTTCCACCGGGAATTTTTGGGGCTGGCTTGATTTCGTCCTCGTCGTCGAACAAATTTCAACGTCTTCGCGTGCTAGTGAATTTTTTCTAGAAACGCGTTCTCCGACGATGCTTGCTCTGCTTAGCATACAAAGAAATCCGTGATGAAACGTTCCAAGGTTCGCATCGAACGTTTCGTAACACGTGGCCATAATTCCCGGAACGAATTGAAAAATAATAAAAAGAAAAAAACGGTTCACACAAATGTTTACCATATCCGACCTCGTTTCGATGATTCTCGTTACAAAGCGAGCTAGCGTAACTGATTTAGCTGACCTATTTAGAATCAACGTTTCGTATCTGGCATACGATCGTTACCGACTGCTTGCAAACACTTTCATAATGTTCCATGAGTCGTTTCATTCTCGACAGGAGGGACGGTGGTTCGCTAATCGACTGCTGGACAACATCGGAGAACGTACTCGGTCGACTATGTCGCATCGCGTGATGTTCGCTACGTTAACCAAGTTAAACTATTCGATAACACATATAATAATAGAACGCGAAATGTATTTTTATTTCGCGACGCAAGCTGTATTCGCTAACAGCTGCCTAGATTTATACGATCTTTATTTCAGCGTTCTCGCGCTGTGAGTCACTCGGCGCGATAACCCGTCGTGTTCCTCCTTCAAATAGAGCCAATTTATTATCCTATAGCGCGATGAAATTATTCCAGCTCGGTTCCCCGTCCCCCGATCCACCAGGAAAGACGTATTTATTCGGTAAATCGGGAATGAGCGGCCGAAAATAAACTACGCTGGCAAAAACGTCGGCGCGCGCCTCGTGAAATTGAGTTACCACCGTCGCCTCGTTATTCTCGTGAGACTCGAAATAAAGTGGCGGGGACATCCGCAAGGATTGAGTTACCGTCCACTTAATTGACCGCCCGCGGAAACGAGAAGAGGACACTGATTGACAGCGAGATGCAGCTGTCATCGGGGCCAGCCCCGAAGAAGGGTGATCGTGGTCGGTTTAATTGGTCTTTAGTGGCGGAATCCCGAAACCGTAGCCTGGGATGTGGATGGAATTAGGAGGAGAATGCGGTTAACGCTATGCGACGCAACGTGAATTTCTTCTGAACTCGCGGTAACGAGACTTCATCCTAAGGAACGCGGACAACGACAAATAAAAACGTTCCAGCGTTTTTCTTTCACTTTTCAAGCAAGAAAGAATTCTGATCCTTCGAGCACTGGTCCTTTGAAAGAGGGTCTACGAGAAGATTAAATTTAAGAAACGTTTTTTTCCCATTGCGAATCGTTCTACATTCCCCAGCTGAACGTTCCAAACGAATATTTTCCATCGAAGGCGAAATCATCGAGAAGCGACAATACATCGTATCGGTAATCTTCCCTCGACTCTAGGCACTCGGGGAAAACCAGTTTCAGCGTCAAAGATGCAACGTGACACCGTGATCCCCGTACACACGAGGAACCAATAAGTCGCCCGATTCAGTGACGCGACGACGCCGACGACGTCACCGTCGTCGGTCGCGACGAATTTCTCAGATTACATAAACCCAAATAATCCTGTGAGTCATTCTAATTCTGGTTTCCTCGGGGTTGCACCGCTTCCCGCGTTCTTCCTCCCCAGACTCGATCACCCTCTCTCTTTCCCTTCAACCCTGTCTTGTTCCTTCGCTCCCGTTGGTTGTTTCATCTCTCCCTTGCTCTCTGGCCGTCTGCCGTATAAATAGCCACGGCACGTGTGTCGTCTCAGACGCACACAGTGGCCCACTTTCCTATTCTCCCACCCCCAACCATTGGTACTTGAAATTAGAGAACTTCGTCGACCATGTTTTTTCATTTGCGACGCCCGCCACCGATCCACGATCCTCCACAGCCGATGGACAGCCGTTAATCGGTGCGAGGGGATTAGCGGCATTAGGCTATTGGTACGGATGAATCGTACTATAAATCACGATTAACGTTTGCACCCTGGCGAGGGCCATCTTTGGAGCCTCCGTTCATTGAGTTCGAGCAAGGGAGGAGAGTACGATTAAAACTGTGATGACTGTAGATATTTATACTGCTGATTGGTAATTACTGAGGGGTAAAGAATGGCAACTTTCAAGACGAGGGAAATCCAACGAGACCACAGCAGGACATTTTAAATAATATTGCTTCTAGTATCCGAAGCTATTTTACGTTCCATAAATATTATTGTTAAATATCGTCGTGGATGGGGAAACATAAAAATAAAATAACTCCGTTAATTACGACTGCGCATATTGGCCTCGGCAGAGAGAGTTCTTATTACGTGCTTGCACATAAAGCAAGAAAAGAACTTGTCAAAACTTAAATATAAATTTATTTATATTCTAACAATCACAAAGAATGATTACACGTTTTAATCGCGTTTAATCTATTACCTGGAGCCAACCGGCAAAGAATTATATCTCGAAGGCACGAGGAAAATGGAGCTCGTCTGCAATGTTAAATGGTCATTTTGTGAAGGTTACTCATCTGCCGCTGACATTTAAAAATAATGGTAATCTTGGGAAGCGGGTATGACGTCCGGTTAGAAACGAGTGTAGCAAGAATTACGAGTCTCAAGTGCAACATGCTTTTCCCGCTCCGTGTAACGAAACGAGCTACATTTAACCTCGAGTATGTAACAACGGAGCCAATTCAAGGGGAACTATGTACTAACAACACGCTCCGCAATGTAAATCGTGCCTACGCGTACAAACAATGTGGGTCGGAAGTGTGGTACGAGCTTTAATTCTACGGGGCTTTGTTTTCGAGAAAATTGGACTCGAAAAAGTTTACGCGATGTACGCGGCGTAACATTGGTTCGCCGTAAACTAATTGAATTTTCAAAATTAATTCCCTGGAACGCCAAGTCTCGAACAACCGAATTTGATTTCACATTTCCCACTGATTTTCTATCGAGAACTTACAACACTCTATGAAAGCCGAATAACGTTCTCGAAACAGTTTTTTTTTTGTTAACGATGGCAACGAAGATATTAAGAGCGTTCGACTATTTTTGATCTCGCTACTAGCGTTCTTATTTCCTGTTTCCGGCGGAAGTGTGCACGTCAGAGAAAGGAAAGCTTCTCGCATTCGAGCAACGTCTCCGTTGGAAAAGAAATAAACTACTCGGATGTTTCGGGCAAGCTGTGTCGTGTGTCGCGGGAAAGGTGCTCTATGGCGACATCGTGACTCTGACCTCGCGGTGCATGCAACTGCATTTCCAGCGCGGCGCGAAGTTCCCATATCTAGGCGTGTAATAACGGAGATCTCATCTGACAGATCGCGTTCGCGACACTGGCTGATTCTGCTCCCTTTTGCAATCGGGCTGTCTCGCTCGTTGCCAACTTCCGACCGTTCCAGGTCTCTTCCTGTTCACGGTCCATTTTTACGGAACAACGACAGCCAACCGTGTGTCACGTTCGCCCACGAGGACGCAGGTAACAAGAATCGTCACACTTTTGCCGCGCGTCTATCGCCCAGGATCGTGCGATGGAAACGGGAACAATAAAAGAATAAACGCATGAAAGATACACGAAACAAGTAATTTTCGGGTGTTATAGTGTGTTTTTGATTATAAAAGAGGACTTCTAGGCGGAAAAATGTTAGTAAAATCGAAGCTACTCAGCTCCTACTTCCGCAGTAGTTTGTGGTATTCATGCGCAGACAAGGGTATTGTACGCGTTATGGTCAGACACGTTTCTCACTGTTCGTCGTCACGCCTCAAACGAGTCTTTAATCGGTTGATGTTTACGAATGCATTAATATTGTCATTGGTACTACAAACAATTCTAAAGACTTCGTTCTCATTTGCGAACACGATCAGGGTGACGCATACTTTATACATCGTTAGATCGTTTGGAATACGTTATTTGTAAAATCTCGCGAGGTCTATTGCCATGAAATATTGAAACAATATTTTCTCTAAAAATATGGAAAGCGTCCTCCGTTTACCGGAAACAATGCGTCCGCAGCTCCGCCTATCAGATTTACCCGTGCTATAAAACGTACCACGCGAATAGGTACCAGGTCAAATAACCAATGAGTATCGCGCAACGATGGCGAAACTACGCGTGCCCGCTGTTTTGATATTCTTTGCGCTATTCGGTGTCGGTTTAGTGGAACCTCTGATGCACGACAGTATATCCAAGTTTCTGGGATCGTTCACTCCTGCCAAACAGTATTTTCATTTATCTCTATTGCGATCGAGGTGAATATCGTGTATCGATGAATTCTAGTTCCGACGGTGTCGTTACAGAGTGAGGATTCCCGAACTGCTAAATCAACTGTGCAACCAATCGCAGGGATCGAACGCGATACTTCAGGACGCATGCTACGGATGCTTCTTCAAGGCTACCAATCAACCACTCGGATACCCTTTGCTCGTGGCTATGTCCAACTGTGCCAACATTTATCTCAACGACACCGATTACCGCCATTGTCAACAGTACTTGAGGGTAAGCACGAGTACTTTGAAATTTTAAATTAAACTCGACGATGTGATTTCTCACCTACGCGACTGACATTTTACCTGACACTGAATTATTCCTAATTAGAACATTCGTTTATTTCTGATCTCGCTGCCAGCGTTCTTATTTCCTTATTTTACGTAGAATGCCACCACTTCGATAGACACGAGAATCAATCCCACGACGGTGTACTGCACGTTCCTAGAGTGCATTCGTCAAGTGAACAAAGACAACTTGGTAAGAAGAGCAGAACTATGTCTTGCAAAGCTTTAGAATTTTTTCTTTTCCCTTTGCACTATAGAAGTTGTATAAATTATGAAGTGGGTTCGTTGAATTCAATGACCCGCGGAGTTTATTACAGGTATACCGCTCGCGTTGAATCGTTTGTGTGTAAATAGTGTACATAAGACGATAAAGACATAGCAATTGTAAATATCGAACAGGACGCACGAGTGATACCGAGAAGGGCGGCGAGGAGATCTTCGTTTTTCTACCTCAAGCTGTATAAACGAGTAGTGAGAGGTATTTGCATCATAAGAGAACAGAACTCAGAGTTGAACACGATCAGGCCGGGAGCGGAACCCATCGATCCAAGGCGACAATCGATCCAACCAAAAACGGTGCCTTAGAGTTGCAACGCTGTACATAGAGATTCGTATAAATGACTCTGTACATAATGTACAATATTTCAAAATAACGGAAAGGTGGAGCTTAGTAAGTACGTTACTAATACTTTACAATCGTAAAGTTTCGAAAGGAAGAATTAATAGCAAAATCATTGCAAAGCTTCGATACGACTTGTAAATTTTATTTACGCTCCTTAAACTCGCCTTGCATACCAGCTTACACGTGTTGCATTGATTCTTTGGATAAAGACTTTACGTAGAAACTTTGTACCTATAATTTGCATCACGATCTGTATTAACGCTTATTAAATGCTTATTACCGTTAGTTCTGCGATTACCAACCCTTTATTGACAAACGTTTCCCTCAGCTCAGGGAATGTGTCGGCGAGGCCATACGAATGTTTCCCCGTTTCAACAACACGGACGTCCAACTAGCCCAATTATTCGTGAATACCACCGCCTGCGTGCTCGCGAAAACACGCTGCGCGCTTATGAATCCGATAACCGGGGAATTTCAAGAAGACGACCTCGCTAATAAGCTCCACATACCCTCGATCAATGCCGTACTGGTCAACACGGATTACAACATCAACATCGTCCAGCTACCGTTTCATTACGGTTCCGTCGACGTTTGCGCGAAATACAGAAATTTCGAGCAAGCGACCTGGCCGAGCGTCACCTGCTGACCAGAAATTTCGTAGCGAAGTCCAAAATTTCAACCGACCGCGAGCTAACGACTATAGAACAATGTTTCCGTTTGCTTTGAGAAATTAACATCGTCGGAATGACCCATTCGTGGCACGCAACTCCATTCGAACGATGTAATCGCAATACGAAGTAACGAGTATTGTTTTGGTAGATTTCCCAACGGAAACATTATTAATACCGATGAAATATTGTAGAAAATAACATTAGCCATCGAAGGTAAAATTAATTTTAACATTATGGAGTTGTTGTTACCTATACCTTCATGAATAAAAGTGAAGAAAATTTATATTCGATCTTGGTAGCTACTCGACACGAGTTATTTTTACTCTTGACGATCTTGACGAAGCGGAACGTTTCTGGATAGAGAATGGCCATCGCAACGTGGAAGGACAGCGTCATTGTGCTTCGTGTTTCAAATTCTAAGGCAAGGCCAAACGCGTCGCTTCGCCGTTTGTGCACGTGCTCGTTTAAACACTGGTAAAAATCTCGCGACTTCATCCACAGAGAGTTCCTCTCATTCATATCGTTCCCTCGCTTCGTTTCGCGCGTGGCGGAAGGGCAAATAAAAATTTCGCGACAGACCTTGTGACATTCATATTTGCGAATTTTCACGCTCGCCGACCGAGGTCGTTACAGCTTTTTCACCGACAAGTTTCGCTAGGATATGGAAAAACGTAATTCCCAACATTTTCGTGAGAGTAATACGACGTAGTCGCTTTCATGAGATTGCCGTCAATGTTAAATTTATGCGTTCCTGTGAAACGAAGACTTCAAACGATGATTCATGGCTGCGTTACAACGTGGATTGCACTTAGATGACTGGTGTCATTCTTAGTCACTATCGTATTATCTTTCGGCGTCATCGCAGAGCTATGTAATCGTTGTTAAATTAACTTTAACAATGAAAACTGTATGGAACTATTATGTAGGTTTCCATTGATTCATTTCTACAGTATGTGCTTGTTTACAACTGGATATCGACTCTAGAGCCCGTGGTGCAATGTTCTTCTAAACATCGACTTTATAAATAGAGTCGCTACCATTTCGACGCGAAATGGTAGCTCTACCCTATTAATTTATAGCGGAGACAATATGGTCGCGCCATTACGGTTTTTGCGTCGATAGTCGCACACGGTGTTTTCATATCCGTACATCGACGTACGATAACGGTCCTTAAAGACCGTGATGCGATCTCGAGAGAACAGTGATACCGAATGCCCGCATAGACGAACATACGAACAACGACATAACTGGTTGAACGTAACCTAGTCGTCTCATCAGTCCCAAGCACCGGATGTGGAAGCTAAAAGAGCGTTTACGATATTACTCGTTCCGTGAATCGATCATAACAAAGCGGCCAATGAGCAAGCTTACGACGAATAATATGATAAAACGACTAGAGCATGCTACACGAAATACGAGATGCTTGAGAACTTCACGGCCAGCGACCTTGCGATTAATATTGGATTGTTCAGAAAGTTTGTGTCAATTTTTAAGACAAATTCAAAGGCACATTTGAATTTTGATATATCTTTATTGAATTACCGTAAGTACCATTTTGTTCCACCATTCCGATATATTCAGACCTGTACCATCTGCCAAAAATCGGCATAGACTTTCCAGACAAACCGATAATATCGAACACCTTTGAAAATGTCCGATGTTTTCAGAGATACCACACGGAGAGGCTAATAAATCCCGATCTCTCGAACCCGATGTCCCGTCGCCATTTGAGACGCGAAACGAGACATTCCCAGAAGTTCGAAACGCCAAACTCGCTGGCAGCTATCCGGGATATTCGATGGTAATCGGATATTAAAAAATCCGGGTATCACGGTTGGGCTCAAAGCGAAGAGCTTTGAAAGGAAAGCGAGCGGACGTCTCGCTGCCGGGTTGTTTGCCAAGGTGAAACTCTTCGGTTAATTCTTTCGAAGAGCAGAGATGCGAGGGAAGAGGACGAAGGATCGGGGAGATCGATTCCGCGACATCGGTGTGCACTCATGTACTTATGAGAGGCCAGGGGAGAGCAACGAGGGTCGACGGAACGAGGAGAAACGGAGAAAAGAAGCGACGAAGATGAAGGGAAGATCGCTCCATTGCACAGAAGCGACGCTCCACTTAGCATCTTCCTCGAAATAATTTGAAATATGCAAATACCATCGGTACACACGCATCGGCGTGTCGGCGGACGGTCTCGTGTGGGTGTCTTCCCGCGACCCTGTTTGCGTTCGAGCTTTTATATGTGTGCGTCACTAGGAAGAGGGCCAAAGACGCGGGGAGAGAAGACAACGTATATTCCAGTGGCTTACGGTTCAGTTCTCTCGGAGCCAATCTAACTTAACATGCAGATGCAGTACGTGGAATCGTGGAAGAGGGAAAAGGAAAGGCGAGGGCCAGAGGAAAGATGGCCTCTGAGTCATTCGCAGTGGATAGTACCTTTTCCGTATGATCATCCACCGTTACCGCCTTTAACGTCGCACCGATTCGAAGGAACTGTCGAGGCGGTGACGTGATTTTAATGAACTCGATACTCCTCCCAGCATCGCGGCTCGTCGGTCAATAAAAATTACTCCGACGAATCCTCTACGGGCGTTGCTGTGCAGCTGCAAAAAGGTTACGGTAAACCTTGTTACGACAGGGGAAAAACAAAAGACGATGGTCCGTTATGGGAGAAACGGGATATTGGCCGATATTTCATAAATTCCTGAGCAGCGGCAATCGATCCCAACGCGGGGCGAACTCGCGGAGCGCATCCTTGATTAAATTTATAAGACCGTGAGCTTGTGTAGTCGTATGCAATGTAATCTCTAATCCGATCTTGTAAAGAGGTCGGGAGCTAACTATCCTCGCTGGATTCGGTAACACGCGCGATACTTACCGGCTTCGATAAGCCGTGTACGTAGCTGAAAATTAGAAAAGAATTCTGGCCCCGCTTCGCGCTTTCGCGAAACCACCGTTTTCTCAAGGTACCATTTCGATGCTCGGTCTACAGATATTTCGCTATGGGGCAACTAACATGTACGCGCGTATCCAGCCCTCGATTTCCTCCACAGCCTGTGAGAAGCAAGTCTCCGCGATTAAAATTATTTTCGGCCGTACTAGCTGGCCCGAATCCCATTTACACCATTACCAACATTTTAATCGTTTAAATCAAACAACACGTTTGCACTAGTATACGACTTGACCTGTTGTTTACGTTATCGCGAAAAAGCACCCCTACTGAATTGAAATGTTATAATCGACACCAAACTTCCAGAAACACCGGTGAGTTCTATTTAAAAATACCATCCGTACGATTAGCAAAGCGTCGGTATCTTTCCTTATAAAATAAATGATTCTCGAACGCAGTTTCGTCGTCCACCGACATCCTCTCGTGTTTGCCCGTGAAATCGCCACCTGCGAGAATGGCCACCTGTAAGTACACGTCTGCGTGTCTACCGATACTTTCAATTTCCGTTCGAGCTTCCGGGTTCTCGAAATCGAGTGCGCGAAGAAAGTGGATCGATTTACAGAAAACACGTCGATGACGGTGGCTATGCGACGTTCGAGCGTGAGTCATGCGAGCCGTTGCGCAAGGAGCTTCATCGCGAGCTGCGGAGGCGTCGTGCAAAGCGCACCGCGGTCCGCGTGGGGAAGGAAAACAAAAACAAGAAGAGTCAGCACGCGGACACGTCACCGAGGCGCGGCATACGTGAAACCGGGACACGGTGCCGCGCCAGAGACGCGATTCCATCTGTCCTGATTCCTGCGGCCAGCCTGACGCGACCCTAACGAGACGATCGTCACGACGAGCCATCGGGGAAAACCTGAACGGAAAGTTCCTCGAACCGTTTAATTTTTAAATAGACCCTCGAACGCGTTTCCCCATCCACCGTGAAATCGGGGGTAGTGGAAAGTTTCGATTCAAAAATATCGTCACGATGCACGGATCCAATGAATCAACATCTTTAACTAGCGCGTCATCCATTTTCCGACTGGCGTAGGATCCCTTTGGAAGTCTAGATTCAAACACCGGGAGGAAATGTTTCTATAGGAAAAATCAGAGAACCGTAAGATCGAAAGCAGATGTTTGATGCACACGTTGGCTACGATAAGAAACGACTACATAATCGTTACGCGTCCAGTTTGGCTTTGAAGTGGATGCTTTTACATGAAGAGATGTTGATTTCGTAGGTTCTATTCTTCTATTGAAACAGCGTTGAGATAAGATAAGATGCTACGCGTTTAAAACGAATGGAGTAGAATGCATCATTTTTTCGTTGATATGATTCCTTCTAGCTTTGTTGACCGCGCGTTATACCAGTGAAGCCCATATTCGACCAACGACGAGATCACGTGTTTGCGAAATACCTAACACGAAAACCAGCGTTCCTTTCTCTGAGTCGGTAATTGCCACGAGGCAAAAACATCACCGCCATCGTAGCGTGCATAAGTTGACAGAAATGGTAGTCTCGCGGTTGCAACCTCTTTAGTCATGCCCCATGTGTTGCATGCAATACTGTTATACATCAGTATGGCGTCTACGGAACAGTTGCACGGCGCCGCCTGACTCGCCGTTTTAACAAAAACCATCTCACAGCGAGTTGGTTGCGCGTTTGCATCGCAGTGACACGCAACATTTTCTAAATTCCGCTTTAACGCCACGTGTACGCGACGCGTGGCCGTTGCACAATCTCGTTCCGCTGATTCTCGAACACTGTCTGCGCGAAATTCTTCAACGGATCCGTGATGCATCCTGAAGAGGTCGAAACGGTGAACGAAGAAATTTTTCTGTCTCATCGCTCTTATCGCGAAAAGATATGTAGCCATATTTCTATGGGACACTTTTCTTCGTTTACCTGGAGCGTTACTTTTATTCTTTGTAAATCTGATCTACGGATACAACGAAGGAATGTCTCCTTTTTCTTCCAGCCATAGATCGTCCTCTTCGTATTGCAAATACTAAATTGAATGTGTCGTGTTACATGACAGTGTCTTTAAGACGGGAATAAATTCGAAGAATGTATTCTTTTCTATAAAATACAGCGACATACTCTTCGTAACCATATTTACAAAGTGGTGGGAAAATATTTCAAATTTAAAGTACTTTTCTACGTGCATGAAATACGACGAAATATTTATCCGCATACCTAACGAGACCACTTAACTCCCCACCCTTGACCGTGCTATTGAAAAAGAGCCGACCGCTGGCCTCGACGTGTTCAAAACGCCACATATGTTGTAAAGCGAGGAAAAAAATCAATGAGTAGGTATTTAGCCACTGTTCGAAATACGACAAGTAGCACGCGCGAGTGCAACTGTACGGTGGTTGTGACACGTTGGGTAACATGCAACGCGATTACAAAGTACTACACAATGCGCCATCCGGCAAAAACGACATAATGACTCGGCATGCTGTGTGTACGCATATTTCCACATGATTCACGCGAGGTTTTTTGCTGAAATTTATTTTAACCGTGTCGGAGTCTTGTCGCGCGTTGCTTTTTTCCTCTTTCCGGTTATTCGTTTCGTTAACCCACGTTCCATTTCCCGTTTTATTTACTCCGCCAATTAATGAAACGCTTGTTTTCGTTCCACAATTAGTCGTGTTTATCGGCACAGAAGGAACCAGTTGTTTTGCGAGCTCTATCGTGATTCACGCTCGGCGATTATGCTCGAAATGTTCGACAAACAATAGCGAAAGTTTGATGAGAAACAAGCCGATAAATTTGAAGGAATAAATTGTATAACGTGAAAATTCGCCACGAAACTGGAACAATTCATTTTGGAGGTTGAAGAAAATAATGCTGGGTAGAATTCGTGAATCGTTTGCAAAGATAAATTCCTACCACAAATGGTAGATAATGTATTAAATTGAAACGATACATTAGCATTGTAAAAACGTAGGCTTTTATAAAACTCTTGAAACGTATCAAAACTTATCACTCAACCTATTAGTTTCCAATCGTCTCGAAACAGAGTTCCAAAACTCATAGAAATGTTCACCGGTGTTAGTCTGGCAAGCAAGGTGTCGATCATTTTTCTAGACTCTACAAAACGAAGCGGATCGATGAGCTCGAGTAATTTTGGGACAAGCGGTCCTTCGTCATCGTTGACCGGAGAATGAGCTGTCCGACGGAATGATGTCAGCCTGGAAGAGACGATTCCTCGACGGGCCAACGTGCTATTCTGAGCGCGATGACACTAGCGGAATGCCGACGCGCGTAATAACAGCGAGAGAAGGCCGCTTGCTCAGGCAGACAAGCGGAACGACGCTGGCCGTGCGCGAATGTGCATTTATATCGACTGATTTCTCGATCAAACGATGATCCTGACCGATCACACGTGCCGCACGCAACCACCTCGGGAACACTGTGACCAAATCTTTACCTTTTCTACGCGTGTTTACACGGGACACGTGCGTTTTGATCGCCCCCTACCGAAGATAATGTTCCTATCAAATCATCAAACTGCATATTTAGTACCCAGTATTGGTCTAATTTCAATAATAAAGAAACAACATTGAAGAAGAACTTCGAATTCCCTTAAAAAACAGCGAATTTCGAAGCTCTGTGATTTCGTACAATGGTTTTTGAAGCTTGAAACCTCATATCCAAAATGCTACGAACCACTCCGCTTTTCTCAACTTTTCTCTGTTATCGAAATATTCTGTGTGACAGATTGTCTCTGCCCGTGTATAAGTATCACGTTACTTACAGTATCCACCGTGAAAAAATATCATTTTCTCGGTCCGTACCATTCGCAGAATTGTATTCGTTTCTCACAATCATCTGGCTGAAGTCCTCGTACTGGAGCGTAATGGCGCGGATGTCGATCATCCGCGTAGAATGCTCGTCAGATCGTGGATCGCCTTTTCTGCGGTCGATTCAGAACGACTTAAAATTCTGCGACAGCGATTCGGTTGACGCATACTTCCACGGATTAGGTGTTGTTCGGGTAAACGGTGAAATGAGCCCGTCGATCGCAACTGTGCGTGAACGTTTTACAAATTCTCAGCGACGCGGTCCTCTGCTCTCAGGGAATCCACGTTGATGTTCCCTCGATCGAGCATTTCCGTTACCGATGCCGTAGATCAGGGTTTCTCAAACTTTAGGGACATTATTGACGGAGTTCAGTAGAGTCCAGTTATTATTTTTTTTAATATTTTAGAGAAAACTGCGCTTAACACTTTAACTATTTAGAAAGAGCCCGCGTCTTAGAAGAGGAATTTCTACAATAATATATTTTAACCCTTTAGGACTTGGCGTCCTCAATTGAGGACACAAAATTTAAAAAAATATTAATTACATTAGTACGAGAAAGAAAAGTAATCCAGGTCTGAGAGGGTTAACCAAGGTGGACATTAACTTCCACGACAGTTAATATAATTCCGCGTGTACATAAATTACGTTACTACATAATAACGCTAATGAAAGCATTTAAATGTTTTGCTACCCCAGTGCCAAGATCGGATAAACGTTGCTTGAAATACCGTTCGCGATACTTTCGTTGGTAGACGAGCCACGCCAACTTAATCATCTCTTGGCAGACTTATTTTCGTCGCGTGGCGGTACACTTGCACGCATAGGAAAGTAAATGCAATGTCGTGTTGTTCGACGAAATAGTCGGGAAAAAGTCGGCCACGGACAAATAGAGAGACAGACGTCTGGAGTAACGATTTCATTGGACTTTGCCCCGCGCCGATGTAAATATTATCCAGCAGACACTGGTTCGCAGACCGACGCGCTAAATGAGAAAAATATTTGCGCACCACGATAGGAGACTTTAATCGAAATGCAACGGCTATACGGATAATATTGATTTCCGCGATTCCACGACTTGGGGCTTCGAGAATCGATGCGAAATAATGGAGATTTTCGTTTAAGAGGGATGAAATTATTTGCTGCTGTGTTCGCTATTCTAGTAAACAGACGAATGGTTGGTAAAAAGCAGTATCAATCTTGAATGTTCCATCGGAAAGATTTACTCTTCGATGAGAAGTATGAAGATAAACAATTGTTTGCAATAACCTACACAAATTAATCCGCAAAAAACATTGTGAAGATAAAAGTCCTCGTTTCTTACTTATTTGTTAGATGAAGATTTATTAGATTGAAGAACCCTTTGCTTCCTTTGAACTTCCAACGGATAGACTATTTTACATATTACCACACATTAGAATAGTGTACGACAGTATAGAGTATTATAAAATTTTGATCTTTAGCATACATACGTTCCTCGATGTCTAAAGATTCATATAAGCTCGAGAACCATTGCAACAAATTACATGCTTTTTAAGCTACACTATGTAATACGTCGCGATTCGTGTTAACCCACCCTGTAGCGAAATGATTCCGAGTGCAAAGAATTAAATTATCAAATTTATACAAATATACATACATCTTTTACTAATGCAACGATTACTCCTCGGGGATGCCCTGCCGCGGGATGTACGAATTCGCGAAGGGTGCCGCCATCTGACAGGAAAGGGAGGAAAGCGCGAGCGCGCGGGACTCGGTTGAAAAATGATTCACAGGCGCAGGATCGCGCGGGAAAACTGGTTTGAAACAGGTTCTGCGGGGCGAGGCCGGAAGTCTCGCGAGACTGCTCAGGGACATTTGTCCGATCCGACCGCGCAATTTGTCTTTTAACGACGACGCGGAACCTACCTGGTGTGTCTTTCACCACGGGCAGAAAATCGAAGTGCAGTTTCTAATCCCGCCGCGAGCCGACGTTTCAGATGCCAAAGAAGATTACGAGTCCCGCGTCTGGTTCCTGTTTCCCTCGTGCGGCGCACCAAACGAAGACGATTTACTGCCGCGTTTCCCGGAAGTCCCTTTAATTGCGCGCAATACCGTTTCGTCGCGAATCACCTAACGACGGGGATCGCGATCGTGGCCCGCCACGGATTACGTTCGACCGGTTATGCAAATGAAATTATACACCAGTCTCGTCGAAGCGAGTAATCGAGATCGTTAATATTAGAAACAAATCGTTTTATTGTGATTACACATCTACCTTATTACGTTAGATACCTGCACTCGCTAATTACAGGATTGGTTTCGCGCAGGAGTTGGAAATGACATGGGAGTTTTCCGTTGAGACGGTGCAAATCGAACTTTCGGAAACGAATTTAGGGTGTATTTATCACATGTAGGATAAATTTAACTATGAAATCCTCGTAATTGCAGAGGAATTAGAGATTAGAAGATTTCGTCGAAATTTACCTCGCGATGCGCATATCGTTGCTCGTAGAAAATTCATTCTCCCTTAAGCTCCATATGATTATACGAAACTATGTTAAACCTCTGGAATTATTAATTGTACAGTGGAACCAGCTTCTAGTCGCGCTACCGTTCGCTCGGTCTACTTTCGACAAATTGTGCGTGGGTGACGGAGTATTTTTAAAAACGCAGATCTTTTGATAGGACGAAAGGACGAATTTCTAAGCGTTTCTGTAACCACCTCCGTCCACTTTTTTTAGAAAAAAAAAAAAGAAAAGAAAATATTCATGTCGATTTGAGTAACCTCCTCCTTTTCGAAGTCGGTTAAAAACGAGTAAAGTCGCCAGCTGAACGACACGCGAACGCTGAATTCTCAGAGTTATTCGAACAGGCGATAGATTATAAATTTCACGCGTAAAAATTACAACGTCGTAAATGATCGTCAATCGTCGGTAACTCGATATTCGTGCCACCGTTTCGACGACTGTATAAACAGTTTGGGAACCTCGTAAATTTCTGGATCTATTTAAAAAAAAAAAAGAAGAAGAAAAAAAGAGACCACTAAGGATGGTTCATACGAAAGACACAGCTTCACCAGCTGGTACAGCTTCGATGGATTTACAACGCCTTACGTTATTACTTTCGCCGAAAAACGATCAAAAATTATTTTTAGTCTACGTTAAACTAACATTCCTACCAACCACGTCACCGTTTCTATCGATTGCTTGACGATTCGATCCGTTTAGGATAGTTCGCGGTACTTTTCATCCCTGTGCCGAGCGCTCGCACTAATTCGAAGCGTTTTGTGTAGAAAACATTACAAATTTATTTTTCTTAAAATCATTAAATTGCATCTTCATCAGCTGTCTATGATACAAAGATCAATATATGGAAAACTTTCGGTTACGTGGTTGGTCGGTAGTGGAGCGTGTACAATTTAAGTGGGTTCACAGTGTAGCTCGAAGATATGGCATTTAGAATTTACTATCAGAATAATTTACGACCTCGCGATTTCCACGTTGTCACTTGCGTAATACCATAAACGCGCTTGGTCAGCGAGATTTGCATTATCGACGAAGAGTTCTTGCATTTTTCACGCCAGCACATCGTTAAACGCGACAAACAGGATATATATCATTTCACCCCGAATCCCTTATCACGACCACTTCGTTATTCTACGTAGGACGTATTCGTTGCACGCGTGCCAGCATCACCAGCGACGAAATATTGTCCCGTCTTTTCGTTTTTCGGTCATTCATTCCACCCCGTGAACGACGTCCCCTAATTATTCCCACGGTGGGCGATTGGTAGTTACTCCGGAATTAATTGGCGGGCCAATTGATCTGAATTAAGGTGCCGCCCAGTAGATTCAAATTAAGATCAATATCTCGGCATGCGAATTGGAATATGACCGCGAGCGCGGCTCGTAACCATAAATTTCTGGTGTCCAAACAATGGGAAGTCGGCCGTAATTTTGCCAGAACACGGTGCCCTCGTCGATGATGAAACGCGTTGCTCGCAGCTCGACCTATGTCCGTCTATCTCGCCAAAAAGTCCCGTAACTCTTCCGAGGACGATTACTATCAAAAAAGTATTTGTTTCGGAGTGGTTAATATAGGTGACCGCGTGCTTCCATTAAACGTGCTTCGTTTTGCACCGTTTTGGAGCAGAAACACGTTTACAGACTGTAGGGAATCAGGCCTGAAAACTATTACGATTTTTGCGTTGTAACGAGTTAAAAGACAACAACAGAAGGTTAAACATTGGAAACTTGTATAAATATATACAAAAATAATTTTACGTATCTGAACTATGAGAATTAAATGATCGACTCGAGCAGGATCTAGATTAGATCGCGTTAAGATCTTTTCATCTCTGGTCTCTACATCTCCCACGGAATCTGCGCGAGACATTACCGCGAAGGAGCATTAGGTATGCGTTTGGTCTGATTTAGGTCCTCCGCATGCGGTCATGGTCCAAACCTAATCACTAACGATGGTTAACCCCTCGCTGGCTGCCGTGACTAATGAATACTGTAAATCTCCAAACACCGATTTTTAGAAACATCGAACGTGCTAAATAAACACTTTTGAAAATGACATGCTACAAGCGTAAAATTCCTAATGTTTCTTATCAACTTCATCAGCAACCAGGAATTAAACGAATAGAAAAGTAACGATAGTCGGAAGCGGTGCGCAACGAACGGAATAAAATAGAAGGAAAGGGATAGCGGAAGAATCGTAATTGAGGGAAATCACGAATGTCGTAGGACGTGTGTATACGCGTGAACGACGATGTACGAGGTGTCTCGTTAACATTATTGGTATACATGTACCTACACCAATAATCGTTACCGAACTGCAGCTGCACAATTGCAGCCATTCAGCGCAACGCACGACGGTACACGATCCTATCTCGCAACAGGATTGAAATGGTTTCTCCGTGTCGGGATAAAGTAGATATTAGATCAGATCGCCATCCCACGTAAACAAACGGTACAGAGACGTATAAACTAATTACGCCCCGGTCTCGTCTTGCGGAGGCCATTATTTTCTCGTGTTACATAAAACACATCGCCCCGAGGAAACGTTGAATGTCAATAATACCTACGTAAATGTTATTTCGCGTTTGAATGAGATCGCCAGTAACGAAGATCGCATAATGACGATGGTGTATATTTAGAAACATGGGATTTGTATTCATTTATTTCTTCTCTTCTTTCTTATAATGGAAAATAATTCAAACGAATATCGTACCACGCGCGATTTAATAAAAAAATAATACACGTGGCTGAACAAACCTGTTGTACATATAGAATGCAACACGACTACAAAAATTTCTCTAAAAGAACTCAAGGACAGAAACATCCCTTTGCGTTCATCCTCTATGATGGAACTCATCGTAGTAGTATCGATTGAGAAGTAAATATAGACACAAGGTGACTGGCTCAATTTCGTGCTAGTTGAATATCCTCACCCTATAAATGCCGCGAGGAATCGATTACCTGCAAAATACCTTCCTGTACACCAAATACTCCAAAAACATACTCTCGTTTCTCTGCGATGAAGATGGCCTAGAACTTTCGACAAATCTATTCTCTACTATTTCAGCACTCTGCAAATGAAAAAAAAAAAACGTGAAAAACCAATATCAACCTCTTGAGGGATATTAACGCATATTTATACGTTTGCTTTTATATAAAAATCTATGAAAATATCTCTTAGAATGGAAACATGTACAACGTGTGACATCGTAATTGTTAAAAAGGATTCACAGTTAAAAATTATTTTGGTTCGTGTGTATTCGGTTAGAGTAAAACAAAGATCCATTTAAACTTCACCCCTCGAGAGGTTAATACATAAATAAATATGTGCTCATTCAAAACAATTCCATATGGATTGCAAAAATAAAATACAAAAAAAAACCCTGGAAATTAACGACCTAAACTCGAATACCCACTTAAAGCATCGGTGATATCGTACACCTCGAATGTGAAATCGATATGGAGGGTGGGCATTGTGTCGCCGAAAATGTTCGCCTCACGTGTCGCGCGAACGACTGTTTAGACAGAGTCGACAAACACCGTTAACGATGCGTGGGCGTACTTCGTGGTATTATCCATCCGTCGGCGTAAAAATAATCCGACGCAATCGTGTCACGCGTAGGAGTAAACAGACCCGGTATGGCCGAGAAGGATCCTCGCGGTTACGTCACGTCTACTCGTGACGTCACCGGCGAGATGAAACAGGTGACAACCACGATCAGCCGGTGACGTCAAATGGGAACGGGCAATGAACCTCTGGTCCGCGTTTGCGCGTTATGCCATTTAACGAACGTGAAGTGCACGTCCTCCACGCAAACAGTTCTTTCGGATCGCTTACCGATCGCTAAACAACGAGATACATCGGTAACGTTGATTACCAAATGGTTCGATAGGATGCTCGACGTACGACGCCAAAACACCCCGAGGAAACCCTAGATACGCGCATCTTTTTGCATGGGGTAACCTAACGAACGCCGAGGGTCCCAAATACCCTGCTCTAGAAAATTTAATAGACAGTGACAACACTTACGAGTGCCGCTGGACTGTCTGTCATTCTTTCCAGGATCCTTTTTTCCTGCGAACGAATCTCACTGGCGATTAAACGCGCAACAAAGAGAACACGTACTCACGACACCGTACCCGAAATCTCGGAAACTGTCTCAGCCATCATGGATGGCACGGCCGTGTCGATCGCCGACCGTTTGCGCCGCAACCGTATCTCCCGCCATCTATCCCCGAACACTTGAAACTTCTCGATAAAGTGATACTCGATCGACCATGTCGCGATTTGTTTAATTAAAACGGGTAGATTTATCACCGGTAGGTAACGAGTAGGTTTGAATACTCGAACGGATTTACTATCGGACGGTGCAAGGTTGGAAACTCGACGCAAGGTAAGGTAGGATAAGTTTCACCCTTATCGATAATAGGTAAACGGTGCAGAAACATATGGTAAGTAGAAATTATGTTGGTACATACTGATTGCGATATCTGTTGGTGTTTCTCAACACTATTTCATCTATAAACTTGGATGTTTTTGCGGTAGATGGCGCCCTTTCCTTGTTATAAAAATTTCCTCTTTATATAAATAACAAAATCTTGTACAGAATTGTTTGTTTTTTTACTTTATGAGGGTACGTAATCTATTTTACATTGATTATTACACCTGTTGGTCCAGTCTTACTTGTAACAAATCATCAGTTTTGCACATGTGTTTTTTTCCATGTCTCATTTAATTTAATTTAATTATGCGTTCGTCATTATCGCTCTCAATCTTCTTCTTTTCGTTGCTCCATAGTTTTAAAATCGCAGCAATGTATCATGTAGTAGCCTTCCGGTTAAATCGCGTCCGCTTTCGCCGCAGCGGCGAAAACGCATAGTGTGGTCCTGGCCTTTAGTCGAACAAGTTGCACAATACCTCGACTCTTTTCTTCCATGTTTACTTTTCAATTAGAACATACTACACAGTCTTTACTCCTTCCTGTATCATGTCGCCGAATAATACGTAAAAGACCGTTCAGCCTTTCTGCTGTTTTAGAAGTCGAAGGATTCTTGGATTCAGTATCTCGAAAATCTCCAACCAATTGACGTACACCAAACAACGTACAAATTGTAGATCTGTTAGTTTTTTATATTGTGTTTCTTCTGATGTTCCCGATATAATATATATGAATTTATGACTGATTGTGAGACTTTCAAGCTTCTCGCGAGTCGCAACTAAGTTGGGCGGCTATATGCCGACACGCATCCGCAAAGGTTTAATAATGTTTAAAGTATCTCTTACATTCATTTGTATATCTGTTGGGGTCCATTGGCCCACCCTTATAGATCGGGTACCTCGGGATCTCTAAACCCGTACTATAGCTACGATCAAACATAGCTACAGCCCCTGAGGACTACCTTGTACAGAAGAAAATAAAAGAAAAAGTTACTTACGGTGGAGTAGGATTATCAAACACGTATAGGCAACAAAATTTATTGAAAACCAATCAAAGAGTACAAATATTACATGATATCATATAGCATCATTGGCAAAATTGTTCGCGTTTTCTTCCGTATTCATTATTAATATTTGTCATGATTATTTATATATTTAGTTAAAAAATTCTACAACGACGAAGTTAGTATACGTAACAATAATGTGATGAATAACGTGGACAGAATTACAGTTAGAATTCATTACTTCAATTCATTACTACTTAGTAGATAGATCGTTGCTTCTGTTTGAAGCGAAAAGTATCTTACAAAATAAAAAGAAAAAAAAAACAAATTGTGCGCAGAACACCCTGTACTGAAAAATCGTAATCTCACTTTCATCCTTCTAAGAGAGTACGTATTTGGTTTTTATGTAAAAGAGGCATTGCTAAACCTAAACCGCAGCTTGTAATTTAAATAAGGCACTTATAGAAACTACAGTAACAATAATAATAGCAAAGAACATGCGCGGTTCCTGCAACATAGAAAAATATCGATTCACGCGAAAATCTGGCAACGAGAAATTACTGTGGTAATTCTCTTCAAAACTCGATACAGTTGATCGTTGGAAAAACTACCCTTCGACGATGATTACTCAGTCTCGCATACTTTAAAAGGTTAAAGGTCCCTCGATTGTTTACGTGCCATGTCAGCTTAATTGTTTCTATCAGAGAAACAGCGACGGCGTGCACGAAGGCTTATGTATAAAGACGATAAACAAAGAAGAGTATTTTCAGTGGTCCTGAGCGACTAATTAATTCTGTTTCGACTTCGGTATCGTCGATAGAAAAGTCTTGAGCGTTGAGTTCAAAGGGAATACATCGTTGTTCAAGGAGACCAGACGAAAAGGTACATCGTGATTCGTTAAAGCCTCTGCGGTCTTCGTGGCGCGGTAGACAGGCAAATCTACAATTGCCCGGATCCTCGCCATGCGGAATCGAAACCGCACGCGGTGTCCGAGTCCGAGTCGTTGCTCTGTTGTGTCCTGATAGGACCAACGACCGCCGTAGACGTTGGTCGACGGTGCTGATTGGACCGAGACGATCTGCTGTGGAGGAGCGGAGTACTCGGTTGACTGGCGGCCTGATGATTTCTCGACGACCCAAAATCTTGCGCCCTGCGGCTCCTTCTCTTCTTTATGGGCGCATATTTTGGCGGAGGCATCATCTTCTGGTCCAACTTTTAAATAAATAGAAGAATACCCTTAAACACGAAGAAGAAACATAGATTGGTCCAACCCTTGAACGACAACTGTGTTGTAATTGCTTTTTTACTTATTCTATTCAAAATCCAGAGAGCAGTATCGCGTATAGTAATTGTATCATTATCACCAGAGCGTCTTTAAGTATAGTACAGCTGACCGGAGGAGTGCAAAGGGTTAAAAACAAAATCGCGTATGCATCGGTTGTATAATATCCGAGATAAGTGCATCCGATCGTCCAAGGGTTGAATAATTATAGAGGGTCAAGCGAGCAGAGTCTGGAAGTGTGTCGATAGCAATTTTTGCTAAACACAGTCCCTCCATACCTGCACATTATCCGCCGATCCCCAGCTCTTGTGTAGCTTCTCGTGGTTGCTGCTGGCACTGCTAGTTGCCACACCCAGGAACTGGCTGAACGCTTCCGTCGTACGTTTCACGCGTACGTTCAGCGAGCCAATACGCAGGAAACCAAGATCTTTCTCTGCGTGTTCAACCAATGATCGTGTTACCCCTTGTCGCAAACGTGCAGGCACTACGTTTCACGCACGCCTCTTCCCTCTATTCCTGATCTCTATCCGTTAACCCCCGCGTCAAGTCGCGCGTTTCTCTTATCGTCGTTCGTTAAGAGCGACACGACTGCGGAATGCGTTGCCCTTTTCTCGTTTCTTTCGTTCGTTCGTTCGCCTGCCGGAGACTTTTCGCATGCATCTACCGAGAGGAGACCGGGAGCAGTCCTGTGGGGTGTCGCGAACACCCCGAGGGCTTGGGACTACCATTGCGAAACGAGGAAATAGGACTACATAGGGAGGCATTGATATACGATAGGGGAAGGCCTGGATTAGAGGTAGACTAGGATGGGGTTGTTTGATCTAAATTAGGTTTATGACGAACCTGTTAGGCCTAGGAGAGATCTATTAAGTATAGACACGTTTGTTAGCTGGTTGTTGTCGAAAGGATGCTGGTCGCGAGGGTAGTAGATAGTCAAAAACATAGAAGCAGAAAGAATTTTATCCAGTAGCCTACGTCTATAAAAAGACTAAAGTATGTTGCAAACTTTAAAGAACAAGGTTTGCTATAAAGTATGCTACGAGGTACTATAAGAATTTTATAGAGTGATTTTAGATCAATTTTTTATCCTTGCTTAGAAACGAGTCTATTCCAGGCTTTAGAACAACCCTAAAGGTTAATGAAAAATATATTAACAGGAATATGAATAAAGAAACCTCGATAAGTAATCGTTATTTCTAGTCCTGTTGATATATTTCCCAAAGAAAAGTTGGCGAGGAGGCGCTATAATTTTCATTCATACCACTTAGTCCAGGTTACCTAATTCGTTGGATCGAATTATGCATAAAGGGGGATGACTGAGATTTCTCAAGGGTTTATCAGCAAAGGTTGGGGACTGAAACCATTCTACCGAGCGCTGTCGAGCTACGCCCCAGAACGGGCCGACTGGTCATGCACTAAATTAGCTCCACTTAATTAGCGATCGTTCCATGCGGATTATTTCTTACCTGCATGCTTTTTCCTTGCTTTTATTTCTGAAATAAAATAGAAAATCATTTGACACTGTCTCGTACGAGTCGCATCACGCGGACGTCGGAGGATAATATAATGAATATCGATGATCGAACGAATTTATTATGAAGTAAACGGGATTAGTCATTTGTTAGAAAATGTACGTTGGTGGTACGACAGTGCTCGCTGTATTCGCAGACTGTCGCATTTTGTTAATAACGAACAGGAGAGTCTGAGAGTTCAGTGCTGAGCAACACTTAGGATCGATCGATAAAATAATTGTTTTCAAAATTGAAATAGCTGCAGAGTTTTGCTCAACACTTCCCAGACGAATACTCTCCTCGGTATTAAGCATCGATTTATTCGATTTTCGAGCGAAACGTTAAACTCGTACTCTTGGAAGCGTTCAAGAAAGTTAATCTGGTTAAAAGTTAGATTTTGTTATCGCACTCTTCCGCGAGAGTGTATCCTCGAGGAGGATGCGGTCGTCGCGTTTTCGATTGGGCGTGAGCGTTCAATTGTAGAGAGATGAAGATAAAGAGTATGTGCGCCGACGTGTTAATCGAGGTTTCGAAAACGTCCCCTTTTTCTTTCCAATGGTGCTTGAAAATCAGATGCGAATCTGGGAAACTGGTCGGTGTCGAATATGCGTTTCTCATGCTCACGTACACATGCTTTATTATCGTGTAACAGTGACAACAAAGAAAACAGTGACGATTGTCGTTAGTCGGCGATGTGAAACAGCCTGAATTTCGTTCTGTTCATTATTCTCTATTCATTTCTGGAACTAGCGATGAGAATGATACTACTCGATAAGGAATACAATAGCAACAGCAAAATAACAGCATCGATACGTTTCCAATAGGTTCAAATCGATTCAAATCGCCAGCTAGAAGTGTTTAATCACATTTTTCTACTACTAATGTATCTATAGGTACTACTGCCACTTCGAGTTCGTTGAAATTTCGGTCGCAATTTTTATTCGAACTCCCAAACACGCGTGCGTCGCGTGGTCGCGTTTCGAGCACCGCAATCTGTGCTTTCGTTACAGATAATCGTTATCCTCGGAACGTTCGATAAGCGCGGAACACGCACGCAGCTCGATGCAGAGATGGTCAACGTCTTTATTTACAAAAATTGCAAGTATCGAGTAAAGCGTGAATATTTCTCATCTGTTACTCGTCGAACAAAAATAACCGAAGTTATCTCTATTCTTTGAATAACGAAACGAGCAGATAAAGAAATCTTATTCGTAGCTAAAATCGAATAAAAAATGTACCTTGACAGGGAAAGTATTTTTACTCGATTTTTTGAATACATTTTCATATAGACAATGCCCAATCTCTGTCTCGATGGGACGATAACGACATATTAAGACTCGACCAAGCGAAGATCACAAGTACAAGACGTACACAATTTCTTTGGAACATCGGGAATGAACGGGTCCACGAATGAACGAATGACTCGCTGATTCGACTAGGATCGAATATAAAGGAACAAAACAATAATATAACGACGAAGAAAAGAATGCAAATAATATATATAATAACAGTTGTCTTTGAGACGGTGTGGACCCGCGGATTCGCCGCAGAATACTCACGTCAGCGTCGACAAAAGTGACAGTCATACGTTACTTTTAAGGTGCGGCTACTTTAATCTTGCAACACAAGCGCTTTACTACTTTAGCAGAGGTGCGCTTCTGAACTTGCCTGTGCGTAGCGGCAGCAGTAATCCCTACAACAGAAGAATACTTCCAGAGCCCCGAATACTCACCGAGGACAGAGGACAGAGGAGGAAGAGAGCCCCGAAACCATTTCCGGCCTGTCTATTTTCATCGCGGCGCCGTTTCACCGGAGCCTGTACACCTTTAACACGTCTAACAAGGAGGATTGCTTCAAGCAAGCTTCGAGGTGCATGCCAATGCAGTCGCGTGATGTTCGTGCCGATGGTACAGGATTGGAGGGAGACAGAGAGGAGGCTTCGATGTGTAATCGATGGAAATGATCGAAACGAGTCGACTCGGGAGGCATCACGCGAATTTGTGATCGTACTATGCGAAATTAACATCACCCCATTAGTCGGTACAAGCACTTTTATTCTCCACTCTTTTTCGAGTCGTCGAAATGTCACGGATTCTTTCCCTTGGGTACTTTGAAACAGCGTTCTGTTTTATAATCTTGGACTCTCCTTTCTTGAATTCTCTTGAATTCTCCTTTCACATAAAAATGCTTGGAACGGCTACAGCGATCATGTTCATGGCTCCAGAAGGTCTCAAAGTGCAGAACACGATGGTGCAGTGAAATGACTTCAAGAAAATAGTTTGTCAAGTTCTGAGAAAGCTTTGAATAAAAATAGATCAATGTACGCGAGAGACTGCGCTCGATAAAAGTATCTTCGTGGTGAAATCTAAAGTGACAAAAGTATTAGTTGCAAACGGGATGCTGACCCGCGGAAAAGTATGGAAACTAGGAAAGTAACGAGCGACGGGACACAGCGAAGCTCTTCCGAGACGGGCATGCTTGCGATCAAAAGAAAGCCGATAGCGGAAAATAAGCCAAGAAGACCGAGGAGGCCGAACCAGAACCAAGCGTATGAAAGCGGTGCAAACTGCGGTGTACCTGGGATCGTAACTTATATAATTGGTTTATCGTGGCGATTGAGCATCGACTTTATCCGAGTGGATCACGGATTGCGATAGAGTTAATCGCGTCGACTCGTCGTGCTCGTGTACTGTTTCTCCCACGATATCGAGGCAAAGTTCGGAAAAGGTCTTCCTTTCCCGTGTACGAGAGCTTGAAGAAATAATTAACGGAAGCATTGGCCACGGGTGATTAATTGGTAGCCTGATCTTGGGCAGCTCGGAGGACTCTGCACGGAAACTTTGATCAAACCAAGTCTTCGAATAGCGATACAGTAAAATATATCGTGTTACGAAGATCGAAGTAGAACGCGTTACTTCAGAGATGAGCAAAATTTTATTCGAATAACGGATAACGAATGAAATATTTGACTCCATAATTCAACTTCCAATTTATCGTACATTCATCGAGCTCAACTACTTCGCGAGTATACTTATACTTTTCTCAAATCGGTGTACCTGTTTTCTAGACTGAAATTCTGCCCATTTCTGCGCGAATTCTTGTAACGCGTTCGGAAACACGCTTTCCCCTCGGGCCGAAGTGTTCACCTCTTCGTGTTGCGTAACTTTAATTGCGAGCGTTCGGCGACAATGGTGTTGTTAGAGCATTTAAATGCACGTTCCTAGCTCGTCGCGTTTTTCTCAGGCTCGCGATTAATGCAAAATTAATAGACCGCGAGATCGCCGCGGACGATAGCCGGGAGACAATGATTCTCCCGTGACTTCCACGGAGCGGAATTAGACATACAGCGACACAGTATAATTTGCTCCACGATTTTTGCGTGAACAGGTACGAGGATCCCTTGCGTAAACGTTGCGAGACCTCGACGCGTCTTATTTACAGCCGCGGATTGCGTTCCAATCGTATGCTAAGATCGAAGCTTAAATCACGGATTCATCGATTGCGTCAGGTGTTACGAGTTCGATAGCGTATCGTTCTCGAGACCATTGGGTACTTACTGCGGAAGGTGTCCTGACTGACGGCGGCCTCCTGAGACACCAAGTATTGCCTGGCCTTTTTCCCACTGTAGTCGCGTATGTCTTGATTCGCCCCTAGAAATGCGATCGATGGAACTCTTAATTCTAATTAATACTTGAATTCCTTCGCGACGAATGGTCGCTATAGCGGTTTGCCACGAGACTGTCCCTGTGGTCATGCAGTACATGAGCCGTTCACTGCACAAATCGATTGACTCCACCAGCCGCATAAAAGTTGTAACAATACTGACGATTATTTTTTAGCTATTATTTCTTATTAATCTATTACAATATCTATTTGAATTTATATTATAATGAATAATAAGGAATAATAATAAGGAACTTTAAAAAACAATGTACATTATTTCATCGCATTTCTCAACTTTTGTTTTATGGACTTAATCGACCTGTGCATGAACGGCTCATATGTTTCACCCACGCAGTTCTGAGAAGTATTTTAGCCATTGAAATAGCTTCTACCGAACTGGACCTCTGTTCAACTCCAATATTGAGAGTTATAAGGACATTTATTTTTGGATATCTTCTTATAGATGAAGCCATGCATAAACAACATCAGGGAATATACCCTTCATCTCTTATTTAATTAGACAAGTTTAAATGAGTTATTCAAAGAACCACCTTCGCGAACAAGAGTCTGAATCCCTCGAGACGTTTACCATATCCTTGATAAGGAGTACGCAAGAGCAAAAGTTCCTACAATGCTCGGTCTGGGGCTGCGATTCTGTCTGAAAGGGTCTCAAGCCTGTAAATAGCGCCTCGATGCCGATGATGTCTCACTCGGTTCTCGGGAAGCCAGCAAAAACTTAAAAACATGCAGACCAACGCGTCACAGGAAGGGGTCTCGTGACGAAGGCGGGGCAGTGAACATGTTAATTCCGAGCAGCGTAAGAACTAGGTCTCCAACTTACCGTATACCTGGACTAGAAGATTGAAGATATTCTCTTGGCGGAATTGCATCGCTATGTGCAGCGGCGTGTATCCCTGGAAAAATGGATCGCGGATCAGCGTTCGAACCACTTTTCGATCCTTCCGTGCGACAAGAGCCACGCAACAGAAATCGCGCGTCGATCTCGACGGTGGAAAAATTCGCGAGTACACGCAACAAGACACGCGGAAAACGTGTCTGTTCGTCGGCGTCTTATCGCGTCCTTTCCCTTCGGGAGGGGATAGGACCAGGATCGGCTTTAGACATTGGCGATAGTCGAGGACCTTTCAGAAATTGGAGAGCAATGTGACTCTGATTCGAAGCAATTCATTGATATACGAAAGGACAAAGGAAAGAAACGAAATAAGGAAAAGTCAGGCGAAGGGGGCGAAGACCGTCGGAGACAATGAGGAATTAATGGCGTCGTATTATGAATATCACTTCGAGCGTGCGAATTGGCGTTTCCGCGACAACAATATTATCTTCTGGATATGGACGTGTGTACGTGCACGAGCAAGATTGAAACGCGATGCCGCGAAAACGAACGAACGTTGCGTGCGACGATAGGTCGACTCACGCATATGAACTTCCCGACTTTCATCCGGGTCTCGCGCGGAAATCCAGCTGCTGCGAGTTCAAGAAATACACCGTTACGCACGCTTTCCCGCGCGTTTTACTCTCGGAATCTATGGTAAACCTAAAAGTGTGGTATCGTAGAGATCCTTCGATCAGTTAGGTTTCTACATCGTTGAATCTTACCGATAGTCTATCTTTGTCAATTACACGCGTTTTACTGATTACATTATTCGAAAGATCGGGATCTTCTATGCTAAGCTGCTGAATTATTAATTTATAGATACCATGGTTTAATCAAACGGTCATCAACGGTATCGTTAATACCTCTGTGGAAGCGACGAGGCAGCAGCTGTTCCCTGACAGACTAGAGGAAAACTGGCCCCATTTCACCTGCCGTTCATCGATACTAATTACGAGATAACGTTCGTCCAATATTTCCATCAGCGCGACACTATTTAACGTGTCAACGATATTACATGATACGTCCCATTTTTTGCACCGTTTCTTTCGTCCATTTCGTTTATTCCGCGTACTCGCGCAGCGATCGCGACGCGTGCATTCGCCACTGGTGTCAAGACGTTCGTTCCGTATCGTTTGCATCGTAATTGCGTGTTGAATGCACGGTGATCCTTCGTGGAACGGTATTACGAAGGAAGAACCGTGTTATTGGAGCACGATGAGGGATTACATTGTCGGAGGACACCGGGGCCGAGTGGTGTTGTAATCCTTCTTTATTGCAAATACACTAGCGTGCCGCTTTCGTTCGTGTCTGTCGCTGTTTTCTGTAATTAACGACCGATGCGACACTTTGAGCTTGCATATCTCGATATTTCGATCCTCGATCCACGATCGAAAATTTGAAACAATTTCGACTTCGCTCCGATGCAAGATCGGTTGCGAAACGATCGGCGCTATCGATGCGTTGGAATAATTTCTTCAAAGATCGAGGGGAGATCGATCACGGTGGTCGATGCGGCGACAAAATTGTACGACCTTGAAATATCGTATGCAAAGCGTAACTTGGCGACGGTCGACCGGGTGAACCGGTACTCGCGAAAGCGAGCACGTATCGGTCGTTCGCGATGTCCATCTCGATAAGTGCGACAAATTGCGCGTAATCGCGCGCGTCCACCAGTCATTATATGGTGGAGGTGAAAACGCGGACGATGCGTCGAACGGATCCCCCGATCAACGTGGATCTTGATCGCTGGAAGGTCGATACGCAGATTAGCTTCCACGGCGTGTATGCAAACTGAACGACGAATGGCGAAGGTAAATTTTAATACAAAAGTGAAAGCGGACGGGAAAATTTCGACTCGTGTGGAAAAAAAATAATCAGTGGGAATTAGTTTAAAGTAAATTAACAATGTAAATTTATATTTTAACTTTTGTAGTGTCAACCTCGGCGAGGGTGGCCTAAAAGAAATCGAATGGAGGTCGAAACGAGCGACCATAAACAGCTTCTCTATATATCCTGCTCTCAATATCGCATTCCGCAATAAACGCGGTGACAAATGGGTGGAAACCGCGATCATAGGCGGACGCGTTCGCCGTTGTTATCGAGGCGAGTGCGAGCACCCCTCGAGCCAGACTTTGAAAGGGGTTCGAAGCGGAGGGGCAGAGAGACCGAGAGAGTTATTCAGCGAGCATCGACTCTAATTTATTTCACTTTAAAGTCCCCGCGTATAGGTAGCCGAAAGTCAGGCGGTCGCATAGAGAGGGCCGCATAGGAAAGCACGTATGGGGTGCCGACACCGAGTCACCCTTTTCCCAACTCCAATAGCACGCGACACGTGTGTCCTCGCGGCAAGTGGCGCGACACCCTCTGCCTTCACGCATGCTCGATCTTTCTCTCAGTCTTGGCCTTTTTCCATTTCGTTCGTCGCCGTTATGCGGTCAGGGCCGCATTAACCATTCGACTTCCATTACTCGAATCGTAGTCTAAGTATATGTATAAAATTCATAGAATCCAGAAAGAAGTCAGAAAGGGGTGCAGCGCACAGCGAGCAAGCGAAATAGCGGCGTCAGTGCTTGTGGTTGCATTTGCTAGAAGGATGACATAAAATAACTGACATAAGATTCTCTCGTGTTCCTATTAAGTCTGATAATTTCAAATTTCCAACGCCTACTGCACAAGTTTATAATGTCACAGTTTATTAGTTTTAAAATATAGAGCCGAGGGGTCCACGAAATCTCGATCCGTCGCTGTAGGCAGTGTTCCACACTTCCCACCCTTTTTATACTCTCGACGATATATTTTAAAGTAGCATTGTCCCGACACGCCGAGTCACCGCGCCTCGAGACAATATCGCTGGAGCCAACCCCCGTGAACCCTTCTCCTTTCGCCCATCCCTTTGCGTTTTTCAGAATCTCTTCGTGCTACCGTGTCTCCTCCGCTCCGGTGTTCCGACCTCTTCGAGGGGTTTCCCTTCTTCCTCGCGCGACAGACTTCGGGAACGGGACAGCTGCCGGCCACCAATATCACGCACGCGTATATCACCGTTGAGGATTTTCAATTTTAATATTTTCCAACATCGGGGCCGCCTTTACGAGCAGCTAAATCATAACGGCCCTCCGCGCCGACGATTCCGACATTTTGTATTTCGACACCCTCGGATATTGGTTCCTATAATGTGGAACCCATTCCTTTCGACCCTGTTAGGTGTTCCCCGACGATCGTGTGTCTCTCAGGTGCTCCGAGAGACTCGAAGGAGGGACGTACACCTAGAAAGCTGGGGAAACGATCTTGCTTGATTTATTTTTTCAAAGAGAATTTAAAACATCAAGAGGAAAGTCGAGAGGAAACGTACATCTAGGAGGCTGAGGAAATGGTCCTTGTCTTATTTTTTAAAAGATTGAAGATCGTTTGGACTCGAAGGGGGTTGAAGAATGAAATAGGAGCACAAGATTCCGAGTAAGAATTTTTCTCGCAACTGCTCCTAATATTTAAATTTCAAGCACCCGGTGTATCTACAGACCATTAACGAAAAAGACTCGACGGGGATTTCGTCCCTTCTAGAATCCCTTCAAAGTCCTCATTCCCCAAGTATCATTTTACTTTCTTCGTTCGCGATGTTTTCGATTCTAGTTCGCTGGGAGACGCGTTCGAAACAGGTCACCCGTTGTACGAGGACAGATTCCGGCGTTGTCTCGGGGGTCCACCGGTGGGATCGCCATTGTCGTTGGCTGTCGTACGCCTGGCAAGGATGCAGGCGCCACACGGGCGGCTTACGGTCCCTGTGGGGAACGGGCACCGTTTTTTGCGGGGATTAAATGCGAGCCGATGCCGCGATAAGCCGTAGAAAACTACGGTGGAAGCGGTACCCGTGACAGATTACGCTCGTGACTGCAATCCACCGTCTGCGACGTTGGCCCGCGGTTGTCTGCGCCGGTTCTAACGCCGGCCAGGAACCGTCCGCGAGAAGAAACGCCGCGACCAATTTCGCCGTGACGTGTCTATCGCCTGGCAAACGAGCCACGCCTGCGAAAGAAGGCGCTTAGAAAGAAGAAGATGACAATTTCACGACGCCTCGCGACTCGCTGCGCTAATTTTTGGGTGAGTGAATCGAGAGGGAAGAAAATCTGGAGAGTGCCACATTTTCACTTGTACCAAGTCACTCTCCTAGTTTAAAGATAGATGCTGCAACTAGCGAAAAATAAGCTATTTATTTTCATTGGATCCCACGTATAGATGTCCATATATTGTCCGCAAAGAGTCTCCACTTGTTCCCATCATTGTCAACAGATTCTTGGAATCTCCCCCAGGTGGTCTCGAGAGGGCCTAGTCATGTTTCTTTCGGTATTGTTACAATCATAATTGCAATTTTCTGTAGGAGATAAACACGTTCTTTTGCCATCCCACACAGCCAGAAATCGCACGGTGTGAGGCCTCGGGTCTCTCGCCTCTGGAGACCACCTGGAGGAGACTCCAAGAATGTGTTGACAATGATGCAGCCGCAAAGCGAGACTCTTCCAAGACAAAATATATTTGTCGCATAAATGACACACCGTATCGTCAAATTTAAAAAAGTTACTTCCAATGTTATCATTTGCTTGTTAAATATCCTGTAAAAAGGACGAGGTTTTTATTCGAATTTCACCATTTCCTCAAGTTACAGGGAAAAATTCATCCCTCGAATATAATGTTTAGGGCTCGTTCGTTTCCTCTACGAGGGATAAAATAAGATCCACGCGATACCGGGTTAATGCTCCGTCTCCTCTCATGACAAACAGCCTGCATATTCTCGAAATTTCGTTCTAATTCTCTCGACATCCAGTACACGGACAAGAAATACCAGAAACTCGGGTCGGGTGCAGTTTGTAACAAAAGAGAGCTGAAAACTACTTTGTACCAAAAGAAAGCCACGCTCCGGTGAAAGAAACACCGTGCCCGATCGGCGGGGATAAAAAGTGTCGGCCACCGGAATTCCTCTCGATTCGGAACGGTTACACGGAACGAGGGGATATTACACGGTGTGAAATCGCTGGCGTCCAACCGAGAAAGATACGCAACTTGGGATTGCGCGACGGGGACCTGGAGACCCGTGCTGTTTTTCCCTCTTTTTCATTTGCCAGAGCATTAAGCGGGGACCCGGTGGCGGTGGCGGGATAAGCCGGCAGAAAACTACGCCGAGAGCGGTGGCTGTGACAGATTACGCCGTGCCGCGATTCACCGTCTGCTGTTAAAGCCGCTGGAAGGAGAAAAAAACCGAGGCGGATGGAGGATGGATCCATTCCAGAGTGGATTAGCCGCGCCACGCTGTCGGTACCTACACGAATACACGCGTATTTATTAAATCGAGCGCTAATCCCACGGAAACAGAGAGTCTGGCGAAATGGAGGCGACGCGGGCCGTGTTTTAAAAGAATCGACGACTGAAGCTACCCGATCGCCGATTACTAAATTCAATTATCGCGAAACCAATGTTCTTTATTACTGATTTCTTCAGACACAGGGGTTACACATTAATAATTCTCGATAAGAGGTGTGGAGTACTTTTTGTGAGATGATCTCTTCGCCGTGGGAAGGAGTCGAGAGGGAAAAAAGGTGTCACGGCGCCGACAGGCCGACTCAGGTTACGCTGCGAAGACAAATGAGCAGGGAACGAGGCAGGCTCACGAATGTGCTTTGGGAATTTATAAGATTCACCGCCGGGCGAATATGATCGCGATTAGATGCGATCTGCAGCCATTACGCCGCTAATCTCCTTAATAGCGATCTCCGAAGCGGAAAGGGAACGGAAGAGTCTTGCGCAATGGGACGAGACCTTCGATAAACGGAAAATGAAAATTATCAAACTTATCTCCCAATTAGATCCCAAGTTAGAAATTAAATTAAGAACGAAACTGATCGGTTGGACGTAGGATGCGAATCCCATAGTCTGGCAATCAACGTGTTAAACGCTATCTGCCCGAGATTTTGATGGCCTTGTTCAACACCCGATAGAAGGAACACAGCTTTGAGCAGACATTGTACCTCAGACGAACCTCCCGGCCGTCCTCCATCAAAATTACTCCGTTTTTTCACTCTGGCGACAAGCATTCTGCTCGTCCATCTTCGGAGGAACGTCCACGGTGGTTCAAGCGGTGTTTGTCGCGAGCCGCTAACGAGCACGGTTCTCCGCTTCCTCGGTCACTCTCTTCGCCTCCTTTCTGCCCCGTTTCTTTCCCCCCGCAAAGGGCACTCCGGCTTATATAAGTCTTATAAAGAGCAAAGCGGCGGACCACACACATCCGATCCTATCTGCGGAGTCTTCTCTCCGCGCCCTGCGCCTACCGTTTCGTCTCTTTCCTTCCACCGAGAACGAACATCCGTCGTCTTTCCTCGTCCTCTACGCTCGAGAGACGCGCGGCGCTCGCAGAACCGCTTAAATGCAAGGCCTGCGCTCCTTTCGCACGGCGGCCACTTAGAGATTACGGTAGATACCGTCGCGATACTCGCTCGCGATTTATTTTCGACGGTGCCGCGGCTCAACCTCGCCCCGCTTTCGCTTTATCGATCTCTCTCCTCTTCCTGCTTTTCCTCTTTCACTCGAATACGCGCGGTTCCGGCGCCGAATCGATCACTTTTGCAGCTTCATGTCGGGGATTTTAACGATTTCGTGATACGCACGAAATTTGCAGGTTTGAGCGATTTTTAGGGAAACTGACTTCACAAATGAATATTTCATTGTGGAACAATTATAGATGTGGACTTGTTTTGTTTTAGTCGAAGAGGATGAATCTTTTCGAGTGAAGTTTCGTTTTAGGGCAAGGAGGAAGACGCCGACGATAAAAATGAAGTAGTGGTATGAAAGACTTACCCCATTCTGTGTACAGCAGGTTCGGAGCAAGGCCGGAAACAGAATACAAAAGAGAAATCAGAGTTAAGCAGGCTCGATAAATTCTAAACTTGTTTTGTAGTGCATGGATCGGTTAATACTCACAGAGGTCTCGTTGACGCTTTTGATGTAGTCCTTGTAGGTCCCTGCTATCAGCTTCACGATGTCCTCGTCGCCGTGCTTCGCGGCCCAGTGCAAAGCAGTCTGCAACACGCATAACAACGTCATGGATAATGATTATTCTTCATTTTTCATTTCACTAAATATTTTTTTAAATACTCCCCCGTGCAATTCATGTCCCAACCCTCTTAAAATGTAACTAACCAGAAACCAACGGTGGGTACGTTGTATTTATCATTCCGCTAAACACATTATTCAGTATGTAACAATAATCCCGTAATGCGTGTACCTTACAATGTGTACGGAGTCCGAAGAGGTTAATAATTCACGACGCCAAATTTGCATTTCTTACGATAGTTTGTTGCCAAAACACGCGTTCCCGCGAACAACTCGTTTTACTACCCGATAAATCAGAATTCCGGATTAAATCATCGTGGCGCGCGTGCTCGAGAATAGAATTATCGAGTTCGCGGATTATTCGAGTACCCGGAAAGAAAAAGAATCGAGAGACGTAAAAATACTCGACGACGGAAATTTACAATCCCCCACCGTGCCCCGGTGGCTGGACGGGAATATTTCGGAAAAATCGCGACGGTGGCCCCGGTTGTAGACACGACGAGAGCAGCTGTAGCGTATTTTCAGAGAGCAGGCACGGTGAAATATTCGCGAATTAAGCAACGGCACCCGGCTACGTCAACCGGAACGAGCTGGATGAATGGCGACGTCGGACAGCACTCGAGAGGAGGAGGAGCACTTTGAGAGCAGTCGATCACGAGGCACTGCGAGAGGGAAGAACGGCGCTCGCCAGAAAGACCAACTCGAGGATCGTCGTCGAGGCTCGAATTACTCGGAGGATCTCGCCGACCTGGCGAGAAAAAATCGTCACCGGAACTGGTGCGGCCCCGTCAGATTCTTGGCTCGGGTTCAGATCGACCCCGACGCCCCGAAGGGGTCGGTTCAAAGGACGTCGATCGATCGAGGACTCGGAGGAGCGCGAGGACTGCTAGAAGGTCTTCGAAAGCTTAAGCTATCGAAGAATTGTGCCACCTTGTCGACAGTCGTCTATTTCTATCCATTAGGAGACATCATTTTTTAGTCACAATGATTTCTAATCGATAACCAAATCCCAGCTTTGGAACGCAATTTACAAATCTCCACTTTCAATTTCATTCAACTGTTTCGTCGCTTTCGTCGCGCGAAACAACACCGGAATAAAAATAGCGCGCGAGTAAAATGTAAATACCGCGGTTTTAAAAAAGTCCCCGAAAACGTTGCTGCCGCGGTTGAAGCGGGCCGTGCTCGTTTAAGCGTTGAAATATATTCGCGGTGGCTCGCTTTGACATCGAGCTATTCAAATGTCCGGCTATTTCCATATAGCGGGTTATCCCGACGAAGGATTATTTCGAGCATATACGTTATTATACTTTGTAAGTTACCGCGACGGCTCGTAAATTTAATGGCCGAGGGCGTGGAGGGGGTTTCGCTCGCGAAAAACGCGCGTGTACGCTTAATATCACTTTCGACGATGCACGATGCGCCATTGCTGTTAACGGCGACACGCGACTGTGCTTGTCGATGTGCGGTCCACGTTTCGGTGTCTCATTAACCGGAGCAAGCTCCTGAAAATTGAGTCGCCGTTTCAGAAAATCTATTCGCCCTATCGACGATACGTTTCGAGATTAACACCCCTATAGGGAGAGGGAAGGAAGACTGAAAGATACGAGTCGAAATTCCCGTGGATCCAGGTATATTTTATGGTGAAAAGTGGTGGAGTCAATTGATTTGTGAACGGCTCAATAATACCAGTAGCAACTCCGTAACGAGAATTCCTCTACATCCACCGTCCATTTCGGAGAATTCGTAACGACGGTAGAGAGGAGCTCGGGGAATTCGTGCCGCGAGCGTAGAACGAAAAGAGAAAATCTGCCGGTTGGCGTAACAGTTGGAGAGAACGCGGATTATTCCGCGACGTCCGAGCCGGCGGAGGGTGGTCCGTTAAGAGAGAAATATACGATCCGCGTCGGGGATATAAGCAAGCGAGCCAGTGGACATGAATTTTAATTCCGTCAAGTCCGCGTCCCGGGGGTAGATTAAAAATAGTGTCCCCTGGTCTCCAGATTCACGCGGACGTCATAGAAAGCCAGGACCGTCGTCCACCTGATCCGAGGCGGAGAGGAGAGCCGGGTACGCGGCGGACCGTCTGCACGCCGCAGAGACAACTTGCAGCCCACCTCATTAGCGGCGGAAAAACTCATCCTAACGAGGCTACGTACCTAATGATGAGAACCACGCGCGCGAGCGCCCCTCTTTCGTGTATGCCTATTTACCCGACGCGTCCGTGTGTGCGAACGGCTTCAACGTTGGCCACCGTGCGCTGGTTGCTCACCAACGGCTCCCGTGTATGTGAACGTGTACGTGCGACCACGTGTGGGGTGCACCTTGTGCGCCCACTGGCCCTATATGCACTGCCTCCACAGCAAATTAACGAGCAACGCACCGGCAGGATATACGACCTCCTGGTTGATATTAGAGGCACGTGGCGCTAATACCGTTCCTCCGGCAGGATGCACTTGCCAAAGGATTCTCTGATCGAAATTGAGACCGTTGGCTGCTCGACAAATATTTACCCTTGTACCGGGGACTGTCCTTCGGCGTTCCTGAACAGGTTTAGGACGAGTTTCCTGAACCGCGCTCCGGTGTATTTGCTCCTTTAGGAAATTTCAAAGGGGAAACGGTCGACGGAGAAAATGATTTTGTAAGTACGTTTGGGTTGATTTGGTATTGACATACAAGTACGTCTTACTCAGAGAATATGTCTGACACATAGAAGCCTCGATTAGTTTCAATTTTGTTTGTCTAAAGCATTTGATATCTAGAAGATTCGAGCACCGGGACTCTATGTGAGAGCCTGTTACATGTTCAGTAGATTCGGTGTCTTATGGTCAGACACAGACCAGTGGAAGAAATAATACGCTATTCGCATCGACTATACATATAATATATAAACTCCGCAGACCGCTGGCTTCTTTTTCCCTTTAACGAGAGTATATATGAAGAGCATATACCCGGTGTCGTAAAATCATAGAATGTTTAACAAGGTTACCAGCACGAAGTAAAGAACGAGTCGCGTTTCCTCGCGCGGATGAAGCTCCGAGGAAGACATCGCGATGAATCTCGTTTACCACGAATAAAGGAACGCGGTGCGCTAATCAAGATTAGGATCTCCTAGACGACAGGCGGGTCTACGCGACGGGGACGAGGTCCGGCGAACACGGTTCGCCTAATACGGTCCGGCGGTGCGAAAGATGCAAGAATCCGGGGGAAATTACACGAGCGGGTACAAAATGAATTTTTACGGTAGCCCCGCGAGGCCATCAGCGCTTATGCGCGGTTACACACACCGTGGCTCGCCTGGCCGTCTACTTCCAGCGTGCTAACGAAGTTTTATGAAGCGCGATAGCGCCATACCTACGCCGTCCCGTGGACTTTGGCGCTCCTTAATTTGTGAACGCTGCGCGCACTGTGTCGGACGCCGCAGTGCCGCAAAAGAATGGTATGTCGGCCGACAACGTGATATATCTTCGGTCCTGTGCCCTGGACCTTCGGCGCGCACGGACCTGGGTACACCGTGGGTATACGGTAGCCGTCGTCTTCGCACTCTTTAGCGGGATTCCCCGTTGAAAAGCCCCCTTCGTCATGCGTGAGAACCTTTACGTCGAACGTGGCCACGAGTGATTTGTGTTCGCCTTTGTTCCGCGTACCTCGTCGTTGGGTCGTGGCCCTAAGACCGATTCTTGCTTTACATCGTTCTGTCCTCTGTATCACGATTAATCGCGACGTAAAATGTCCAAGACACCTAGGACGTTGGTCAGAAAACAAAATCGTTGCTTCTTCCATCCGAATCGACCTCTTCAAAGGCATTCTTTCCGATGGTCCCAAAAGAAGCTGCCCTTTGAATACGACGACTGACCGTTCGTGTCCGATATCATAATCAAATCTCCGCTTGGATTAATTAGTACGTCGCGACGGTTTCGCGCGAGCTCTTCGTCTCTTTCGCCCTTCGGTCCTGGGCGAAAGAAATCGTCCGGATTCGTAGGTCTCCGGGGTCGATGTGTGGACGCTATATGTGCACGAAACTATGTAGCCGTGGTATATAGTTGTCTCCTCGTGGGTACTGATTAAGCTAACCGGAGACTGCGGACGCTTCGAGCCACGGCGAGCGGCACAGGCCTCTGGAGAAGCAGCAGCAGAGGCCAGCAGCAACAACGGCAGCAGCTACCGCGGGCTCTGATGTATGCGAGCGATACAGATATCTCCGGGAAGGAATTTGCGTTGAATTAGCGTATAATCGGCGGGCCGATCTGCTCATACGGAATCCCGCGGCCCCGCTTACACGTGTCCTGAGAGCTGTATTCTCTGCGCGAACACAATATTTAGTGGCCGTCTCGTGGTCCGGCGTCGTTGGCCCTTTCCTCCCTTTGGCTCCCGTGGGACCCCGTCGCAGCCCGGCTGGTATGCGATTCCCCTTAAATCCGCGCTCCCGGCCCAAATATCTTTGCGGTAGCACCCTTCGAACACCCGCGGATGCCTGACTTCGTCAATTCCGCCGCGCTGATTAAGGCCGCTATCGCCGGATCGAGCGGAGAATCCGACTTCCATATTAAGCCAAGGTCTAAGGGAAGGTTTGCCGGATCAGGAAAACGTTAAGTAAGACGAAAGAGCGATTCTTGGAACCCTTTTCCATGGATGCTCAGAGCTGAGGGACCGATCATTAATGCACTTGGAGGCATGGTTGAGCTTCCAATGTAAATGCTTCTGTAGTCGTCACTCTTCATTTTTTATTTATGCCATCGAGTAGCAGATAATAGATTTTAATGAACCATCTATCTAGTCGATCTATTTTGGTATTTTACTTTGCTACTGCTGACTTCTCGGTTCAGGAAATTTGTCGATTCCCAATACAAACGCTTCTACCATCAACCTCTTAATTTTGATGCCATATTGAGATGCCACTCGGAAGACGATGGATTCGGCTGATCCAAGACGAAGCTCGCGATCCTCGCCCTGGGGAACCATGGATGCCTGCGCTGCGGAAAGACGCGCGTTTTGGCCTCGGGCGCTGTACTCGACGTAATTGGATCCTTGTTAAGCGAAAAAATCCAAGGGAACGCGACCCTACGGAGCAACTTTTCTTAAACGTGATTTTGTTGCTTTCTTCCACGTCGAGTTCCGAGTTTTAATAATTTAAAATCCCTTCTGCGCGTTGACTCTGAACCTAACCCATAAAACAGCATCGGTTAGCGTACACGATAAAAGTACCTAATTCGAAAGCAACGCCGAACGTCCTCGCATTGTTGCCAACTTCAGCCCACAGCGAAACCCGTGTTCCGAGCCCTGTCCAGGATCGATGCTCGCATGCCTCGATACCATCTCTGAGAGGTGATCGCGTCGGATCAAGGATACAAATTGACTAGGAATATCGGTCCTTGCGAACCCTCAACAGGCTGCTCCGCGAATAATCGTTTCCCAGATGTCTTTGTTTCCACGGATTCGGCGGGGTTAACAGATTCAGTCGACGGCTCCTTAACTGCGGCGTTCATCTCTGCGACGGGATTCGACTTGGGGGAGAGGTAGCCGGTTCGGCGACCGATCCTCCGAACTCGTGGGTACCCGTGGTGGGTCGTCCCGATCCTGGCGGCGATTCGATCTCTCGGAAGACGATTCCGGGAAATCGGGGGAGACGTCGGGCGCGTGTCTTCCGACGGGAAGACCGGAGGAGGGAACAGGCTGGGAGAAGGAAGAAAGATAGGAGGATGTAACGAGCCTCCGGTCACGTGTACAGCGTCGGGCGTCGAGATGTCAGATCTATCGGCGCGTGCTCGATAGCGCGTGTCCTCGCCTGTTGATCAGCCTCGTGTCTATGCCCGACGCATATCGGCTAGAACGTCAATCAGCGCTATTAGTCATGAATTCTACTCGACGCGGCGTTATGGTGTCTCATATCTGACATTAGACGGCGCGATTGGATTTTCTGGAACGATTCGATCCTTCGCGAGATCGTCTTCGATGCCTTCTTCCATGATGGCGTTGGATGATAGCGCTCAAGGCCTTTCGAGATGCTTTCTTAGCATTCTATTGCTGCGAATTTGAAACTTAATCAGGTCACCTTCACCTCGCCAACAATCATTTTATGAACACTTTGAGTTCCAAAGAAGCGAAACCTAAACAAACGTTATTGTTGGTCGATTTAATGCGTTAAATATGGAGGCGGTGACGATCTAGATTATATCGGTATTCGGAAACATGGCGTTAGCTTCGCTTCCGCGGACTGTCCCGGTTCTCAGGCAGTGCCACCACGGATCGACCGAACTTTATCGCGGGTCGCGCTATCAATGCACGGCGATCTGGTGAAAAATCGTGTCCAGGATTAATTGGGCTCATTTTTCTCGGGTACAACGCGAACGCCGTGGCGCGATATTTCTTTCTCGCACCGCAGTCTCGTTACACGGCCGAGTACGGCTGTTGCATCGCGGCGTCTCGCGCTGTTGTTCGCCGGTTGAACGCGGGGAAATGTCGAGGAAGAGTGTTTTATTTCCTGCAATTGCGTCAAGGAGGTGTGTTGCCGAGGGGTCCCGTAAAAAAGAAGAACGAACAACAACCGCGTGGCGTGCCACTCGGAACTTTCGCGGCCCGCGCCAAGGATACACAGGATGCAGGAGGTGTCATTAGCATAGCGCGGAAGAGCCGTGCTTTATGATTTATTCGGCCCCTTCTTGTTATTCCCTCCTTTTCGCTCGTAATTCCAGCTGCACGCCAGGTAAACACGACTCCGGCTGCAATCCGTACCTACCGTAGAGATCCATCGGGAAGATGGAAGAAATTCACTTTCGACCGTCGATATATCCGTGAAATCTACGTTTCGAAATTGCGTATACCGGCGAGATATCGTGGCCAAGGTAATACTTAACACCGCTTACCGTCTAATGTTAACGATGCTATCCGACCTTCTCCGTATCTCGCACTTCGACGACTAACACCGTTTAGTATCCAATATTAATCCTAACTCGAGACACTGAATTCTTGCTTGGAAGAACATTTGTTTTGTCGCTATTTCCGCTATAGTAATATTCGGTGAGATCTGTCCTCATCGCGTTACACTCTTCTAAATTCGCTATAATATTTTCCACAGAGTTTCGAACGAAACGATACGCACTGATTGCTGGAAATTGGACGCTTGATTGTTTAGCTAACGCCAGCTCTCACTGGCCACTCCGAACCGATACCCAAGCGTTCTCTTTCGCATCGGGATCACAATGTTATCCAGCGCCATCGAGCCTGCAATTTCAATTCGTCGACGCGACTGAAACACCGCTTCCTAGATCGTGGAAATAATAAGAGCCGTATACGACCGGATCGTGCAAACGAGGTGTAACTGAAATCACTTGAGGCATCCGCTCAAACGAGCTGTGACTGCACGGTGATTCTTATCCCGGGACCAGCAGGAGTCTTTAATTCCTCGATCTACGTTCGCGATATCGCGTTGCATTATTCTTCGCAGCGATATTAACTCCTCTCCGACAAATGTTTGCGACGTTAACTAGACACGACCCCAACTTTTCAATCTACCGCGATAAAATCCTTAAACGCTAGATTCCCTTCTCGCGATAGCCCTTCGATTCGCAAAACGTTTGAAACTCGGAGAATTATCCGGTTAGGTGCTCCTCTTAAGTGAAGGTTAGGAGCAGAAATGGGATGCGTATCCTTTCAGCAGAACTCGATGCCTAGTTTGAAGAAATTTAAATATTTTTCGTCCCACGATCGATTCACGACGCTTCGCATGTTTTTCGCGAGATCCAAGCTTGTTCCGATGTTCCAAGATACGTGAAACCAAATGGATCTCTTTTCTAGCCTGATGATAGATCGAGAACGAAATTTTGAGTCATTAAGAAAGAATTAGGATTTCCGCTGGTTGTGAGAAATCGCAAAAGAAACGAGGCACCTTATACACCGGTCGGTCGAGTTAGCTTCCAGAACAAAACAATTGTTCGACCAAGTTTACCATCCTGACCAGCTCGTTTCCGGGGAACACGACAGCGCAAGTGGCTTTACGCGATCGGAGTGGTACGGTGAGAAATAGTTAAGCACAATTGCGGGTATCGAATCGACGATCCTTTGGCGAGTCTTCGGTGCGTCGCAGGTGTCTCCGCCGAGCCGCGACGCGGACAAGACATTGCCATCAGCGGCGTCCATTAACTGGAAAATGGCGACTCGCGTCGACGAGCATCGGTAGCTAACAATTTCGCCGAGTACTCGGTCAGGGAATGTGCGTGCCACGGGTCATTCTTACACGTGCAACCGTGAGAGACCGGAAATCGAGGATTGACGTCATTTACCGCGAGAGGACGCTCAGTGTTTTGAATACGAGTTGACCACTTCAAGTATGAACCAACGCAAAGTTGAAACTAGGTAACAAAAAAATGTTCTACGCTATCCAAGAGGAATAGAAGGTTCGAGGGGACTATTTTATATGACTATTGCTTTTTTTGGTTCAGATGCTGAGGCTGAATCAAGGCCACCGCCATGAGATTTTGTTTATAATACATGATCGTTGAAGGTTATGCATGGATAGATTTAACATTATCGCACTGTTCCAGTTTAGCTGCCTCAGCCTGTATACCACTATTCTGCATTTGTTACTTAGGAATACTGTAATCGAAGAATACGTCACAAGCGGTTCTAATTTCTTATTAATCTCCCGGCTGTTTTGCCGAAACACGGGACTGATGCCCTGGCGCGTAGCCCAGACTCTTCCAGAACGGGTATCGATATCCCCCGGGTGAATGGTGGTGTTCGGCGGTTTGCTGGATCACGCAGTGCGTACCTGGAGGCACGGGCGCCGCGGTACGTCCTCCTGGAACGGAGTTTAAACGATTAACGCGAGCGGTTTCCCGCGAATAATCGATGTCCCTGATGTCCTAGGGCGTACGGCAAAGTTCTCGGGATCCAGCGCGCTATTTCACCGGGGATTACCTGGCTTACGTTTTCGTTCGATCGCGCCCGCCGTTCCGGCTCTTTCGCCGTGAGGAATTATCGGTTGCGTGCTGATTATATTTCTCGAACCCTCTCCTCTCTTTTTCCTGTTTCATTTCCCCTTCGCGGTGACTCCGATTCTTCCTGTCGTGGAAACGTACGATACCAACCTCTGCCGTTCCGTACTCCGCTTTATTTCCGTTCTTTTTTCCCCATGGCGTGGGCGATAGTTTTTCATCGAGTACGGAATTTATACTTTCATCGATGGAGCGCACCTCGCGTCTGGACGATGACAGATAAGCGACTGCGATTCGATCAAACGTTGTGGGATCGAGTTAGGTATTCTACGGAGCGACGCGCTTGAGAGGGGACGATTCAATATAAGAACTTTTGGTCCGGTCGATGTTATCTGGGTAAACGGGAATTGCTTGTTGCGCAATCGGGGAACAGATAGGAGAATATTTAGGCGATTATTACGCAAGGTTGAGCCAAGAGCCTTTACCCTTTTATTTTTTGTCCTTGACACTTGCTTTACCTATAGAATAATTTCTATTTTGCTGTATTTTTTTTTAATTGGGGGTCACGCTAACTTTCTTGCCACGTAGATTCCTAGAATACAGTAGCAGTTTAGTAGGATGATAGAATTTCGTTCCAACGATTTAGGCTTTTTACGATATCAATAACCACGACGTGGGCTAAATCTAGCTATCTATAAAACAGCCTCGGGGTCATTAAGTAAAACACCCAGCTCCATTTTCTTCCTTTCGCGTAACTCTGTATATATATTTGGCAAGATTCTCATGCCTTCCACAGCAACAGAAATTCTGAAACGTTCCTCGTCGAGTGCGTCACCTTGTACTCGCGACAGGGCTATCAGCTTCGCCGAATACGCATCGTATAACAATTCGTCAAGCGAATGAGTCGCTTGGTCGATGCCAACTGGTCTGGTACGGTATGAATCAAGCCTAAAACGACGAAGATCGCGATCCGTTCGGACGGACAGCCACCTCGCGGTGGCCGAAAATACGTTCGAACGAGCACCGACCTGTGGCCGCAACCAGAGATGGGCAAAATTCGTTGCTACAATCTCTTATATACATTTTAATCGATGTATCAAATTCTAATTCCCATTTAACTAGTACATGAGAAACAGTTGTTCACTCTTTGTTCGTTGTTGAAAGTTTTTTGTCCGGACAAGAATGTCTCGCATTTCTGGGGGCAACGGTTTGAACTTCCACGAAGATTCACGAATCCTGACGAGAATCGAACGCGATTCGATCGCAGATGCGGAATTTCTCGGGTGTCCCAACAAGAGGCGGAAGGGGGTGAAAGGGTAAGCCGCTTTGCGAACCAGCGGAATCGCGCGCTGGACGAAGGAGGTAGGGAGAGTAAGCGATTAGGTAAACCCAGGATTAGTTGGACGCTAGTGCTCCCTTCGTTTCGGATCGGTAGTCGGGGCTGCTTCTCACCCCCGATCGCTCCCATTGGCCTAGGAGAGTTCGATTGCAGCCACTAATAATGCTACCCCTGATTTACATGATTGGATCGCCGTTGCGAAATTGAAACTGCTGCCCGCCACAGCGTCCTATCCTTGTATCGGCATGCAAATGCTGGAAATTAGCTGGATGCTACGAATATCGACATGCTCCTACCAGAAGAACCGAATTATCGTTGTAGCTCGCTGGAGGAAATTCGTGGTGGTCGATTCATTCGAACCGTGTACTCTTCCCTGTTTAGGTATTTCGCTTCGACTAACATTTTCCAATGTTCGAGAAAAGTGAGCTTTCGTTATATTCTGTTGCGGTATTTTCTGTCGAGTACGAAAACCTGCGTTTACGCGTATTCCTAGAATTTGTAAGAGAGTCGAAGTCCTCCACTCCAGAGGAATATCTATGCCGGCCATCCAGCCGTCATTTGATCTTCGATAAAAACTCTTCGAGCGCAAAAATCCGTCCTTTGTCCCGTACCCAGTGACTCGTATATACGTTTCTATTTCCCGGTACGTTCGTCGATGATCTAGAGGCGCACGATCTCGGAAAAATGCGCCGAAGATCCTCCATGTCGGAATGATATTGAATCGTTCCCCCGTGTCGGACGTCGGGGTAGGACACCAATATATTTCATAGACGGATACAACAAAAGGACACGGTTTCCTCGGAGAGACCTCTCGGAGAGATTAGTATGCTCGTATCTGCATGCCGCAAGATCGTATCTGCCGCGAGCGCGGTCCTTTGTGGGTTTTTGTTTGCGTTGCGTACGTATTTATGTGACCGTTCTCCTCCTCTTTCTTTTCTCCTCCTCGTCCACCGCCGCCTCCGCCAGCGACGTCTCTTCCTGTAGCTCCTCTTCTTCATCCTCCTCTTCTTCTGTTTTTCCGTGCCATAACCGCGAGGACGCGTCCCTCTTCGGGAACGTTCGCGAATGATTTGCTTTGTCCCAGGTATATCTCGAAAGCTACTTTCGGCGAACTGCTCTCCCGGGCGTTCCATCCGCGTTTTATCGCCCGTAATTTACAATGAAACGATTTGCAACCACTCGAAAACTCTGAATTTATCGTCGACGACCCTTCGTTGCATAATGGGACCTGATCGGGGAACACAATGGACGAAATTAAGGCACGCGAAGAGTCAAATTAAGCATTCGCGATGACTAGTAGAAATACTGCTCACCGCGATCCTTATCGCTAAATACAACTTGATTCGATATAGCAAATATATAAAACTGGAGAAATTAAATATATCCAGCTGATTCGTAGTATGTCAAGTAGTTCATTCCCAATCGTTCTCTGTTATGGAAAACGAATATACTCATCTTCCTACTAATGTAGTTAACGGATATCCACGCAGAATAACCGTGGAATGCGTCAGAGGCATCTACCGAGAGCTTGAAAAATGTCCAACAAATTACGATCGCTGATCTAATTGTCCTTTCGTGAAACAGTTCCTCCGTCGGATGCCTCTTTAAAGGTGCGCCAGAAATTTCAAGTTAAAAGCAGCCGGTCGCAATTAGAAGAAAGCAGAGGTCCGGGAATCGTTGCTCCGAGACGGAGGAATCCGAGCCAACAGAGGCGCCCGGAACATCCGTCGCCCTGGCGCAGCCCTAATCCCTACTGTGTACCAATTACCTCGTCCATTTTGGTCGCAGTTCATGCAAATTGGATTTCGGTTGCGGAAGACAGAGAGGAAGAGGCCCCTTATTCGACCACGGACGGGGCTTTGTCGTCGTTGAGGCGAACCGTGAGGATAAATGTGTCGCGCGCCTGGAAGGAGACCCTCCCGTCCCTTCGGCAGAACCGATTCGACGGTCAAGCGATCCCGAAGAAAAGAGCCGTAAAATCGTTGCAGAGCTTTCGTGCAAAGCCGTGCAACCGTGCGACGATTCCTCATCACAATGGGGATGTCGTTGTCACCGGGAAGCAGCCGACGACAATGAGCCCAGGCCACGATAATGGGACCCATTTTCCACCGGAGCACTCGACGATCTGGTGTCCGCAAACCACCGGAAGAAAGGTAAACGATAGGTCGTCGACGAAGAAAGGTAAACGTTTTCACCGAGCTGTGTCGATTGCCGCGAAAGAATGAAAGCAGAACCGACGTTGCGCGGTTACAAGCCACTCGGTCTAATCCAATTGAGGGAACGACTCGTGCCAGTTTCCTTTCTGGATCCACCAGCTCGGGACTTTCCTCGCGATCGAGCCTTATGCAGGGGGTTTACACATGTAAAGATTATTGAATCTACTGCCACTGAAAACACTTTGCTTAAAGTACAAGATAGATTTGTCGAAGGCATACACGACTTGAGGTATTGGAACTTAGTTTTAGTACCGAAGATCAGTCCCTGAAGAAAATATAGTTAACCGTTTGAGACCTGAATGATTTTTCTCGTACTATTGTAATTTAATTTTTCGGGTTAAGTTGAATTAAAATTAGTATGGAAAAAATAAAAATAAATCGTAATAGTGTAGTTTTCGAGGGAAACTGGTGTTTCTTTCTGTGCAAAAATGAGAACTCTTTGTCCTCAGGATAGTGTCGGTAATTTTTAAATGTTGTGTCTGAAAGGGTTAAGTAAGTGACCCGCTGTACCCGCCGTACCTTTTTTGGGAAAACAAAGCCTCGACATATTTAATGCGCATCGATAATAAGTTCACAAGAGCAATTAGAGAAATTCAGAAAGCTTTTCAGGGGAGGGGACGAAAAAGAGCCTCTCGACATTTAGGCGTCCTGAAAAGAGGGATCACGGTTCACGAGTAATGCGGCGGCGCTGGAGCATGGGAAACGTCGATGATCGTTGGCATCGCTGAGAAAGGAAAAGAACCATTATGTAAAGATGAACTTTTTGTGGCAATCTTTGCGTCAATTAAATTACTGCGATGCGTCCGGGCCCTGAGCGTTCGATCGAGGCCTACGGTAAAGTGCATCGTGCGAGTGAGAATCGTTCCCACGAGAAACGTATTAAAGATATAGGCGCCTCACTCGAGAAAAGTAAATTGGCGAGGCTGTAATGCAACGCGCGCTCGCGGGGGAATAACGCCGAGGCAATTTGCCGCCGAAAAATTCTGGAAAATATTCCGCCTGGAAAACTTCCGCAGTTCCAACGTTCGTGGAATGATCCTTAATAAATAAGCAATACCATTGTTCGTGTAAATAAAACATGGGTGCGATAGTTTGTTTCTCGGATCTTGGGAGAACGATTGTTATTTAACGAGAAATTAATATTTTTCGTTGGGAACTTCCAACCTTCTACGTTCATAGTTTCTTTGAGAATACCAAACGACTCCAGTCTATAATGAAAGCCACTTAATAACGTAACGTTTAGTTAAGATTCGGGAAACACCGTCCGTTAGTTTTCGGAAGTGCGACCTGGGCGGTCGGAGTCGCGCGCCCGGCGACTGTATACGAAAGGCTGCGTCTGCGAGTCGAAATTCGAAAAGCCAGGAAATCGATGCTATCGTGTTGGAAGAGTGAACGCGTCGACAGCGAGGAGGCCAGTGAATCACGCCACCTGATTAGTAGTCCTTAGCCATAGGATTTTGTGTCGGCGTGCGAGATGACGAGGCCGATGATGCGCAGTCCGACACATGGGCTGCATCGTTCTCTCGCTAGGATAGAGGTAGCGATGGGATTAATCCAATGACGTGCGTATCGATACCATCGGGTTTCGGGTATACGTTCGAGACATCGAATAGGTCCGGAAACACGTAGTCATCGGTACTTGTAACTGGTCGTACTTGTTGAAGTACCAACGAGGAATATTAGAATAAACTGGAACACTTGTTTATTTCTGTCAAATTCTAGATAAACCACTGGAGAAGCTCCTTGGTCTGAGTTTTCTTCTCCTGTACTATTCTCTGATACCAAACTACCTTAACACGTTGATCGTCACGTCACCCATATATGGGTGACAGTGCTTTTCGCGGAAAAACTACAAAAATTAATTCTGAAAATTAAGTGTCACAAAAAATGAATTTAAATGAACTCTGATGAAGTTACAAAACTAAATACCACAATAAGTGTTTCTTTAAGCAGTTTCCAATAGTCTCTAAACAAAATTTAATCACAGTAGAAATTTTCAAGAGTATTAGATTGACAGTGAACGTTGTTACCCGGACACCTTCGTTTATTTTGTAAATTTCTTCGCGGTGTCGATAGAACCCGAACCCGTCTCAGTCCCATTGCTAGCCAGCGGCTAGCCATAACGAGCGCGCGCACAGTGAATTCTATTATTTAGTCAGCGACGCAGGCTGACACAGGTGGGCGCAGCAGTCGCATACGCAACCGCGCCGTTTAACGCAATTACCTTGCTGCCGTGCAGACGTGCGTGAAATCTCAATTTCACCCGTGCACGCCGCTTGTCACCCGGAGATACCTGCCTCGGGAAAGAGCGAACGGAGTCGCTCGTTTCTTGCCGCGATACCGCAACACGCTTCGGAGGAGAATCCGTTCTAAGCGCAAGGATTCCTCCTGAAACCGGGATTTCTCTGAGTGGTGGCACGGAACGACGCGGAATTTAATATCCAGCGACAGGTTGAGTTATAGTAAAATTCCTAAGACAGCTACCCATCCAAAACTTCTATTCGATTATTCAGACTTACTGGGTACTTAAATCTTGTAGTCCATCGATGCGATCAAAAAGATGTTCGTACAGAGAATCCTCTCTACAAGGCATAACTGAATAGGAAGCACGTCTCGATAGATAAAGACTCAACATCTACGGAGATGTCACACACTCATTTGTCTTTACAATTCCGTTTAAGAAGCACTTGCTTTAACCTGCTTCTAGCAAAAGTGGATCGCGTCCCACTTTCCGATATCGTCAGTAAAACTCCAAGAAGATGATCCTATACATCTTGGATTCTCGATTCCCTGCGAAACACGTTTCGCAACAGGCGCAACGTCCCTACTCGCCCAAGCTAAAAGCCACCTATGTTCCCCGGTAATAGCATGCTCGGCGAGTCCCTCTCGGGCGCTCGGTGCGCGCGTAACACCGCGAGCAAGAAGACGCTTGTACGCCTGGCGTTTCCCCGTTTAAACTAATCAAACGCCACAGCCTGGCGCGCATGCCGCGCACGGTAGTCGGTGGTCTCCGGCACGCTAATCTTCCAGCAATTTTCAAGACAACCTTCAGCTTCGGAAGCGTTCGAGATCGACGCCCGTGGAAAGAGTAATCCGCGCGTTGCACGCGGAAGAACGCGGAGGAGCGCGGCGGACGCCGTCGTAGGCGACGGAGAAGGGTCGCAGGACGCGGAGGCGGGCGTTGGTTAGGGGTTCGTGTGCAACAGCACGGGCACAAGGGTCAGCTACAGATTTTTGCGGGCAGCTCGAGCGGCGTCGGGCAGCTGGCGTGCGGTCAGCCGCTCCGGCCGCAGCGCTGCGTCGGTCGTGCATCACCGGCCACCGTATTAACCCCAAGCCCCGACGTACTCGGCCAGCACCACAGGCCGCAGAGTCCACGGTCCATGGTGTCCCATGCCCGTCCTTCGCGTCCAAACGTTGTGTACCTGCCTGCACACCCACCGACTACGCCACCATATCGGCCATAATTGTTCACGGTTCCTCGCGCTCCAACCGAATCGCCTCCACCATTCTCTCACCGGATCGTGGACGTTCGTAATAGTATATATCCTCTATAGGACCTCCTTTCGTTTACTCTTCGGGGATTAGATGGGTTAACCCTTTGCGATATGTCGATTGAAGTTCGACAAAAATGTACTGAAATCAGAAAATTCGAAGTGCAAAGGGTTACAAAGTGGCCCACCTTTTGCTTAGCATTTTATGCATGGTGGGATTATGAGCGGTTCGAGTTTCATTTTTCTTTAAATCGCATGCTTCGAAGGGTTGAAATTTCGATACTTTTACTTTTAAAGCTCAGGTCCCTGCAGAAGGTAGAATATTTTCTATACATTCTATAACACAAGATTCTAATTTTGGACACGTACATCTTGGACTTCCATTCAACGCTTATCTTTTAATTTTGCCCATTTCTGCTGGCGATCCACCTATGCAACCACCGTATCGGCCATAATTATTCACGGTTCGTCGCGCTCCATCCAAAACGCCCCTCTCGCTGTATGTATCTCTGTTCGGCATAGCGCGTGGACGTACGTTGCTAAGCGCACTCGATGCGTTTTCCTCGTGTTAAGCAACGGACGTTTAGCGGCGATACGGGGAGCGGTCCCGCGGTAAATGGCTCGGTATTTAATGCTCCCCGGCATCGATGCTGTTCCAGTCGATTCGGTTGGCTAGGATATTCTGCGGTTGCGATCGTTTTTGTCGGTACGCGATCATCCTCGTTCTCGCCCCCGCTTCCGCTGCTTCGACCGTGTACTCGATGAATAATTGATCGATTTTATTTGTTTCGATAGGGACCTACTGCGTTTGTTATCGGTAGGTTAATTCGAATAGCCAGCCATGCCCACGAGGGACCGCGGATAACAGTTCGACTGATGGGCAAGGATTCGGTGCAACGAATCTACGTCTAGGACGTCACTTTTCAGACTGAGTTTTGTGTTAAAACCACGTCAACTTAAAACCTTTGATATTTTAAACAACAAGTAGTGCTGTCAGTAAATGTTAAAGGTCGTCGAGGCATTAGCAACAGGTCCTTTGCGTTGTCCATCTTTTTCTAAACAAATCCTAGAATCGATCAATGTTAGATGTAGTATCTTCTTTCATTAGTTATCGCATACTTATGATCCCGAAACCCTGAAGTTTAAGACTCCACACAAGTTCTTGGTAAGCTTGATTAAAAAAGGATCTCCGCAACCTCAGCCATCCGAGGACGCTCGATGATAGCGCCATTCCCGAGTCGATTTCGCTGACAAACGCGACAGGCTTCCAACCGAATCGTCATTCTCTCTCCTTTCATCGGCGTATCGGAATTAATTTGCGGCCAGGGAAATTTTTACGAGCGTCGCCCGAGTAAAACGTGTGTTAACAACCCGATCGGCGCGTTGAACGGTAATCGCCGAATAAGCGTCCGCGGACGGCGATCAGCCCCGCCGCGTTACCAGAGTGCGAACCGACGTTCGAATTAATAAATCACATACAGACGAGACGTTTCCAAATGCGTGCGTGTCGCTATACAAGCAATATCCCTGATAATGACAGGTTACGCGCGACGATACACGAACTTCAGTGTACCCCGGCTACCAGGAAATGTCCCGCGAAGTTAAGTACCGTGGAACAAGTCCGGTCGTTTGCTCCGTTATTAGTAGCAGTGGCCGACGCGTAGAAACTTGATCGAACCTCTCTCTCTCTCCCGATATAACACGAAACGAAAGATACCGTACCGAGAAACGAGGCAAATTAAACGTCCTCGATGAAAGCGACGACGTGTAATCACCCACTCCCATGAACTGTACGAGAGAAATGGAGACATCGAGTTTTTTCAACGCTTTCTCTGCTGGGAGCCGACTCGCGGACTTCTTGATTTCAGTATTTATCTATAGAAACCTGTTAACTATTTGTGATTGGCCGAGTTGAAAACTGTTCCACCTTTGGTTTACCTGTTCATACTTGGTGAGATATTTTTTAATTCAAAAAGTTGGAAGTACTAATAGTAGGTTTTCAATTCGGTTGGCAATGCTATGAACTAATTTTATACAGGAAACATTTGTAAGGTTAAGTTCTATCTTCGACGCATCATCTTCTCCTGGAGTAATGTCTCTCTTCGCGTTTTAATTTCGCGTGATCGGTGTCAGTCCTCGTTATTTTTTTACGGAGCTTACGGTCGTGTACACATATTAAAATACATGTGTAAGTGCAAAAATCATCGTATAATTCCATTCCTTGGCGTGTCATTTTCTTTTGGAGCAGTCTTTTCTTCGCGTTTTTATTTCATGTCATAAGTAAGTCAGTCCTCGTTATTTTTTATGGAGCTCCCGATCATCTACGTGCATTGAAGTACAAGCACACACGCGAAAATCACCATAAAGAACACGCGTGGACTTGTCGAGATCCTCGTCGAACATGTAATCATCTCTGCTTGTAAGTTACGGGACAAATAGAGCCATTGACTTCCTTAACGTTCTCCAACGTGTCATCTTCTTGTAGAGCACACACGCTCTCATCCTATAGTTCAACTTAACCGACACACATTTAATTAGTACCGCATCTACAGTTTCCACAGGCGTAAATCTATCATCCCATACCAATTTTATCTCCATAGTTTCGGGAATGGCGCAATTGTTTTTGTGGCGTCGAAACGCCCTCGAATCGGTATTGACAAGCGCAGCGTAGCGTTCGAAGGGATTCGTCGGTTCTCAGATTGATAGAGGAGAGATCGAGATCCACGCACAGGTGGCTGGCAACGTAGAAGCGTCGGAGGATCGATCGACGAGTGGTAGCCGGAATCGGGGGGCAGAAAACAGCTAGCACGAGCTCATATTCCACATAATAAGAGCGGCAGCAACATCAGACAGGCCGACAGAGCCGCGTAATTGAAACCTGCCAACCTAAACGACCTTCCCCCGATTCCGTAAAAAGTGCGCGCGCCGTCTCGCGGGAAATCGGAGCGGACTTTTGCGCGCGAAATCCATTTCGACGCCGCACGAGCCTCCCCCCTTTGGTTTTACGACCGATAAACCGCTCTCGATCGCTCGTAATTGGACGATCCCGCGATGAGATCGGGAAACACCGAAATCCTAAACTGCCACGCCGAAAATTACACCCTTTATTTGATGTGTAATGTCCGTAATTTATGTTAACTAACGACCTAGGACGTGCCCATCGAGCTCTGCCGATTTTCGGCGCCGCGGCGGATACGTGCATCGGAGAAATAAAAGTTTGAAGCACTCTGTGCATGAACGTTACTACGGTACTTCTACGATTAATAATTTTTGTTATCTCTCCCGTTGGTGCTCTATCTCCATGCGATCATACTCTATGCCCTATCCGTGCTTCACTAATGATAGCTACCTTGCCTCTACATAAGCTGCACTTATCAATTACACAGTACAAAACACAGACGGTAATAACGTAAAACTCGATTACTTACATACTGATGATCCATCGTCGAGCGTGCAACGTCCATGGCGACACAGGTGAGCGTGAAACAGAAAGAGCATCATCATTAATACTCGTTATTATGATCAGCGTCGAGTTCTTATTTGTCTAAAGTCTAAAGGGACCGGCGATGGTCGCGTAATCGACGCGCGTTTCGCGTGGCTACGCGCGACGATTAAACGTCGCTGGGCAGATCTATCATGGCTGTCATTACCGAGCGTTATGAGGGTGCAAAGGGAGGTTCGGGAGGGCTCGCCAGTCGCACCGGCAAATTATCGTCGAGTATATACACGGACAATCGTTGACAGGCGGCAATCAAGTTACGCTCCGAGTCGGCAACCGCGTATCGGTAGACGCATACGGTATAACTGCGATTAACGTCGTTTTTGCGGCAAACATGATATCGCGGTGGCGTGTGCTACGAAACCGCCTCGATCGCCAACTGTTCCACGGGAAAACCGAGGAAATTTCTACGGAGAAGTAAAGGTCCGTTTTCACGAGACCAAAACTTTCTCGTTGCTGCTTCAAATCTTTCGTTTTTAACGAAAGAGGGATCTTTCTTATTAACGGTCAGTGTCTGGGATTTTTTGTCGAGGAAAGTACACGGCGAGTTCAACTGAAACACAGCATGAATATTTTTATATAATTAACATTAACAAGAAACAAGTTATCGATGAGATCCTGCTACCATGGAGAAGTCCAAGAGATTAACATTCCACGTAGCTGTCGTTTACATTAAAAGTAATTATAATGCTTCAGCGGTAACACTACACGCGACGTTTAATTTTTCACAGTGATAAATGTCGCGATACTCGATGCCAGAGTATTAAAACTCACGACTTTACGTCACTTGAAAACGGACCTTAAGCCTTGGCGGCATGCAACGACGCGCACGAGACCCCTGTTCCCCGATCCGTCATGATCAACTCGGAACCTATGATTTAATTGTCACTCAGCTTCGCGACGGAACGGAGAAAGTCTAGAGACGCGGCGAGCAGCTGCGTGTGTTTTTTTAAGTTCCTTGTTCGATTTGCAAGAGAAGCCTGCTCTGATTCCATTACATCATTCGTCGGTACGAGCGAGGAATCGACGATCACGAGAATATTTCCCTATATCAAGTACATATAACAAGTCGGAAGTACCGATGTAACGCTCGACTGTATTCGACGACGAACAGTAACCGACTTAACACGCTTCGAGAAGACAACGAGTAACGAATGGTCGATACAGTACAAAAAAATTGTTCACCGTGCTCGAAGAAAGCATTGAGAAACGTGACGCAATTTCAAGTTTCGAAGTATTTATTCCGAAACACTGTTCCTTCGATAAACTCCACCGTCTCCAACGGACGGCAGCAACATCCTCGCGACAAACACGAAGAACAGATGCGAACTAAAGGACGCGCGGCACTGTCCGAAGGGCGGATCTCGAGAAGGCGAGCGCCTCGACTCGCGCGAGCAGACACGAGACGATCCTGGCAACGTTTCGCGAATCTCGTCCAACGAGTGGCACGATATCCAGTCGAGCAATTATAAAACTGCTGTAGAGAGCCACCGGCACCACGAACACATGTCGTTCCCCGCTGCTACCCTCCGCGTTCTTCGACGCCGACATGGAAGCGAACGCGCGGCACGCACGCACGCGGCACGCACGCACCGACGCCGACGCCCCCGTTGCACGACGTGCACGTACAAACCCCGTTTGCGCGAGTGTACGCCCGCGTGTGTCGCGGTTCTGAATAATTTGACATGTTGTCGTACACGTTATTATTCAGATAGATCTTGAGATACCGCCAGTCGAGCGGACCTCCGCCTCCTTCGGGCAAACCTCGCCCCAACCTCTCGCGTTCCGCTTCTCTGTTCGATCATCCCAGCTGACTTGCTCGCTCGATCGCTTCGGTGCCTCGGGATAGTCAGATTGGACGTGTTTCGCGGCAAATTCTAGAGATCTGAGTTGTCGAGGTTGTTTGCCGCGAGGAAATTCATGGCTTGCCTCTTCTTGGCTTTTCAGGATAGTGGCTTATCGACAGGTTGCCATTGTATAGTTGGGAGGATCATCTTGTGTCCTTTGAAGGATCCATAGGTAAGCTTGATTCGATAAGCTTGAGTGGATAACGGTTGGCGACAAGACTCCAGGTATGTCAGATGCCATCCGTGTCTTTTGGATAAGTAGGAGCTATTTGATAAAAGAACTTCCAGTGTGTCAGACATAAATTTCATACTACGAGAGAAATATCCACCTCGGAACAATAATTCAACGCAACAGTGCCGGGATTCTCACTGTCTAAACTGTGTTCTAAGCCTAGGAAGGTTAACAATCTTCTCACAACTAAACTCTGAGTTTTGAAAGGTTATGGGTCACTGCTACGAACCGTCTACTCTTGTTTATCCGTAGGACCATGTCTCGTTAGCCTACAGGATCACACGCCACCTCGTATCGATGCGATCTATTAGGAAATCTCTTTTCCTATCGACCACTGGGTCTCATAAAGCTGCCTTAACATCTCAACATACCGGTTTCCAATCGGGGACTCGAAACTTTTGAGGCTAAAATACAGCGACGTTGCGTCACGAACGCGGGTCGACAACATCTCAAGGAGTGGCACGCGGTTTGCGATAGAAGAGAACTCTCAATTGTGTCGCTAGGCAGGGGGACGAAATACCTCCCTGGCAACGCGACGTTCGACGACAGTGAGAAATATAACCGCTCGTTGCCATTAGGTGAAATATACGCCTTCATTAAGACAGACAGAAAAGACTTTACGATGGTCCAGCCCAGCAATCATAACAACTTCTATTGGTGACCAGCGAACCGTCTCACGAGCTCGGTGATTGGTGGATGCCAACCGTGACAGTAGCAAGGGTACTCCAAAAAAAAAGCCTAAACTACGCAATGTCGATATTAGTGTGTTATTTGAAAAAGCTGTAGAGTGCAACAAGATGGTACCATATCCTATGTCGTTACTTATATTGAAGGTACTCTACGAAAGTAAAGGAAGCACATATATAAATCCAAGTTAAAATCGGTGAAACAAAATAATAGCGAAAACTAAGACGTGTAAATATTTTTCTCACAGGCACCCGGAAGTCTCGACTCCGATCAATTACGTAGAACCTCGTTTGAAATATTTTATACCCCTAGAAAACTCACGACAGACCCCGGAGTTCCTCCTATCGAGATTGACATTCAGATTGCGGCTGCGCGGATCGCCATGCGATCGGACGAGCCCCTAATAGGCTCTATTAGCATGAAACGTTGTAATCGGTTCGCTCTTGCATGCGCCAAGGAAAAGAGTCGGCGTACCGCCACATTGGTTCCACAACGTGGATCGCGACGCGCCGTTAGAATAATACACCCGGTAATGCGTTAAACATCGGGACCCGCATAATAAACTGGCTGCACCTGCAGCACAGCGTCTAATTATTCGGCCGGTTTTTTAAGTCGCGGCGATTTATATCAAGCAATTAGCTCTGGCTGTAGCGCTAATTGGAGTGAGACCACGTACGTGCGCCCCGGCTGTTGATAAACAGGGACTATCTCGTTAGTACTTCGCGTGGGGTCTGCCCTTTCGCGTACAACCGAACGGCGAAACTTTCGAAACCAGCGAGCCGGCTCAATTTATACCTGGAAACCGAGTCACGGCGGGTATACCAGGTGAAGCCAGTCGAAAACAGACCGTGGCATCGAACACATCTCGCGCGCTGCTCTTGGGTAAGTATGTCTAGCTTAGAGCCTTCAGAATTTGCCAATTTTGGAAATTTTTTTCTAAGAAAATTATTCGGTTGAGATTATTTTTAAGCATCCACAGGATTAGGAACTAGATCGAGTTAATTAATTAGTGGTTTAGGGAAGCCCGAATTGGTTGATTTAAAAAATAAAAATAAATTTCGAGCACCATTTCCCTTAGAAACTTGTTTCCCGTAAATTTGCAGCAGGTATATACGTCTGTTCTCCACTGTGCAATTCCAAATCACGATCGATCAGAATAAGTTGTAGAACCGCGAGGAATCGTGCGAGACACGTGTTACGATCTTGATAGCGTTATGGAAGCTAGTCTCCATCGATGAAGAGGGAAAAAATTGTGGTACGAAATTGAAAGCATGTCAGAGGGGAAGCTTGAAGATTGTTCTGGGTAAGAACGTGACAGACTCGAGACGAGGAACAGAGGAAATCCGCATTCCTCGTGCGAAAACGTAAATTAAAATACGCTAGAAGTGCCGGTCGTATCAATCAATGTCTGCCAGGTAGAAAGGAGGCGCGAAGATGCCTCGTCATTATTTCGAGGAACCCTCGGAGCCAGAAACGGCCAATTTACTTCCTGTATGTTACTTGCTTTGAATATTTATTAAAAAATAATATTGCTAGTGCTCTTCGTACATTTGTATAACACTTTCAATAAAAGTATATGAATTTCATCCCCATTTCATACAGTATTACCAGATAAAACGTTTTTTATATAGCCGATGGCAATGCAACGTAAGTTCGAGGTATCGTATATCCGCGGCTGCCGTCACGAATCTACCCCACAAGCAATTTAAAAGCACATCGGACCCCAATCTTTCCATCCAGCCGAACGCCTTTCGTTCCTACCGGTGGCGTCGATACGATCCCGTTGAAACCGACGCGTCGTTGCGACGGCTCGACGCACCTGCGTCCATCGAGTGGCGTCTTGGCCCGTGAATGGCCGCGTTCTCTGTACATATGCATGCGTGTCGAGCGAAAGGGACGAAAAGAGGGCAAAGCGGAGGGGTCCAGTTGCGCCTGGAGAGATCTCCCGTGGTAGATATAGCGCCGGCCCCTAAACATCCACCATTATATTAAATTGTGTATATTTCCCTTCATAATTACTCGAATTATACGCATTATGTAAATCGCTATGTTAATGCACCGCGTCCACCCTCCCGCAACCCCCTGACCCCACCCCGTGTACATCGTCGAGGCACTAGCGGTGCTTTCGTCCGCCACGCCGCAAAAGGATTACAGCAATTTCGTTTAAGCGCGCGCTAAATGTTACTTTATGCGCTTCTTATTCAGCCAGCATCCGCTCGCGCTGGGGCCAACCGCTGCCCGGCCATTTCTAGGCGGTACGCTTTTAACGCGCGCCTCTATTTACATAATATTCCGCGGGAGATTCGTATCGGTGGCCGAGAGCGTGCTGGCAAAGATGCGTTTTTACGGCGATCGGCGCTAATACCCGAACCTCGGGAGCCGTTCATCCGGTCACGGAAGATGACGACCAGCGGTCCTTCTTCGGGAGGATCTGGTTCGGTGAACCGGACCTCCAGACTGCGTTTCTTGGGAAAATGTGCCCGTGGTGGCTGATGCTAGGTTGTTGTTGCGTTAGGCTCCATTGGCGAGAAGATACTCAAAAGTCTTATAAAGTTAGAGAGTTTAACGTTTAACTTTCTTTGGACCATGCGGCCAGAGGAAACTTTACCTATCTCGATCAATCGCATACCGAAGAGAGCATTAGTTACAATATTCTCGAATCACGTTTTTCCTCGGACTAAGGATAAAATTGCCACGATCGCCTTTCGCGATATCTATGCGTAATAACAACGCGGTGTTATTATTATAACATAGAATAAAGATTAATCGGGCCGTTATAGGCGCAACACCTGCCTCTATCAGCTTGTGTTCTTACTTCACCGTTTCTTAAGAAAAACGTATTCCTTCCGGTCGATAGTGCTCCGTATCGAACGAGTTTGCTGCTCTATTTACATAATATTCCCGAAGATCGGTATCGAGGCAGAGATTGCGGTGCCTTAATAAGGCTGCCAGCTCAAATTAGGAACCCCGAGCCATTCGCGCGCCCTGTCCTCGAAGGGATCAAGGCTTGGGGGGAGCAGGAACGGGTAAAATATCAACCAGCGATCGTCGGATAAACGCGATCTTCGTTATTAGCGATAGGCATCGTTTAATAAAGCAAATCGACAGCCATCGATGGGCCCCGATGCTAAACGCACCGGTCGATAAGTTACTTCGCACGTTACTTCGTGTTTTCGGGCAGCTTTAACACCGTCTCGACATCGTATAGTCGGTAATTTTATGTAAAGATGATGTAGCACTGTGTTCTTCGCTTTCTTCGCACCAAATTTCTGCGCCATGTGACGTTACGACAATTCTTAACCCTTGGAAGCCTGGTTTTCCAAATTAAATTTAAAGAAAATATCAATGTATTTATTATTTGAACAATTTTGACAGCTGACGTTTATTTTTTTAATTTTTGTTGAAAAGAACATTATGCAATGGTAACATACATACAGCCAAATATTAAAAACAAATCAGTTGCAGTGTACAATTCGATTTAAAAGTCCGATGTCAAATTTGGAACTTAGGGCTTTTACGGGTTAAGTATCGCACATTATTTACCAACTTCTTCAATTTTCACGTAGGCTGTGACTTCAATTTTTACACAGCAGTCTCAATTGTATTTTTTTGTTCATATAAAATTCCATCGAGGAAGCAAAGAATCAATTTTTTAACGCACGACTAGTGCGGCCTAAAGAAAACAAAAACCTACAAGTAGAATCTAGCGAGAACAGTTAATGAAAGCTGATGTCCAACAAATCGTGTAAACACACCTAATCGACCCTTTCCATCGACACACCGACTTAGCCACGTTCGATTGAGACGTCAGTGCGACAAGCGATTCCCTGACAGCGAAGTCTAAGAACGGTATTATTAGCATGAAGGTTCTCGTTGTTTTGGAAAAGTCAGGACATCGATTACCAAGTAATTCGTGTGCTCATTACCGACGCCAATTATGGAATGGACGATTCGATCGGGCGCGGTGGCAAACGATCCATGGACGACTCTCAATCAACTGCTCGAGGACGAGGACGATGATCGACGACGAAGTGGATGACGATCGACTGCAATTTCGATGATGATACGGAATTATCCAGCGTGAAGGAACCCCGAAGAGGGAGTCTCGAGTCCGAGGATCTCTCTTTCGCACCCAGAAACGGTTTTTACAATGTTTTTCGGTATGCTCGCGACATAGCGACGCCCAACCACACGCGTGTATATAGGGTGGAACAATTAACACTAGTTAGTTTGGATAATTTACGTGCTCTTGGCAATAGGCGAAATAATTTTGAATAAATTTTGCTTGGTTTCAAAAGACGGTCTGAAAGTAGTCATTTACAGTAGGGAAGTCATGGAGTCAACTTCTTTTCTGTCGATGATATAATCAGTTCTTTTTTTTAAGACAGAATTCGATGGAAAATTGAATTTAACGAAAAATTAACTAATCCAGTTATCAGTTCAATCACACAAACAAGATTCAATATAGCTGAATTCCTCCATAAAAGAACCACTAATTCCGCTTAAAAACCAGAAATCGAGCCTTTTCTACACCTCCACCTACAAGAAAACTATCGACATTCAAAAGATTTTTCGTAAATGGGTTATTCAAGGGGGCCAGTCTTAAGTACCCCACCCTGTATGCAGGCAACATACGCAAGGGCTATATTACACGTTCAGACGGGGTAGAAGGACGATCACGGATCCGCGGGCGAACTTCGTTACGGACCTGTGTGATTTTCCATGCAAATTGAGTTGTTCGCCTGTCATTATGCTAATAAAAGTAATGACGCGTCGCGTATATACGGGTAAATGCAGCTGCTGTAATGAACCACGGTGTATATCGGCGTCGGAGGTCTTCGCACCGTTGGAATCGTGACATCGCGACATTTCTTCGCGTTTCGACGGAATAACAGCTGGACGACGCGGAGAAAGCCCTACGAAATACCTTGGATTGTCGCGCGTACGTTACGCCTATGCCATTATACCAACCCTATCTAATGGAAATCGTTTAAAAGAACAAGGGGACTGGTTAGGTGACATCTGCCGGGCTAATTAATCGGGAGGGACACGCAACACGACGATGGACAAACGATTTACCCTTGTAAAGTCTCGGCAGAAAAACTAATTATGCGACATTGTAATAATAGCTGCGATGTACTTATGAAAACTGTAGAAAAGTATTCTTTGGTTGGTTCGTTGATCTTTGAAAGAATCTTTAGAAGTTTTTGCATTGCAGTATCGGGGTCGCGTAGGGTAGTTTACGATGGCCTACTTCAGGGAAATTGTCGAGTCGAGTCCAAATCAGATTGTTTTTTCAGCATCGAGTATAATCTCAAACGTAGTAGCATGTACATGCTCAAAGTTAAAGAATTTCGTTAGTGAACTCGTTCGAGGAGTCTTGAAAGCGTAGGGCTCGGTATCTATAATCATGAAAATTAAAATCGTGTCGGTGTTTTTTCGTAAATAAAAAAAAAAAACTTGTTTAAACCACGATACTGTTCAGAAAATTATCTTCTTTGGTACTCTACCTACCAATTTTGTCCAAGATCATTTCGAGGAATACCACACAACATCCGCAAGAACGTGCGTGTAATTAGTTTGCAAGTGGGCCAGCATAAATTGACCGAAACGTCGACAAAACGTATTACTATTCAAAGTTTCCATTAAAGACTACTCTAATTTCAAGACTGATCAACTTTCAAATTTAAAGAATATCATCGAAAGTTAAACATCTTGTGGTTGCAAGGGCAACTTACTTTCTCTCCTATTGCTTGAAAATTTAGAACACCATCTACATTATTTTCCAGGTTTCTTCGCACCGATTACCTTTATAAAATTAACTAACCCTCAACGGTTACAGCCATAAACGAACGCTTAGCTTCTCGAGGCTCAATAAGATTACCCTTCACGGATCGAATGAACTTGGAATCGCGGTGCTCCAATTAGTTTTGAGAATGACGGGGCGAAATGATAGTAATTATCGCGAGCGATCGTAACGATTATTTCGTTAGCCCCTTTTCTCCCTTGCGGGGCGTTAACGCGTTTTCTACGAGTCGTTCTCTCCTGGAATAACGAACACGCAAGAAATTAGCCGCAATAAAGATATCCCTCCTTGTATTTACACTTGAACTTGCGCGCAAACCACTTGCACTACACGACAACCGTAATTACTTTTTAAATTCATGCGACAGTAAAAGCATCTTCCGACTCGCTACGCTAGACGGAATCGTTCTTACGAAGGCATAACAACAGGGAGGGAGTTTACCTTGAGGATTAAACTGTTCCACTTTCCTTACGATGCTTTATTTCGAGAATCAACTCTCGAAAGGGAGTTTAACTTTGTTATTTATAGAACTTTGCAGTACTGAAACCTGGGTAATGTTTTGTGTTGGAACCTTTTTCTAAAAGAGACTATGGATAGGTGAATATGTACATTTTCAATTTCAAGTGAAAAATTTAGAGAAAGAAGGGTTTCTGGCAAATTTGTCAGTTCGGTAAATAAAAGAAAATATGTGCCCATCGCATATCAAACACTATGCTTCATAGATTTCGAGTTGTCATACGCCAATCTGTTAAATTAACCTGAATTGATCGATGTCTACAGTACTCGATCAAAATGTGATGAAATTCGCTACGTTTTCGTTGGCTCGCTAAAAAGCTTCCAGACGAAACAGAAGACTGTTCCGCGAGCCAATTTCTGTTTGGGCACGAGGAGCGTTGGGAAAGGCAATATGGAGCATCGATGACTCGTTTCTCACAAACGGGCAATCGTCATCGGCGCGACGGTGCGTCGTGGGAGTGATTGCGGAAACGTCTGCCGGCGGTGCCGCCGCGTTACGTGCGTGCATAATGCATATCGCGTGACTCCGTCACGGATCCGGACAGTTACAACGTGTACACGCGTAACAATATCGCGTATCGGGGGGAATCTCTCCTCCCGACGTCTGGCATTTTAATCGAAGCCGCGAGGGAGAAATGGATTGCCGCCGGTACGTATATCTCGCAGCCGGGGCAGCGTAACGAGCCGCATTATAATATAGAGGCTGGCTGGCTTTCGCTAACCGCACCAGTCTCGTGGATTTTCCGCCTCCAGTTGAACCTCTGCTCTGTAGAAGAGCCACAGCGACTATCTAAAACTTATAAAACGGCTCTCACCAGCGGTTAAAACGCGTGATTTGGCAGTAGTGTACTATTAGTGTCTGCGATGTGACTATCACGGTGCGAATATGATCTAGCTATGAATCAACCACGATTTTACGATCTTGGCGATATCCAGATAGGATCAGTGGAGGAGGATGGGTGTATTAATCGAAAATTGAGCGAAACGCGATTCCCAGAGAGCGAGGCGAGCGGAAAAACTGCTCCCAGGCAGGCACGCCTGCTGTTTTACGAGCTGCGGGTTCAGCACGTCGGCCAATTACACCTTCCACGGTTAGGTGGTTCCTCCGTCTTAACGGGCAGTTAATGCCGACATAAATGTCCCTGCTGCACGCTTTTAATTGCCCGCTTATAGCGCCGCTCGCGATATACCGAGGCGACGCTGGAGAGGAAAAAGAGAAAAAAAAAAAGTGACAAGGTCGCCATGTGTGTGTGCATGCGAGCGCATGGAGGACGAAGTAAACGCGAACGAGGCTGATGATTCTTGTTTCACAAATTGCCGCGGCCCGCGTTCGTGTTATGCGAAAACGCCTGCGCGATTACCCGCGATGATATCTATACGCGCGCGTTAATTATCAGCCGATGAGAAATTGGACGACGGTGATGCGCATTCGAGAAAGTTTAAGAGGTATAAGCTCGTTGCTCGGGAGTTGGCGAGGCAGTTCGATTGGCTGTCGATACAATGGTCTTATCGAACAGTGCACTACTGCGAGAAGTGACTTGATATTTTTTATAAAGGAATTGCTTCCCAGCAGCTTCTCCAGATCCCGAATAAGTTATTAGCATGTTCCTCGGCACGCGTTCGCGCGATCCCCGCGAATTCGTTTCCAGTGCACCGCTACCTCCAATATATTTTAATTAACGATTACGCCGTAAATATCGTTTATCGGGGTCATAAGTCACTCGCCGCGGGGACACGGGGCTGGTTTTCGTGGCCAGGAATCGCGTGGGTGTGACACAGGTCTCAGGTGAGCCGGGCTCGGGCCCGATAACTCCTCGCCTGAAATAGGAATACTCGAGTTTCGGTTATTAATTTGGTTCGGGGGCCCGCGACGGGGCGCAGCGACCCCCTCGTGCGTGTCAGCCGGGGTTGGGCCCTGCGCCCTTGAGACTCCCTTGAGACAATGGCCGCCCGCGGCGTCCGATGTCTCCGACGACGTCTCCGGGACCCCCGTCGAGCCAACGGCCACGCATGCACGCCGTTTCACTACTATAGAGACGTCAGATATCCGTCCCGTCATTTCGTATTCGTGGCCTCGCATCTCGGCCCGAGGGCCCCGCTTTTGTACGCGCCGCGAGTCGAGTTTTCATCTCCGATGCGTGAAACCCGCGCCGATACCGATCGCGGGATTTTTATCGTTTTGGGGGGCCATCCGGCACACGGCGTCGCGGCGTCCTCTTTGCCTCGATCGTGGGAATTTGGAGAATTGAAAAGTGCTTCAAGCTTGGAGCGTCATGTATTTTTGAAACAAATTCCAAGCTAGCTAAGCGATGTCTCAAACGCCCCCTATTTCAATCCCAATTTCACGAGGAATCCTCGCTTCGGCGTCGAGCGACTAATGACTTCCACTAACTAGTTTCAATCTACCAGCACTTGTCTTCTTCATCTTTGAAAGAACTCGTCCATATGAATATGTAGTTCCCAACATACACGATACTATAAATACTAACAAAAATGTCAGACCACAAAATCCACTGTATTGTGCCCGAATTAGACCGGAATGAATCGATTAGGAATTAATCGCGAGTATTGCGACGAGCGCAATTTCGGGGTGTTTCCTCGGTGACGATCGCGTCTCATTATGCAATCTCGAGCGATAATCGCTGTAGGAGAGGAGTCTAGCGATATAAATCTGCCGCTTAATTGAGACCTAACCGAGGGCCTCGATCCAGCGATTATACCGTCGTCCTGCATGAGAAGACACGCGCGCTCGGTTTTACCCGATCTTGTCCGCTGGATCGGGTAGGACACACGGCGAGCGTGCGAGCGAGCGAGTGCATCGGAACCCAACGAAAAAGGAACTCGCCGGATTTATCGTGATGCATCGAGATACTGACAAGAACAGCTGTGCGCTCGTCGTCAGTGCTCTCGCAGCGGGAACGGATCCGCCGCGGGAAACAAACGTACGATAACGATCCCTGTGTTTTGCGCGGCGTATGATGTTATTGTCGCGGCCGATCGCGATTTTCAGGGGAGCACGATAGATCTTGATTTATCGCGACCGAACGATCCACACGGGAAAGGGTCATTGGTCGAGGATTCCTCTTGCTCGATGCAAGGAATTTCGATCGGACTGAAATATGATGCACCATGTTAAATTGGAGGATTTTAGTCGTCATGTTACTGGTTTCGATCTTGCTAAAAAGTATACCAATCAGTCCCAGATATTGGTACTCTCTATATCCACTGAAGAAATTTGTTTAAATTAAATGGTGGTTTCCAAGTGTATGTTTGTACCAATATGTTGATGTATATATAAATATATAGATACATAAGCTTATTCATATACATATTTATAATGAAACATTCATTTGGTAATATCAATACTCTTATTTAATTTAGTCAAACTTCTTCGATAGACATAGAGGGTGCGAGTATGTATGCTATTGACTATAGGTCGTTAGTCATAGGCTCAGAAGTAAAAATTCATAAAACTAAAATTCCCTTCAAAGTCCTCCAATATCTCTAACACAGCTCTAATTATTCGCTCGCCGTATCGTCTTTCAATTTCAACCAATCCCTGATATCGTCTGCGAGGAGTGATCGATTTGTCACGGAGTGACCCAACATCGATCGCGTGCGGAAAACCACTTTTCCTTCGAAGAAGTTTCGCTATAAATTATAACCGACGGTCAGTCACTCCCTCGCCCCCGAGTATCGTTATTACCGAGTAATTAGTCCGTTGGTACGGCGCCGGTTTCCTGCTTCGTGGCTAGTTACGCGCGGCCAGAGGATTCAATAAGTAGTCGTCTTCACGCGATGCCATCGGGGGAGGCATATCTCCGAGCGTTTCGACGATGATTATCGGCTCGTGCAAGTAAACGCTCGCTCCGTACTCTCCCTTTAACCTCTCGGGACGCGGGCGAGCAACAACAAAGTGATCTTTCGCTTGTCAGCCTCGTCTTCGGGGCTGGTACACTGTTTGCATAACCGAATCGTGTACGCTCGAATCGGTAAAAAGCGATGCTTAATGGCGCGTTTTGAGCGCTATCTACCTGGAGTAGCGCCGAGAGCGTGCAATTACGATTGTAGGAAATTGAATGCTACTTACGCCCTGAGATCCGTTCGGTACCGTGAAAGATGGATGATGCGCGGGTTCGTCCGAGAGATCGGTCCGGAAGATATGAAACAGAAACCAGAAAACCTCTCGTCTTAGTTTAACTGAAATTTAACTTAATTCAACTAATTAAAATAACGAAACTTTATTAGATATTCAATAAAGACGCTATAGCGGAATGTTGAATTTCGAAGCTGTTGCACGTCCGTTCCACTTTTTCGTTCTTGGATAACCAATCGAACGAGCATTCGCGGTGCAGCGTGGCAATGAGCGAAACGCGATACGCGCGAGACTTTTTTCGGGCTCGAAATCGGACTCACGTGGCCCTTGCGACAAGAACGAAACCTGTTCGCGCTAAAGCTGAATTCACACTACCCATGGGGCAATCATCCATCAAAGATCCGTCAAAATATTATTCAACGGGTGTTAGGTTGACTAGGTTTAATTGATGGAAAAAAATGAATTAAAAAATGGTGAGAGGGAGATCTAGAGTAGTAGACTATTTAATTCTTTGAATTCCAAGGAGCGATATATCGCTTCTTTATATACTTGCAAAAAGGGCCAAGCAGCATTTTGTTTACAATCATGCATCTTTGCTTAAAATTGTTTGGCATTTCTCGGATATGTACGAAAATTTCCTCTGGCACTCAAAAGGTTAAGTAATGAATCCAATTCAATACATTGGTAATCAATTTATTGATAATCAGATTTGAAAATCTATTGAAGAACACCTCTTCGCACGATCGCTTGGCGGATAGTGTGAATCCAACCTAACCGTGCAACCTTGATACCTCTTCTCCTGCAGGCAATACTTTGCAACATTTCGTGATACGTAATAACCCATACTCACGGACGTCGGATCCTGGGGGGACGGGATGCCCGGGCAGCACATGGAACAGAAAAAAGCATACCAGTTAAACCACGCTCCTGGATCGGAGAATTCTCGGGCCAGAGCCGCGAAACGTTTAATTTTCAATTTCGCGGACGGGTGGTTCGGGCCATTTTCGCTCTTATTATCGCGAGACGCGACTGATTAGGATTCGCTCGAGTTCTAAGGCAGGTGAGTACACGAGGAGACGAGAACCACCAAAAGGGGGAGGGTGCTGGCATTATGCAGGAATAATGATCGGATTGTAATCGTCGACGGGGACGGAGCCACCGCTTTTGCCCCCGTGCTACGTCTATAATGGCCACGGTCGGTTTCAAAGTATAAAGACGTTCAGTCCTTCGACAATTTGTTATGCATACCTCGGCTTGGACGAAAATTGCGTTTAATTCGACGGTGCTTACGCGTTCCCGAGCCCTGGCCCGTGATCGAGGGGAGCACAGGAGGAGTGGGGACCGCATAAATGTAGATGTTCCATTTAAAAAGCCATTTTCGCGTGTTTAGCATAATATGTAATCGCGCGAATCGCTCGAATTACTCGCGATCGTCGTCGTAGAGGGCGGCTATATCGCGTCGTCGAGTCGTTAACCATCGAACGATCCCCGCCCCGGTGCAAAAAGCCCTGTTCGAGATCGATTCCGTCGCGTTCTCGGAACAATCTACGTATACCCCTTCGGGAACGAGGCTCGCGTGGAGAAAAAAAAATCGTACACTGACGAATTAATTATTAGGCCACGATGTCGCTCGTCGATGGAGGACTCTCGAATCTAGTTCGAATCTATGTAGTTCTCACGGTTGTAGTCTCGGTTTAGAACAGACTGAAATTGGTCCTGGATTCGTTTGTTTATGAACCCTCAAAATTTAGTATCCAGTGGCACCGAATTACAGCGGACGAGGAAACGAGTTGCGGTTTTCCGGACTCGGTCGACTCCTGTTCCGTTTAAATATTCCGTCGCGGAAAACCATCCACCGCGGAGATTTCCGTTCCAATCAGTCGACGGGTAAACAGCCATCCCGGCGTAGCCGTAATTCGCGCGGCTCACAATCCTTTTTGCTCTTCGTCGGACAGTTTTACCGCCTTTCGACAATTCCGCTTGCCAGCCGACGATGTACGCGCCACGGGAAAAAATCGCTGTTCGAGCGAATACGAGATCCTCGCCATCGACGAGAGCTGCCAATTTTATTGCTGCTCGGTGCGCTCAACTGGACCAGCTATTTTGTTGCTCTTTTCTTTTTTTTAGTCGGACCAGTTTTAGGTACATCGCGCTAGTTTCGACGTTTTCGGAGGTTTACGCCACCTATCGATCATTACTCTTTCGTTGCACGTTATTGGACGCGTTTCCTGTTTAAATTCGGTAAAGGTTCACCTCTGTGTCAACACACGTTCTTATATTTGAGCCGTTCATTGCACAAATCGATTAACTCCATGAAACTCCATTTGTTGTTTAATGGTTGTTAATCTTTCTTACTCAGGAAAATTGGTATAAATATAAAAAGTTTTGACTATACCAAGTGCTTTGACACTTAAATAAGATTTTTCAAAAAGTGGAGTTAATCGATTTGTGCAGTGAACGGCTCATTCATATCTTTTTAACAGTAGTGTTCTTTGTTTCTCCTTTCCTCCTATATCTCTTGAACACCTGGTGAGACGACTTTTATTATTCTTATAAATAAAGGACTCCCTAACATCATTCAATCGCGAACTTAAGAAACCCCTAACAATTTCCCAAGCAACATCCATTCCGCAAATTCTCCCAAGCCTGTTCACGAGTCCGCCGGCGGGACGTCAGTCAAAACGGTCGGAGACTTAAAAAACGGGCGCGTAAATGCTAGCCGGATGCTGGAGATTGCCGGCAACGAGCGTTTGCACGACTTTATAAAAGACGAAGGCCGCTCGCAAGGGGGAGAGAAGACGAAAGAAGTCTGGAGGCGAAGGAGCCGCTAGCCGCAAGATCTCGGCCCGGCTCCCAGCGGAATTTTAACTTTTAATAATAAAGCGAGGGAGTCCCGAGTTGTTGCGTTACGATAGGGGGAGAGAGGGTTGCCAGGAGGGCGATGGAGGTGAATTAAAGGCGGCAGGAGGCCTCGGTTGTCCTCGTTCCTCCTGGCCCGGGTAAACCGCAGCACAGGCACCGCCGCCACCGCGTAATTGCCCGACTCTCGCTTACTAGTCGTTCGATTGATTATTATTTTTGCGTGGCCTGACCCCCGTGACCCGTTGCCGAGCACCTCGATCGACGCTCGATTTACTCATCAGAGGGATCTCGAAAGGTGGACGGGCGTTTAGCGAGTTACTTCGTCCAGGACACGCGACGATCTCACGATCCAAAGTTACATAGCCTTTTCACCGTGTCTCAAAGATTGAGTAGGCAGCCCCGTTAATTAAACAGGAGTTAAGTAGCCACATTATAAAGCAGGAGGATTATAGGTAAAATAAGTCTCCTAAACTTGGACGCGAAGAGCGTCGAATCTTTCGCGCGCGTTACATACTTGGACATGAGAGAACTTATTCGTCGATCGGTCGGTGGCTGGGCTTTTATCTTTATACACCTCGACCCAGCTGACCTTAATGCACCGATCGCTGCCGCTCCTTGAATCATGTTATTAAGCCGCTCGATCTCATGAGCAGAGGTTGCGTGCGACGTGGGTAACCGAGAAATCTGACAAGAACCGAGGAGCTTCCATTCAGGCGCCAGCAGACAGGACAATGTTTGTAAATGGCCCTTTTTGGATAACACCATGAAAATCCGTTCCGTTATTTATTAAAGTTCTTCTTAAATATTATTCCCATTCTTCTTATCATTACTTTGTATTATATAACTCCTGCATTGTTTTAATACTCTTTGCATTATCTCTTAATTTTCATATCTGTGACGACCCTCTAGCCCCCCTGCAGCTCGGGTACTTCGGGATTGCTAAACCCGTACTGTAGCTGCGTACACGTATGCTACAGCCCCTGAGGGCACCCTGAAAATCAACGACGAATTTTTCAATAACGATCAATTCCTCATTTCTCGGAATGTACAGATCCTGTCACGTGAAGTTTATTCTCCTAGCTGTCTTTTAACGCCACCCCCTTGGAACATCGTGCAGATACGTTAGAAAGGTAATAAATAATGGAAGGAGTTTGAGACATACCTCGTGAATACGGCGATAAGACAAAAGCTCCCGGAAGTGGGAATAATCGAGCAAGTGGCCAGGAACGGGCACGCCTCCTCTTTTTCTCCGCGCTGAACAGAGGGTAATTCGATTCAAGAGGGAGGACTCGAGTAACGAACGGGAAAACCTGAGTTGCGTTGCAGGAGAAACACGTCGAGGCCGTATAAATAAAAACTTAACGGGACGAGAGTGGTCGCGAGGAATTCCAGTCCGGGGGAGAACTTCCTCTCCGTGCGGCGCCGAATGATAATTGCATTTCTGCGGCGGCTAGACCACGGAAATTTCTCTGGAGACTGAGGAACGAACAATTTTCGGTGCTGAAGCTCCTTTTTAGAAGATTTACGCCCGCGGAATATTTGTGGGAACGAAGCACGAGTTATTAAAAGAGCAGGTCTGTCAAGTTCGAATTCTGAGATACGAGGATAGGAGATTGCAGAGATTCTTGGAGAAATCTTTGATTCACCTGTCCGCCTAATGATCCACCAATATCGTCAAGAGACGTGTCTAGAAGTGTCGCAGAAATATGGTACCTCGAGTGTAACGTAATCCATCGATAAGGAGCCAGCGAGTTGATAAAGGACAATTTATCCCGAGGATCTAGCGTAAGGAGCAGGCTCCGGGTACGGTAATTCAAAGTAAATTATTCCAAATAAATGAGCGTATCCTCGAGTGTCTACATCCCGGAGACATTCGTCTGCTCTTAATTAATGATCCGCCGGCAAGACGGCGGGATTAATTGAGTGCAATCAGATCGCTGTAATTAATTACATCGTGTGTTCGAGGCTACTTTATTTCGCGATCCACGAGGATGGAAGCGTAAGACCGAAATGAGCTGGATGAAAATATTCCCAAGGTAACGGCACGCGTGCAGTGGCGCACTGTGACCTCGCAGAACTCGAGAAAAAATAGTTCCACTAAAGAATTACTATACCTAATAATATACAAGTATAATACTATACCACTCTAAAACAGTGTGTTCTATCTTCACGAGTTTTTGGAATTTCATTCTACACTATGCTTTCCACGTGTCACCATAAATAATAGTCTAAGGCTGTTAAATCTAGCGAGCGAGGTGGTTAAAGCACAAGGTCATTCCTACCAATCCATCGATTTGGATAAATTTTAACCAACAGAACGTGGAAGATACATTTATTTACAGGATAATACGCCATTGACGCAGCGGTCCAGAGCGCTCGACTCTCGACGAAGAGCCGATTAATCGGCTCGGTTGGGGGCAACGAGATCGTTTCTTCTCCGATTGCTCAGCCTCGTTAACCGGTTCCAGACAAACCCAGATAGAGACGCTACAAATTACAATGGTGTCGGCGTAATTGATCGAATCGCGGGGAAACAAGTGACTGCGCGATCATGAGATCCCTCGAGGGCGCGTGTATGGCGTTTGCTACACCGGTGGAGGCACTTTAGACTACTGGAAAACTGCAACCGGAGCATTTCCTCGCGGAACAGATGTTTGCTAGATATGGCGCTATTGTCGTAACATTCGGATCACCCGAGAGACACTGGTAAGGGATGTGCTACAATGGTTCCATTTTTCTGCGCAACATGGCCACCGTTTCAGCCAAGCGACTGTTTGTAGTGCATAGAGCGTGTAGAAATATTGTGGCAAACTTTAGTGGTCTGAAGATAGGTGTATTAATATGTGGGTCTTCGTATTCAATTTACTTGGGTTATCGATGATAAAGAATTAAGAATTATGATTAAGAATTAAATTGTAGCATACTCTCTAGAAAATATCAGACTTAACTCGAGTATTTGATGTTCGATAAAAAGCGTTCAAGTAAAAATTACACCTTTCTCGTGTGAACCGAATAACCATTTGAAAAATGTGTTCAAGAGAAACAGAGAATCGTGTTGGGAGTTTTAAAATCTTTCTACGAGAGATCGTACCGAGCCCCACGAGTCTTATCAGTCCCCGACGAAACATCCAGAGATCCTCGCGCGTTGATGTCCAGGTTGGGTCGTAGGTCGCCGACGCGAAGTTCTACGCCCACGCGTGTATGATGCAGCGAGGTAACCCGTGTGAACTTCGCCGAGTCCGTGGTCCTCGTTTCGCGGATTGCTTTTCGCAAGAGGCGTAATTACTGCCGGCGCGGAAAAACTCGTGAATGGAACGACTACTGCGAGACGGAAAATTGCGTTACACTCGCTAACGTATGCGTTACGTGTCCCTTATTAGAAGAGCATTTTGACTTCTCGTGGGTAAAAAAAAAATGGCTCGAGTTGTAATTACGTCTTCAATTACGTCGGGAGCTCCCGTGTTATAATGGCGGCGCGATTTCTATCGGCACAGCTTTCTAAACGAAAAGTTTCCTCGGTTTCTGGTGCAATCAATTCGTTGATTGCTGGGATAACGAGAGAGAGGGGGGGGGAGGGGGGAGAGAGAGAGAGGGAGAAAGGGATCATTGGTAAATCCGAATCTCACGCTTTCGTTCTTAATAGCGGCGCCCTATCGTACATGTCCGATCGACGGTAACGACTTCCAGAATAATGTATGACTTGTAACTCCGGCAATCGGGTAGTGTTTTCTTCGCCTCTTTACCGAGTTATGTCCTCCATAGTTCTTGTACGAGTTAAATGTCGCCCCGCAACCGCTGAAATATTTTCCTCTCCGTGTGTAGACTGGCGAATGCACACGCGATTCCCGATACCTTCGCGCCAACTCTATTCTCTGGTTCAACGATCCTTGTTCTCGAACGGATCATTCGCCCCGAGGATGACATAACCAGAAAATTAGGAGTTTCTGGAAGATGTGTACAAACGTCGCGAGGAAATGATACGTTAATATAACGAGGCATTTAAGTGGGACAAAAGTATTCTATTTTAGTTGTCCAGATCCGTGAATTCTCAATCACACTGTACTCTGAATAATTTACCAACAAAAGCATAAATTGGGAATTGTGTCGTAGCAGCAAATATGACTAGTGGATTGGAGCAAAGTTCAAAGTTCATATAGGTATTTTCATTCTTAACCTACGCGTATCGTTAACGTAAAGGTTCTTCCAAAAGGAGCTCTAAGATTTTGTTTTTAAATGAACCTACGGCCCCCTTTGGTAAAACCACTGCAGACATACGCTACCATATTAAAAATGGTTTGAAGATCCGATGCAACGACCCCCATTAAATATTCCCGCCAAATCGGTAACTCGTTTCCGCGGCCTCTCTGCTGGTCAGGGATCAATTGGACGCGGTCATATTCCTCTGGTCCGGGTTCATCGACGAAGGGGGTCCGCGAACACGGGTAGATCGAAGCGAGCCGAGCGGAACCGACACGTTTCATCGAGAACGAACCAAAAACACGTTCCTTTGTGCGGATACAATCGGGTGACCGGCCACCCCCGGCGGAATAATTTCAGTTTCGCCGAACGAGCGAACGTGTGCACGCTCTCTGCTCGCCCAAACCCTCCCTCTCCAATTTTCAATCCTCCCGATCCCACCACCCACCCCCTCGCCAATTCTGTTTCTGCCCGTGGGCGGATCCCGGGATGGACCTAATAAATTGTTTGTTGTAATTAAATGAGTTCGAGGGAGTCGTGTAGAGCGTTTTGGAGGGGAACGAGCCGCGGGGGAAGGAGGGGATAGGAACTCTATATATAAAGGAATAAAGATGAACGGCCTATGGATGGGCCGCTATCTGCGCCGCTGGAACAGAAACACGCTCGTGCCGCGACAGCCCCTGACAAATGACGGCCCGAGCGGGGGTATTGCCGCCGCCCCAGCAACCCCTCCTCTGCTATCACCAACCCCTCTCCGTCCTTCGACGCTCGTCCCGTCTCCGTTCGACCCGTGACGCCCGCGTAGCCCTCGCAGCGCACACGAGCCACCCCCGAACAGGGCCCAGGACCATGATTAAACGGGGGGAGGGGTGCGTGTGGAGGAGAAACGAAATTGAGCAGCGAATATCCCGAGGCGCGCGCGCTACAGCCCGATAAACTCTCGATTGGCTGTGAGCGACGCGCTCGTCGCTTCATCCCCCCCTGGAGATCCACGGACGCGGTTGATCCTGCGGTTGCCCATCGAAGATTTTGGCAAAAGCTGATTCTTGGATGGAGAAACTTGTCGGAGAATTAGGCGAAACTCTCGCAGGGGACGTCGGGATGTCTTTAGTAATTAATTTTGGAATCGTTAAGGGGTGAGTGAAGGGTGTCGATAGACACAGAGGTTATAATCTTCCCTGTACAGTTTCAATTTTGGTATATGTATCGCTGAAGATAATGGCGGAAGTGACTGTCTTATAGCCTCCAGGTAGGGTTGAAATCGATAATTTGAAAATTCAACATCGTCCACGGGGAGACCCAAGTCCTAATTTGCGCGCGATATCCGCGTTTCATCTCTTTCCACTGCGGAAAATTGGAGATAAGGAGAATCGAGCAGCGGGACCGAACATCCTCGGCGAGCAGGGCACGTTCTATTTGATTTGCAATTCGAATCGGTCGCACTCGCGAAACGTGGAAGGGAAGAAACTCGCGTCGACTGCGCGCGTGTTGGAGAGCCTCGGGTAAAAGAGACGAATACCAGCGCGCGGAGAGCCAGGTTGGAGCGTAGAAGAGGCGGCGAGCGAAAATAGGAAGATGAATCGAAAGTCGCCGACGTTTCTCGTGTCCCGAGGTGAAAACGCAATCTCCGCGAAGCGCCTATAGTGGATATACGAGCAAATTGATTTCGTTTCACGGCGCTTTCCACGGAGATCCCGCCGCGGTGGATCTTGTACTTAATTTTATTTCTTGGACGATGCAAGAAGTTTTGTTCTCGATTGGTAACTACAGAGCTCAAAACTTGCGATGGTATTTCTTGTCGTAAGCTTTATAGAAATTCAGAAATACTATCTAGATTTACTTTCTTTAACATCTAGCTATGAAAATAAATTGTTTTTAGCTAACGGAGTGTCATGTCCGTGTACGGATAACGTGGTTGACAAAGTAACAGATATGCAAAATTCAAAGTTAAAATTAATAATAATAAAAGAGAGGAGCGCCTTTAAAAAAAGTATATCCTTCGACTCCCCTACGATCCCGTCGTTTCCAATCGCGAGTACGATACTCGACGCGCGAAACTATGGAATAGAATCTGGTGAGATCGAGGGGACATCGTGACCCTTTTACAGCTGACAGTGCGAAACTGTAGTGAAGGGTGGCTTGGAAAAAAAAAGTAAAATGAAAAGGTACGAGAGTGATGGATTTATTCGAGCCGCGAGGGGTGCCCGGAGGTGTGGGGATGGAATCGCGGCTCGAGTGGAAAGAGAGGAAAAGAGGCAGAACCCCGACGACCGATGGATTTGACAGAAAGCTTTACAAAGCGCTGTCGCGCTATTTTGTATTTTATTTTCGAGCGGCACGCGGATTGGACACGGACGTTAACAGCACTCGTTGTAATGCTTTATAATGCCCCGTGCGGCTCCCACCCCCTTTGCATCGTCCAGCCTGGTGGATAACACGAAAAGTGGGAAGGGCGGTAGGAGGCACACACCATCCGTCGGATTTTTCGCAATAAAATATGAACACCACGCCAGAGATCGAAGTATATTCAGAGAGGGGGCAGTGTCTGACCAGCTCGTCTGCCATTCGTGGATCCTCCGCGATTTTCAATATACGCCGAAAACGGGTCAGTGGCCACGATCGATGATTTTCCAGAACACTATATCGTCCACGATTCCCTCTGTGCAAATTTCTTCGGCAGAAAGACGGTTTTCCTCCAGGTCCTTCGATTTCTTCTGCAGTCCAGATTCTCTCACACGTGCACATTCAACCTGTGACACCATCGAGTCCCACAACCCTGTGGTGACACTGCAAAGTGAAAAATTGCGACAGGACGCGGCCCAATTTCGCAAATTCTGTTCATAATCCCGTCGAGGAATTCGCGGCAATCCGCCCCTGGCGTAACTCACCGGGAGGAAGCATAATGGGCCACCATTTGCCCTGGCGCACACGCGCGCGCATTATTGCGCGGTCTGGGCCGCGCGTGAGTACGAGAGCGACCGAGCGAGCGAGCCGAACCAACGAACGCGGGTACGGGCGCATCTTTTATTCATCCGACAGAGTGGAGCCTTAATTTGAATTGAATAGGATTTATAAATTATTTCAAATTATAGTTGCGACGCATGACCGGTACGGAGACCCGGAGAGAGCAGCTACCGGACCGCTAGGCCCGAGTAGAACGAGTGGTCCGACGACAACGACGACGCTGCCGGTGGCGACGACTCCTGACGACGCCGACGGCCACGACGACGAACGCCTGCCGGCATCAGTCTCTCTCCGTCTTCTCCCTTTGGCTCTCCGTGTCTCCTCTAGCACGGGGATTTCACTTGGAGCAGGTGCAGCTCTTCCGAGAGAGGAGAGTCGCTCGCGCGGAGAAAGAAGCAGCCCACGGTCGCGAACCCTTTTCTTGTAGCGTCTTTTGCCGGACTTTTCTTACGTAAGCACGGTAGTAGCATCTTGAGCTGGAATGCCGTATCCCGTGTATTGTTGCTCCCTCGAGCAACTCGGCAACTTCGTGCAACCAGGAAGAAAAGTGTCTCTGGTCTCTGCAAGTAGTCGTCAGTTTCGGAACGAACGATGCCATTATTCGACTTGCTGGGGGTTACTCGCCATGAGAACTTCCTGACAAAGGGTGCGTTGAATCTTCGTCTGGTAGAGGTGTCCAGGTCCAGGTTGCTCAGGTGTATGTGTCCTCTTAGAAGCTGTTGTCTTCCAATCGGTGATTCTAGGCTTCCTCGAGAAGCTACCTACTCGATACGTGTTTATCTTCGATCCAAGCCTCTAGGACCAAATGCAGAGCGAAAATTCAAAAGCGACAGCTGCATCCCAAGTACTGCCTACTAGTGTTCCTATAGTCCTGTCCTGCCAAAGCTACCGAACCGAATTACAAAATGAAATCTCAGCTGCTTTTCCTCCATTCGACACTCCGTGTTCTCTCCATCGCGGAGATTTCGCTGCGAGCAGGTGCAGCGATCCTGAGAGAGGATAGCTAGTCGCGAAACGAAAATGGAGGAGAAAGAGGCGGCCCGGAGTCGCGAACCCTTTTCTTGCAACGTCTTTTGCCGAGATTTTCTTACGTAAGCACGGCACCGGCATCTCGGGTTGGAATGCCAGGTCCCCCGAGCGTCGTTGCTCTCTCGAGTAACCACGCGGCTCGTGCAGCCAAGAAGAAAAGTATCTCTGCCCCGTTGGCGTCCAGTCCTCGGGCCCGCCGTCGTCGTCGGAGCGGCTCGATGCACAGCGTTCGGAACCTGACGGCCACGGGGCGAAAAAACCGCCGGGGCGCGAGAAAAAGTTGCATCGAACCGATCCACCGGGCCGACACATCGATAGAGCGTATCCATCGAGACGAGTCGAGCGTGTAACGAGTTTCCAAACGGGCAAAAACCACCGGGACTTTATTGCTCCCGATAGAAATGTATCGAAACGTCGGTAAGCTGTCGCTATTTGCCAGTCGGCTTCTTCCCGTGCGACTCGGGCCCAGAATCGAGGATCGAGGGATCGAGACCTGGGAGAATTCAACGAACCCGGTCACCTAGTCGCTGGTTTCGATCGAAGACATGAAAATCCGTTGAAAAGCAGGAGAAGATGCGTGAAAACTTTGGTTTCCGCGTAGGAAAAATAGGAGGCGATTCCAGCGGAGGAATCGTAAGTTTTCGTGGAAGGAAATGTACAGGAGGAAGGTGAGACAACTTCCCGCATCCAGAACGGGAGACAAAGACCTCGCGCGAATCCTGTCCGAGAACGACTCGTCGTAAATATGGTAATCCCGAAGTATCAGCGCTACCCGGTGGGTCGGGGACGATAACGACCATTATACGAATGGTCGACGAAAAGAGAATTAGAGGAATCATTTGTTAGGCGAGCTGTCCGTCGCAGCTGATATAATCCCCGGATGTCGACGCCGAAAGACACTCCCTGCCGTCTTCCGTCGTTGGAAATCGGACAGACTTTAAATCTGGAACCTGTTCCAGCGACGATGCTGGAACACACGACTCATATATTTTTAGAAAATTTGTTGTCATTTTGACGGAATGTCTCAATAAATGTTTGATTATGTAGTTTCTCATAGATTGCAAACAAAATTTAATCACGACAGAAATTTTCAAGAATATTATCTGGCAGTCAACGTGTTAAAGAAGAGCGATTAACCGAGGAATTCTGATAAAATGAAACTATGGAAAATACAGATTGATGGAAAAAGTCGAAAGATACTTTCCATAGTCTTCCATCATTGAAAACGTGGACGTTGAATCTGAAACCTGTTTGCGAAGTCTCGCGACGGATATTTTTTTCGAAAATCTGCGGGTCGATTTAACGAGACGTCTCGATTGTTTATTGTTTCTCCACGGGCATCGAAAGATCTTCGGTGCACTTTGTTACAAGATAACGAGCTCGGTTAAACGAGCCACGTTTTTTACGCGGGTGCAACTAGACAGGAATTCTGATAAGCTGCAGGTATCGTCAATTTGTAGTCGAAGCAATTTGCCAGCCGGGTCGTTAAGCCGATGGTTTCATCAACCGCCAACGTACAGAAAATGAAGATAGTAAAATTTGCTTTGGAACGTCGTAAACGTTTAGAATTAATATCGAATAGCGATAAAAAGTAATAGTGACACGAAACATATTGGTCCAAAAGAGTATACAGGACAGACTACTTTATTCAGAGATTGATCATTCTATTCGCATTCATCTATGAGGCTGTCCTAAAAGTGAAGAGTGCTTTTAGGGCTTCGCACCTTCCCATCAGGGATAACCGAGTGAAAAGTATGCAGTGTACGTATAAACTCGAGGAAGCCATTTGCACAGAGTGAAACCAAACAGCAGACATTCCTGAGTCTAATCGTCTATGTTAACGGTCGCCTTCGTCAACGAACGCTATAACGCGCTAAAGGTTTAATTGTGCCTAATGAGTTCGAATAGAGGTAGTTCAGAGGTATTCCTGCGAGGTGTTAGGTCAATCATGGTTCACCGAAAACTAGGCGCATCTAGGAGATCACGAGGTGTCGGGGTGTCTGTCATCGACAGGTCCCCAAATGATATCCTTTTCATCGAGGACGTCGGGGATGAACCGTCCCCGAGGTGTTTTGCCAGAAGTCGGGACGTTGACCAGGTCAGGTTTTATTCCCACGGGACGGGACGTGACGCTCGGGACGTCCCTCGCCTCTTCCAGCCGGCTTTGACTTCTTTCCGGCGGTCTCCCAGCGCGGGGTCGGGCAAAAACCGCGAGCGTTCGCGTTATGAATTACAGATTGGCCAATGCGTAAGTACGTATCGGGCCGTAGCACCGCGGGTAACGCATACCTGGGCTACGAACCTTCGAGGAGAGACGAAGGTGGGAGCAGAAGGAGAAACGATGAAGTGAGCAGCAGGTTGCAGGTCGCTCGAAGGGGTGAAAGAACGGCCGCTGTCGAGCTCCGTACTCCTGGCTGTCGTCTTCGTCCTCGAAGGAGTCGGCCAGCGGAGGATAAGGACCAGAGGCTAAACCACGACGACGAAGAGAGACGGAGAGACGTAAGAACTCTCGCGTGTATACGTATAAATATATATGGATATGTATACGTGTATGTATGTACGCTTATATGTACGGGCTCTCCGGGATACGTCACCCGATTAATTTGTTGTTAGCAAACAGGTTGGCAAACTGCGAGCGGATGCTGGCTCGAGCAAATAAAGGAGCCTCCATTTATTAAGCCGGCAATAAAATAGCGCTCCTCCGCTGCTTCGTTTCGCCGTCTCCTTCTTTCTCCCTTCGCCGTCCGTGGGTGGAACATAAGGAAAAGAGGAAGGGATATCGCTCTGTTCGCTTAGGAGAACGAGACGGAGAGAGATAGGGGGGAAGTTCGGGGGACAGGGCTGATTTATGCGAAAATCGAGGGACTCTCTCGGCCAGGATCCACGGGCTGAGGTACGCTGCGTGGAAGTAATGCCGCGATGCATACGCCGAACCGGGGTAGATTCGCCCCAAAGTCTGTCGCGAAGTCGCCAGAGGAGAAACGATGAAGTATTCGATGTCAGAAGTCGTCTGAATCGGGCGATCGCGATGTGTTTTTTATATTTTTGTTTGTTTCATCTAGATGAACCGATGGAGCCGCTTAGGAATGACCACGAATAAGCTCTTTCCCCATTCAATTCGGCCTAAAGGCACATTAACTGGTTATCTATAGCCGATCGGGAAAATTGATAAAATTCGTTCCACCAAATAGTCGGAATATTGTGGCTCGCACGTTTAATTATGCAAACGCTATTAAAAGCAAATCGTCTAAACGAAGTTAATCGCCGGGGGGATCGGTTACCGCATCGGGGCAGATCTCTATCGTCGTCGGTGTTAATTCTTGAAGGCTGTTTAACATAATTCGTAAACAGGGCTCCGTGAAATTCACTAGCTCGCCTACCTGCGCGCCACGCACGATACATTACGCGATTATGTACCAATCATAACGCAGATACATATGATTAGTCTATTCCTGCGCGTGGTACGCAGTCAATGCTCCGATGAACAGGTTACAACGCCTGGTATCTTCTGGCGAACAAGCGCGAATTAACCTTGCCGAAGGAAAACTTGCCCCGGGAACAATGCGTTCGCATGCTAACAATTTGTTCCAGAATATTAGCGCGATTGGTATTGTTGCAGATTTTGGAAGAAAAGAAACATAACGTTCCACGTATATCTCTATTTAACACTAAACCTACCGACATTCATTTGTAACTATTTCTACCGAGATGGTACAAATGACTAATCTGAAAGACACTTTTTCCAATTAAATGCAAAATTGGTTTTGGATACTACAGTTTGAAAACGGTCATTTCACCGGTCGTGGTAGGTTTTAAATATTGCCACCTACAACTGCGGAGGGTTAAAAGTGCTTTTATCGAAGCAGCTGGCGATTCTTACACTGCCGTATTCTCCTCGAAGAGGACACAAACGTTATGCGGGCGCAAGACGAACGATCTTCCTTTGTGATCTCCCTAGTATCGACTTGGACGAGTGTTCAGCTGGAACCACCAGTTTTAAGAGGGTTCTAAAACGTCGATTATTGCCGGAGGACACGAAGATGGCACAGATGGTCATCCACGTAAGTGCTAGCCGTGTGACACGCATCTAACTTCGGCTATCGGACGAGGCCAGGTGCCTTCGGCGCGTTTAAAATAGTCGAAATATGTCAAAAACCGAGAACACTTGGAGCATTTGGATGCCTAAAGTATCTAGAAGACTTGAAACATCCGGTACACCTAGAGGAAGGAGAACACTTGAAGCGTATGGAACTTTCGGTATAACTGGAGAGTTTTGAATGCCAATGACGTTTGGACCGTCTAGGACATTGTAGCAGTCTCTACTAAAAATAAGGCACGGAGATTCAAACCCACGATCTTCGGGTCCACAGTCAACCGCTTTTGCTACATGACCAATCCTGCACCCTACGATTCTTGTTCTTGTTTGACTCCGTATTCTTGGGTATGGGGGATGCGATATTACAATATCGAGAATATTTTGATCAGTTTGAGCACCTGATGGAGGACCTCCAGAGCACCCGAGTTAGGCTTGAAAGAAGTTTCGATTACCCGAGTCTGTAGCACTGTCATGTGTATCTTTTCCGAGCTCATAGCTACGAGAAAAACCGTTTAACGACCCCCATATCAGTCGAAACTATAGAGAACCATCTTCGATGATCGAGCAAGGTTGGATTGGACGAATCTCGGTCGGAAGGCGTCGGTATTCCCATCACCGTCGCAGAACAACGAGGCCGAGGCTTCGCTGCGAAACACGCGGAGGAGGGTCTACGTTTGGAGTGGGTTCCGTTGGTACGGGCGACCGCGTCCCCGGTTCCAGCGACGGGGGCACCATGGAAACGACGCGGCCGGGTCCCATGCTGCGCTAGGAAGCATATATCCTCCGCTATCTAAATAATTATCGCGGCCATTACCATCACGTGGCGTTGTCCGGTGGAACCAACGACGCGACGTTGCGCCCCACGCCGTAATACGGCCGGGAATTATTATCTATAGGCCTTACGCTCTTCTCCGAGCACACGTGTGCGTGGAAGCGTGTATCGGTAGGTGCAGGCTACCGTATGGAAGACCACGAATGTGACGACCTACCCGCTGTTCGCCGCCCGGCCACGTCTACCTCGTGTCAAGAAGGACGCAACAAACGGAAAACGGATTGGGTTCTTTCGATGCTGGGCTACTCGACATCCAACCGCGCCAGGAGACGGACCGTCTTCTCCCGCGAGCCTTATTGATCGCGCACTTACGCCGACATGTGTCGCGATACTTATCGTAAGTCGTGTACGTATACCGTGCAACCATGTTTCGTCGGGTCGACCGATGCGCTCGAGTATCGCTACGTCCTCGCTAGAACGACCGGCGAACTCAGTTCCACTTTTTTGTACGCTGACCTACCCGGAGTTCTCGAGATTCGACTGGTTGATCCCTTCCGGGTGTACTTGTTCTCGAGGGTCGCGAGATCTGGGCTCAGGTTAGGTCCAAGATGCTGTGACGTTTACAGAACAGGGAACTGGTTGTCGATGTTTGGTGGTTCTAAGACCTTTGCTGTCAGAGGCATTACTTCCACACGCCTTAGACACTCTGTATCCGAACTATTCGTTTCGTTCGCCGTATTCCTCTTCGAATGTGCTCAAGGAGAAAGCCAGCTGGCCTGAAGAAGTTGGAGGTAGCTTTCCTTAAAAGCGTCGGTAGTTCTTACCGTAATTCTATCTCTCCTCCTTTCAGTCACCAGAACCTGACGATGTATCGCGGTGCAAATTACAGTCCTCTGTTCACGCTCGATATTACACCTCATCGGAGCCACGGGATCGGCCTGGGCTCGGAACGACCGCGATTACCCCCAGGAGGAGCTATAAAGAGGTTCGACGTCGTAAAGCAGACGAATTCGGGGCTTCCCCACCGTGGAACGCACGGGACACGAATACAACATTAGAGGGTATAGAAAATTCTTGTTCACCGAGGAGGAATATTTAATTCAAAGGTTAGGGGGAGGAGGACGCGAGGCCCGCGGCGAACGCGTAAAAGAGAGAACGTCGTTTCTGAAAGTACGAGAGGCTGGTGGCTCCTGGTGCCGCGCGGGTCGGCCTCGCAGTTCCCTCTCAGCTCGAGGGTAAAGGCACCGCCAATTAGCTCGAAATAATGAACGCATTTCGGCGTCTTTTGTTTTGCTTCCGTTCTCCGCCTAGCTAGCTAACAGAGCGCCCGGAGCAAAAGCGTGGCATTACAATGGAGGAGATTCTGTTTCAGAAATTTACCGCGCACGACAACGCCGATGACGACGACGACATAGTTACATTACGGCGAACTGGATCGACGGCGTAAAAAACGCCTCACTTCTTTCAGCACGAAATTATTTCGTTGCGTGCGAACCCTGAGGTAACCTCGGTATCCGTTTTGCGGAGAAGTCTGAATTAATTTGGAATTACGAGAACATCGTTATTTGCAGATAACGATGAGGTAACGTGTAAACTGTGGGATTTTCAAATATCAGATCTCAGAGAGAAGAAACTGTACACCAAGAATTCAAGAGCTGCGTAAAATTCAGCGTAAACGTTCGAGTCGGAAGAATGTTCCTCGGTTTCGCTCCTCGAGTCGCTGAATTTATGCGCAAAGACCACGTCCGGTACGAAGGCGCGAACCTTCGAGGAAGATCTATGCGATTGGCACGTAACGCGGAGGGAGGGGTAGGGATATTAATCTCGACAAAATGCTACTTTCCTACGTTAATTTTCTAGCTTTTGTTCGGTCGTGGGCGTGCACGCGTAGGCGTACAGCCGTGACGAACGAGCACGTGAACGTTGCGCGAACACCGCCACGAGAGCTCAAGGTTTTCAGCGGTTTCCAGCTCGTCGCGGGCTCCGCCGTGGCAATCTTATCTCGATAACAACGTGGCCGATGCCGAAAGAAAGAAATCGCGCCGCGGTGTCGTGTAATATTCCCGTTAACGGGGCGATTCGCCTTTCACCGTGCAATAAACGGCCCTGCCCTCGCGACGTTAACTAGTTTCCGCGCGAATGCCCAGGAACGTTTCGTTGGCACCCTTGGACCACGCCGTGGAAATAGAAAATTGCAATTTTATCGGGGTGTTCCAGACAATATTGCGCATTTCGAAACACTTATTTACCGTGCGACACCTACAAGGAAACACAATTTCGAGCACGATGATCTACAGTTTTCCGCTATCGAACTGCGGTCAATCGCATTCCTCCGCGACACCGCACAGGTTTTTTTTTTAGCCATCCACCTACTGAGCAACACATATATTTGTGCGATATATGATCCGTTCATTGCACAAATCGATTAACTCCATAAAACAAAAAGTTGAGAAATGCGATGAAATGATGTACATTGCTTTTTTAAATTCCTTTATAATATAAATTCAAATAAATATTGTATAATGCATAAATACAGATGTAGATTTCATCTAACGGTATATGAAATTAATAAGAAAAAATAGCATCATAGCATATGGGACTGATATGACCTGGCAGCTTCAAGGCAAAAAATCATGGATAGAGGACGACGCAGCTCTAAACAGAGTTACGTCTGAATTCAAGAATTTCAAGTCCAGAATTTACTAAAGGCCGAATCACGAGAGATTAGGGTGCATTACAGGTTACAGGAGGCTCGGGCGCAGATAATCCGTACGGTCCAGGCCGCGGTCATACCGAGCGGTTGGCCAGCGGAAAAAGAGCGAAAGAGAGGCGGGAGGAACGGTTTGGAGGAGGGGTTGGGAGGATGGGGCGCGGAGAGAATCTCGGGAGGGCAAAAAGCAAGCGGCGCGATCGAGTGAGAACGATTCAATCAGGAGCCACATAAATCTCCTCCCCGCGGACATCCCGAACCCGGTCGGTCCCTCCGGTACCAACGGGGTTCCCTTCTTCTTTCTTTCCACCGTTCCACGATCCACCTTCGTTCCCGAGACCTCGTCGTCTCCGTTCCCCTAAGGGCGGCGGGCAGCGGCTCGTCCTCCTCTTTCTCTCGCGTTGGCTGGCTGCTCGCCGCGAGTCTCTTCGGCGTGCACCTCCCCAACCGACCGTGGTATTAATTATGCGCCGTGTGCGCTCGCGGGCATTCCACGGCCGGTACCAGTATTTGCGGCATTGTTAATCCGCGCTCCTCGTCTGCTACCGTTTCGTTTGTGTTCCTCTCGGCTCTTTTCCTCTCTCCAGCGCGCAGGATCCCGCTTGCGCGACCAGCTAGGCGAGGCGTTCTCTTTTTTGCCCCTCGACTCGGATCCTCGCGTGGCTAGGAGTCCGCACCCCCGTCCGCGGTGTTCTCCGACTTCTTCGACGATCATCGTCCTCTCTTGTTCGGTGAATAGCCCCGGGCGGAACGCGATTCCTGCTCGTCTTCCTCGAGATTCGATGGCAGAGTTTGGTTTTAAAAAACCCGAGGACTGCCACGACCTCGAGAAAAATTTCTTCCATCCGTCCTGGCCAGCAGTGACACGCAGACGGTCTCCGGAGGAAAGTTTTGCTCTAACGGAGACGTTGTTAAGAGGAAGCCTCTGCGATGGACACCGGGCATCCCGGATATAGACTTTTACGTTGAACGAACTTTGATGGAGATTTGATAGGGACGGCGAAGAGTTTGTTTGTTATAGTCGAGGAGCACCCAGGAAATTATATTCCTGCGAGCACGTTTGTTGTCGATGTTGTCGACGTTGTCACGCTACACACAGGCACCATCCCGCAAATGACTAGGCAACTTCCAGTGCGAGGACTCTTCCTCGCGTTCCTACGAGGACACAAACTCTCAAGAGTGAAATCCTCGAGTAGACAACCACGAGCGAGCCCAAAGACGAAATGGTCGCGAGGGATCATTCGTTGGTCTCGAAGGCTCCGTAAATATCCGGTTTTTTCGTCGCTTTCACGACGATTTCGCGCCCAGCGATGTCGCTCCGAAGTTATTGCCCCTCGGTTTAACGATACCTCTCCTAGCGGCGATCGCCTGTAAGCGCTTCTAAACGACGCGCGCGAGGATTAGACGATCCCCGGGCCGTAAGTCACCGGGCGACGGAAACCCGTTTTTATCGAGAGATCAGAAAGTCGGGCCAGCCTCCCGGTCGAATTCTTGGTGACGAGCGAACACGACCGTGACCTTTCGATAGATGTCGCGGAGATAACGCCAGACATCGAACTGTGTTCGCGTTTGAGAAATCGGAATCCCCGTTGGCACGCTTGCGTCTCGTTGAGGTGCCCATGTGCTTTTATAATTCATTCATTCTTTGTACATAGTTTATAGTACAACTGTATATTATTCAAATTTCAGTTTCATTATGCAGATTATTCAAGAACCACTGGATAATAAGTCAGAATCAAAGGGGTATTGGCCAGAAGAATATTTTATATTGGAAACACGTCAATTCCAGGAGCACAGCAGCTGCCAAAGTTTATGAATTAACTTATTAATCAGTCTTTTAGTATCGCAACTTATCCAAGAATATCTCTTGGATTTCGTGATTCTCTCTACTTCTTGCCTCTTTTCTCGCCATCGGTCTCCCTCCGACCGGTCGGAGGCGCGTCATCGCTGACATAATTGTACGCGGCGGTGATGTACGAAGGCCGAAGTCGACGTTGATTACGTTCAAGCGGGGAACACGTATACGTCCATCGAGGAACGAGGTTTCGTAATTCTCCTGGAGCGGAAGAACGCAGAGAAGGGGTCGGAGCGAGTGTCGGAACCGTTAGGGACTATAAAGTTAGGCGGCCTGTCTCCTCGATCACACCTAAACGCTCCGCTCGAAGGGAGCTGCTTATTTGTGGCTGCGAGATAAAATCGCTCGCGCCGTTTTAATAATTCACCCGCGACGCGTTGTGAAACGCGCGCGGAGAGACGAAACGGCGCGCGAGCACTCGAATTTTGGCGCGTTCGACGCGTGTGGAACCGACAGGAATCGACAGAATCGATCAAAATCGTTCGGACAGGTTTTATGGAAATAACAATTTTCATGTAATATTATATAGAGGATGGACAAAATAATACGAGCACCTGTAATCAATAAATATGGGGGTAGCATTACTTTCGGAGGCAAATGGTGGCTCAAGCCCGTCTTAATGGAACAGGTGTTCGTATTATACAACCCAATCCCTGCACCTACTTATGTATGTCAAATGGCCTGTAACTCCTTTCGAATACCTCAGATGAGGCATCCCCATGGATCCACTCTTGTCGACTACGCATGACTTACCTGAAACAAAAAGAAAAAACCGCGTTGGCGTCAAAGAACAACAATATTAGCTTGGAAAACCTCTTGGCATCAAAAACCACATCGTGGTCAACGAATTCCTCGCGCAGATCGCGGATTTCACTTCCCTGATCTAACCATTCGCTCGATCTCCCGATCCGGAGAACACTTGTCGTTCAACTGTAAGGTCACGCTCAAATATCACGGTACCTACAGCGTGTCCGAAACCGAACGGTTTACCGGCACGAGGTTGGAACACGGTTTCGAAAAAATTCTCGAAAACACGACGCCATAAAAAAGACGCGAGGCGGACACACTCGACGCGACGTTTTTCCCAGCCGCTGACAACTATAGCGACGGCACTCTGGCGTAATTAATGGCGGTTCACCAGGCGGTGAAAGCATCCAGAATCCCATTTTCGTGGGATGATTGATTCAATTGCATCCGCGTGCCGGCCGCGCGGGACATTTCTCACCTCGTCGAGGACCCTGCTAACCCCGTTATTATTTTCAGGTCTGCGGCCTGTGTTTTTCGTCCCGCGGCGGGCCGGTATAAACGCCATTTAAATGAATGGTACTTTTAAACCGATATATTATGCGTCGGGGCAGCTATGCTCCCGGCCCTCGTTCCGTCCCCGTTTGTTTCGGTCACTGGTGCCCTTTCTCTCTCGGCCGCGAGCAGCAGCAGCCGTCCGAGCGGAGTGATGGACTGCCGGGAGTGCACATGGGTGGCTGATTCTCCGAGAGTGCATGGATGCACTCTTTGCGTTCGCAGAGGGAGAGAAAGCCCCGCGGAGAGACGGGGGTGCGCCGCGTGTCCCGGCACAGAGTGGATGTTTTGACAGCGAGTCGTCCTAATCGGTCTTTCCACTTTGCTCTGACGTACGGCCTGGCTGCGCTGCCCAGAGATTTCTAATTGCCCGGGAACGAGCAGGGTAGTTTATTCGATGCCCGAACGGAACCAATCGCAGCGACAAATGTGAGTGTCGGAGAACGCGACGTCGTCTTGAAACGATCATGGAAATTACGAATTGGGGGAGGCAGGTGCTGATGTTTCGAGAGGAATGTGTTTATTCCACGGGTAACGCAATTTCATCATTTTTCGACGAAATTCTGCTGCAGTCAAACTTCCATCAGATGCTTAATAAAGTAATGTTTCTTAAGAATCAAGTAATACATACTTTAGGGCTTTTGCAGGATGTACGATAAGGTACGATAAAAGTTTTAGGTGCTGAGAGAAAAGCTTTTCTACTAAATTGTACCTCGAGTTGGTCGTTTCGAGGGACTACGCAATGTCGAATTCGTATCACCTAAGCACGTACGGGCAACCCTTCGACTCGGAAGCGGTACGATAACGTGGTCCCCAAACTAAGGAAGGTTGCTCATGCCTGACTTAAAGCAACCAACGAAACCAGGCACTCGTTTCGGTTACCGGAGGATACAAGCCGTGAGATCGTAATTTTGCGTAACAAATTCGTGCCTCGACCGGCATACCGAGAGTCCAAGCGAACGCGGGGGTGTGCTCGAGGCGGAGACGGTCGTCGTTGGAGGGTGATGTGTGGAGGCGACGAGAGGATTACGCGTTAGTTTGCGGACCATCCTCATGACGATATACAAGAAGAAAAGAAGAAACGCGATGGGACCACGAGGGAACGGGAAGGGAGTCAGGATGGAAGCGGGGCCGTACCGCAAGAATGTTGAGCCCGGAACAGCGAGGAGACACGCGGAGACACGTGTAGGTTGGAAGCAAAATATATAGGGATAGCCGAAAGCACGCGAATGTTCCGTGCGCTGTCTGTTACTCCCGTTACAGTTGCTCCTCTTCCTCCCTTTTCTCTAAATCTCTACGGGCCGCGAAGTGGCTCGGTTTTCCAGCTGCGCGGCTCTCGTCAACGTGACGGCGGCGGCCACCCTCGACGAGCGTCGGCATTCCCCGCAAAAAAGCTCGCTCCCTCGCGTACATAATGGGCCACGTTGACTCCGTGGGGACCGTTTTTTGGACGGGCGGCAATGCGCTCCAACGGGGGAGAACCGCGGGCCGAGCCGAACCTCTCTCTCTCTCTCTCTCTCTCTCCATCTTCTTTTCTCGGCTGTTATGCCTCTCTCCGGTTTCCGCCTACGAGCGAAATTCCGGCCAAGGGGACCAGCAGCTTTGTCTTCCGACGGCGTCGTGGAAAGAGAAATTGGCGTGGACTCGCCGCGTTGTTCCAGATCCTCGACGGGGACCGTTCGATGCTATCAGCCGAGGCACTTCGACAGATTGGACGACCGCTCGACCAGAAGTAAATACCACGGAGCTGGCAATGCCGTGTCGCGACGAGTCCCGATCTAATCGCCGCCGTGTGCCTTGAAAAGCGACCAACGCGATCCTGGTAAATTGGAGAACACCGACCGAGCTCTACTTACGACCGCGGCCTGAAAACTGTGCGATCCGGTACAAACAACGCGCGATTGTTTTCCTTTTTCGAACGGTATGCGAGGAAGTACACTCTTACATTTTAGAACCACTCGAAGGACCTCCACAGGGAAACAGGAAGGGTCACGCTGGGTCAGTCTAAAATTTGGATTAGGGAAGAAATGGGCGATCAACTTTTACATTAAATTCAAACAAACCTACCTAGTGTGCAATTTTTCAATCCCAGGTCGACAAAAATCAATTGATACACAATGAGCTCATAAATGACAAGCAAGTATCGACATTTGCAGAAACCACATTACTTTCTGGTCCTCCTAATAGGTAAATAACACCGTTATAGTATTCTTTAACAACATGCAAGCCCCTATTTTAAGTAACCAATAGGATTCAAATCCGTATAGGATTTCTGTGATCCTCGATCCTGTGATCCCTCGTTTCGTAAAGGTCGCGCGATCGGCCACCAAAGAGACAGGCGACGTTCGCCGAGCACCGCCGAAAGGGAAAACCGCTAATTGGCTGGTGCTACTGAACGCGGAGGGGGTCCCGAAGGGACGCAAACTTAGAAACCGCGCGCGTCATCGCGGGTCGTAAAAGAAAGAGGCGGATAGAAATGGAGAGGGAAAGTCGGGGTAGTTCATCACTGCGCGAATCGGCGGTGTAGCGGTCATAGCGTGAATCCCAGTCGTTCTATCACTGTTAAGAGGCAGTCGGTGTTCCTCTTCTAGCGCGTCGGCTCTCGTCTTGGCCACGTCTCGCTTCCTACCTCCGCCTCCCTTATTTCTCGCTCGGTGGCACCCCCTTTTCGTGGCGTCGCCTTTCAAAAAAGCTGCCTCTGCCCCGCGCATAGACGCGAGAGGACAGGCTGCTTAATGGCGACGATTACTCAACGGATCGAACGAGCCGCGGCCTCGTGCCCGACGTCGCCCGTAACGAAATACCAAAATAACGTCACCAATAAATATACCGAGTGCGGTTGTAACCGTGCCGGTTGGGAAACCGCCTCGTTCGTTCCATACTCCGTTGCTCGAACGCTGATGCCGCTACCAGGCTGACAAACGGCTCCAGAATTAACCGGCTCGTTTCTCCAAACTGGCTGCCTTTTACGTCTACGTCGACAGAGGTACCATTGGAAATTCAAAACGACCTCTTTTCGCGTGGACGCTCCCGCGATAACTCGACGAAACTCAGAATGGTCGACTACTAGGTACGTAACACTTCTCGATAGACCTATGGGAAAAATTTCATTTGAAGCTCGGAATGTGTATCATCTTATTTCACGTAGTACCCTCGATCAAAAGGAAATGTCTGTTTAAAAAACAATGACTCATTCTATCACGCGAAAAGCCGCATACACCGCGTAAATAATGAAAAGAAATCGTGATTGAGCTCGAAAGACAATAGGTCATGCGCGAGGACGTTGCCGGTGACAAAAGCGGGACTCGGAGTGAACGTAAATTACCTCTCCGAGGCAAAGTGAGTTATTTGCGTGTGACTGATGGAACGCGCCAGCTGAGGAGGCCCATTGGTTAAACACGCGTGCTCGCGTCCGGCTGCCGTCATCCCCTTTTCTCTCGTCTTATCTCGAAACGCGACCACCGACGATAATTGTCAAAAGGTCTCGTTTGGCTGTTGTGCTCGAACCAGTCACGTGAACTCCGACAGTGGCACGCGATTCCAGAAAAGACGATCGACGCCCGTCTCCTGTGAAACCACGACAACATATTTGCAGGCTGCTCGATGCACGACGGAGAATTATGGCGCGGTAGCGATGGGATCGAACGCCGCGAAAAAGGTGTGCTGGGATTCTAAGTTGCAAAGATTCAAATTAGCTGTTAGACTTCGAGCTGATAGGTTCGAATAAGGTTCGAATCGTTTAGGGGCGCAGAAGGGCCTCGATTATTGCAAGAAGATTCCTGCAATAATCGAGGCAGTCGATTCAATGAATAGAACTCACTTTGATCTTGACTCCGATTAGAGTGGACGCACCAAACTTGGCCCCATCGCTACAGGGCACCGGATGGTGGGGATAATGACGAGTTTGGCGAACAGGGACATCGGATGACAGTAAACGCTACCGAGCGGGCCGAGGTGTCGCCTTCGAAATTCGAGGGTGCGATGATACCGTCACGCGACCACGAAGGGGAGTGATCCGCGCGATAACCCGTAATTGTCGTTATTGCCAGTGAGTAAGTTGTAATTTAGTCGTACGATTACGTGAAAAGTTGAGGCAATTCGAAGCCTGTTCCTCGCGTCAGGCGATCGCACGTATATTTTCGGAACGGTGCCTCCTTTGACAGTTCAGCGGAGTTTAAACCATCGAACCTGTTCCTCGATCCGATGGAATCGTGTCTTTCGAGCCGAGTTAACGATCAGGAAATGAAACTAGGATTAAACAATACGAGGTCTTCATTAAGAAGATTCTTCTGCAATTAGTTCAGTTATTTATTAGCGTTCCAGTAAGTTCTTCTTTACATTTGCATCAATTTCTTTTATTCGTTTCTTTAAATTTTCAATTTCACCGAATTACACGGTTCCTCCATCTGCGTTACGATAGATGCACGTTCCAAGGGAACGATCATAACCGATGGTTTCAATGCGTCAGTGACGAGGGCGGAGACGAAAGCGTCGACGGTACAAAAAGCCCAACCTCTGAACTTTTACGACGGACATTAGACGACTACTTGTTTCTCTTACTTCTTCTGCAAACACTCCGAAAGTTGATATAAGGACGATAAAACGAAGCTGGAGTTTACGGCTCTCGAGGCGTTAAGACGAGAGGAAGTTGTTAACCAGAAACGGCGACAGAGCCTCATCGTTGATGTCACTCGTGCGTGCCTTGAAGACCGAGTATTTTTAAAACGATCGGCGCGAAAGACACTTATCGCCGTGGAAAGTGTCTTTCCACGAAGTAACCTTTTCTGGACCGCGATGGTATCGAGCAATGATACATTCTATCGGTCAAAAGCGAATAGAAGAAATTGGTTCAAAATCGCGCGAAGATTGCATCGATAAAAGAACGCATCCCCATATTTCATCCGTGAGAGATCCTCGGTGAGCGTAATTGATGTTAATCCATCGCCGTCAATTATCCCCCTTTTTCACACCGACGCTTCCATCATCAATCTGTTCGAGTTCATGATTTCGTTCAATGTAACGAGATAATTCGAACGGAGCACGTGCCGGGTCGAGCGGACGTCCTCCACGGAAATCGTCTCATTTCTCCTTAGAAGCGTATGCCAACCGGTCCGTAAGTTAACGATCCCATTAATTAGTTTCGTTTCGTTAAGCGAGGCACGAAATCTTGTGTCGTTGCGCGAGAGAGAATTAAGCGAAATAATTAGACAAATTAGGACAGGCGGCAGGGGTGGCTGGGTTGAAGAAATCATTTATCATTAGGATCCGCTATTAATTCCTCGTTAATTCCTCCTTTCCTCGTCAAGCAAGATAAACGAGTGGCTCCGACGGTCTCGTAACGCTTGCTCGCGGGCTCTCCGAAGGGCCCCGGGAACCTGAATGGAGTATGTACCTCGTCGCTCCTCGAGGCGCCCAGGGGCAGGGAGACAAGCCGAGGGGGGGAGTAAAAAGAATCGTGCAACGGCGAAAGAGATACGAGACCGATAAAACGTTGATTGCATTGAAAAAAAGGATACAATGATAAATGCCGCAGAATATAATGGAGAAAACACAACGGGCGCCTGCTACGCGCATTCGCGAGGAAGACGAAGCGGACTCGGGAGAATATGAACCAGCAACGGAGAAATTGGAGAATTCGAGCGTCACTCGACGAGCAAAGACACAACGGCTGATGTTTCGGTGTAGTTTGCTCCACGAATAAAGCAATTTTATCATTTTTCAACGGAATTCTATCGCAGTCAAATTTCCATCAAATGTTTAATAATGTAACGTTTCTTAAGAATTAAGTAATACATACTTCAGGGCTTTCGGAGTGTCGAAGAAAAATAATATCAAGTATTTTGAGGGTTTCCCTTTGCGTGTACGCGAGGCGATGAGCCTAATGTTATACCTGCGAACGTTCACCCCCACCGGCACCGTTCAATTTTATTGCAATTCCAGAAAGGTTCGAACAACTCTTTCTCTGCATTTTCAGTCTGTAAGAAACTCTGTAACAGTCAAGTCACCGCGTTTACTTGGTGGTTGGCTAAATTAACATCAAACACATACAATAATATTTCCCTTGAGTAAAATACCTTCTCTGTTCAAAATCAATCTTTAATAGGCAGGGTGTACCATAAGGTTTTTCGGCGAATTTTGTATCGCGTCGATACCCCGATCGTAAAAGTTAAACGCTATGTAACGGGTCGCGAGAAAGACGTGGCGAAAGGAGGCAAGGGCGAAAAGTTTTCTGCTCGAGAGGAGGCAAAAAGCTGAAAGGGGCCGACCAGCGGGACGGGAACCGGCACAGGTGGTTATTATGCCATCGATGGCACAGGTGAGAGCTGTTTGTTTTAAGCTCGAAGAGAAAACCGAGCCCCTACATTCTCAAACACGCTCCTCGAGTGGCTCTCCACGGGACGCCCGATACTCTCTACGCGAGGACCATTGTAATACGGTACGTCCCTGAAGAGCTCGTGGCCACTCTCGAGAGGCCTTGATGTTTTGCCGGTCCTCTCGACGATTCTCGAAAAAAAGGAGCATCGCCAACCCTCGAGTGTATCCGTCTACACTGCACGCATGGCCTTCTAAGGATTTCCATACGTGTTCCTCCGCAGGAAACACGTCGCGGATGTATTGCCTTGGCAACGAATGAGCACGCCACCGTTAATGAATGCTACTGTTAAGTTCATCGTGGAAAGATGTTCCTGAAAAGTTATTATTACGATCATCTTCAGACGTTAAGTACATTATTAACACGAAGCTGAAAACGGATTTTCATTTTTAGAATAACTTCAGATTTCCTTTGTTCTTCTTCGCGTGCATTTTTGCAAATATTCCTTTGCACTGAACTCCCACAGGCATACTTTGTGAAACTCTCTGTACGAGACAGCGGTGAATCGCTCTTTTTAATGCAAGCGAGTGAAAGATTTACATCAAAGCACGCGCGCAATAATTATCCCAGCATTATGAGCTGCTAACGACCGTAATTAGAACTGTCGTTACTTTTATTAAGCGAGCAACGACGGCCGTGACTGCGATAAATCATACCGTGAACGCGCATAAATTGTGCGCACCGCTAGGATATGGAATAATAAACACGCTGGGAACGGGCGCTTATCCGCGATTTTCATTCCCTCGAATGGCGCTCCTTAACCGATGGGGGTCGTTACTTTGGCGAATGAGTCGCAGAGAAATCTTGAAGTCGATTCAACCACGAAGAGAATGATTTTTTAATTGTATGACGAAAGATGTTCTTACATCTCACCCTGACATGCTGCATTATGCTGTGTTATGTTGTGTTTTCTATCCCGTTTCAATATTACTTTAATTTGTGTTCAGCACGTTCAGTGCGAGAAAAACGCCACGAGCTCCGCCTGTAACCGATCTATTCGTGACGACTTAGCCAGTAAAGCAGTGGACTCGTTCATGACGAAACGCGCGGTGCCTGGAAGAGAAACTCCGTCCATTGATAAAATCTCTGAACGGATCCTCGAGTCGTGTGCTCGTGTCGTCTAGAATTATCGAGCAAATACGAGTGGGACCCGCAAACTCGTGGCTTCTCCGACGCGCTACCAGAAAGACATGCGTGCCATGTAACGCGCACACGTATTCCCGATCCGAATGAGAGGCGGTCGTACGTCGGGATCCTGATGTGGCGAGACTAACCGATGCACGGCTCGTTGCCGCTGTCACCGAGGTACTATCTCACTCGTTGGTCCCGCATAAAGCTCGCGACTCCGTTTCCAGGGCCGGCTCTAGAGCTACTATGTCTCTGAGGCAATTCCCGAATTAGGTTCCCTCGTTATAACTCGTGTTACAAGTTAAAATTATGGAACACGGTCAGCTTATCGATTTATTAAACACCAGAAGAAGAACTCTAAGAAGTGGTGGGGACAACACACGTGACAGTTACCGAACATTTTTTCACGAACCTTGTCATCGATACGCTACATCTGGAGAACGTTTCAGGAGTGATTTACCAAAATATTTTGAAAGTATTTTGCAATTTTTACAGTGCCATTTTTCTCACGTGTGGGCTATATTTATGTGTACGTTGTTATTTCGTATACGTTGGTCTCTGTTTTACCTTATATTTCAATCATGATTTATTGAGGTACATCGACTTTTGTACATCGAGTCATCGATACCACTAACATTCAGATTCTGTACATATTAGTGAGAATTTAAATTAAATTTTTGATATCCGTAAAAAAAAAATCAAATTAACTGAAGAAGGGACGGTTTGCTCCTATACGATGTCGGCCCTGGCACCGTGCATGCGAGTTGGCACGCGTGTGTATCGAGTTCAAGTAGGTATGGCCAAGGGCCTCGCCACCCTCGTGAAGACACGGCCGAGACACGTCGCGGGACCGCGTCGCGCCAACAACCGAGTATTTATTAAGCGTGGCCCCCGTGCCGACAGTTATGACGTGCGCTTCGCGTTTATTTGTTTCTGCGCCTCGGCGAACAGCCGCTGATATCTATACCGTCTGTCTCCACCAGAGAACGAGAGGACGAACCCAGACGCGGTACGAGACGCGCTTATGGCCGCTCGCGGCGCGAATGGCTGCTTGAAAATCCTCCCGCGACCCGCTCACGTCTGCACGAGCTCGTTTCACATTGTTTTACGATGGCATTCGAACGTCATATCGCTTTGATCGCCGGCTCAATTGCGCCGACTGAGCTGCGATGAAATTGTCACGTTCCTCGGCTTCGTTAGGCGGAAATTGGTATTGTGGAGGAGTACAAGGAATTGTATAGAAAATTTGTTCGATAACTGTCGCGAGGAAAGCCCTACCACTCCCCGATACTGATGTTCTAAGTCTCCCGGTTAGGGGAAGCAAAAAGGATGAAGTTTCACATCCTTTGGTTGATAAGTGTCGCGAAGTCAAGATTGACGACTCACCGTGCTTGGAAAGGACCGTATATGAAGGCCTTAGACTTGCGTCACGAACTTCCACGTATCTCGGGACAATACCGAGTGAGACTAGGAACCTTTGCGTACATCTCGAGTATGTGTCTCCATCGAACACAAAGCTGCCACGTGTATCTACATCCACCACCATGCGAGGTTTGAATAGGAAAATTTCAATGTAACGTCAAGAACGTGTCTTGCGCCTCGGGACAGAGCACATTCAGACGTCACCGAGAACACATTTAAAACGTATTCACTTGTTATTGTGTAAAAGCGTTCGGCCTTGTTGCGACACGTGTACGGCGCATTCGTGCAACACACCACTATACTACACAATCCTGAATTAGCCCTCGAGACATTAATTTGTCTCGAGAACGGCGGTGCATGCGTCTCGAGCAGGATCATCGTTCCCGACTTGGTAATGCAACACCGGAGACAGGTCCGAGGTAAATAAGTCTTAGAGTAAGATTACCAGTCCTTTTATCGTTTTCCGATTCATCAAGGTCTTGATGAATCTTTCAATCTTGAGTGAGAGCGTTTATTCTCATCTTTTTACCGGTTGAATATCAGTACAACCGGATCACGTGACCAAATTTTGTCTACGATGCAGCAGCCCACACCAAGAAGAGGTCCCTTTCCAGTCGATCGGGGACTAGTTGCGCGAATCGCAGAAACTCGGAGGATGAGAGACCCAGTCCACCCTTTTGCGATCGGTAGTTTATCATATGTCATGGGATCCCGCCGGTACTTAGAAGGGGTTGCACCTGCCTCCGCGACGTTAGAGCCAGCCAAAGATAAACGGGTCGCGTTAAGTCTCGAGCATTAATTATCAATTCCTGGCCGAGCTCGGTCTCGCTGGCCCCGAGAGTCATAAAGAAATCTCGCGGAGCCGTCTTTCCTTCGTCCTCGTCGGCCATCGTCGCCCGTCTATTTAACGTCCGCAAGATTTCCCAGCGTCCCCTCTGAACCGCTCGAAACGACCTCTCCTCGCCGTCTCATTGCTCGCTTTCCCGTTGCTTGGCGTTATTATTAGGGCCGCGTCCGCGGCTACAAATAATGTCCCCAGCGTTGAGTGACGCGGACGACGGACGACGGGGAACAGCTCGAGGAAGCATTCGGAATGATCCGCGAGGCTTAGAGGCCGGCTTGTTCTATTTATGGTCCCCGCGTTCTCGACAATACCGTCGCGATATTCGTGCACCCCCTCGAGAGGCAAAAAAAAATGAAAAAACACGAGTGTGCATCAACTGAGGCATGATCGAGGTTTTTGAAACTCCGAAAGGTCGAGTAGTTGCGATGAAATCAGGGTTCGCAGATCAAATTTTGTTAAAATTTGTCTCAATTGTAATATTTATCTTTCTTCTAATTTGAAAAATAAGAAGTGTACGATTAGTTCGATCATCTCAATGGAATTTCACGCGTGGAGGAAAACAGAATCGAGTAATTTTTTCCATATAGCAAATTCTCCAAGCAGATGTGGTACGCGGGGGCGAAGAAGATCAGAGCTAAAGTTCTTCGTGGGCCCGTGGCGCGATTGTCTGCGAACGCAGAACGGACCCGGAGGATATGGGAGGAAGGGGCAAGCTGGAAGAGAAAGCGCGCCGCAGGGGTGCCCCGTGTCCCGCAGCTGCGCTCCGCACGAATGCGTACGAATGCGCGCGATGTGTCACAAAATTAATTGGATACCCGTTAAAATCCGAAGGCGTTAACTTTCGCGTATACGTTTCTTTATCACCTTCGTTTATACGTTTTAATAACGCGTCGCCGGATGAAATAAGCCAGCGACGCCTCGCGGTGTTCCTTTTCCGCCTGACGTGTAATCGCTGTGTTATCGAAGGGGGAATTTTATATATCGCGATGGAAAGAAGTTAAAAACAGTTGGAAAAAGAATGAACGGAATAAGAATGTCTAAGTGTTTTAAGCATTCTTCGAAATAAATCTAAGCTTAGCATTCGTGGTAATAGATAACAGAAAAAAGGCCTCGAGTGCAAAGGGATAAGAGATACACGTTCAACCAACGGGACTGTTCAATCGACGTCGTTTCTTTTTTTTTTAATCATCCGATGAAAACTCGATTGGTAATATTGAAATCGATTTTCTAAACGTGGTTATTGAGATTCTTGAGATGAAGCCGAAGAGTAGAAACATAGTGGAGGAAGGAGGGGCAGAACCAGGTGCCCATTCGTTTGTTAAGCACCGAGTCGGCCACACAGAGGCAGGGACCCGGGGGCGCAAAAAGATGCGTGTGGCATCCGCGGTGGCTCATTAACCGAGCTGCCTCTAAATTGGCCTCGCGGCAGCTCCATAGCTACTTCTTAAGCAACCGGTGGAATATTTATGCCCGCCGCGTGGCGAGCTTCGACCATCGCCATCCGATTGCCTCGTTTAGCCCATCTCAAACGGAACGATTCTTCTCGCACCTTCGATTCTTTACCCTTCCTTACGCAAACGATAATTACCTTCGGAAAAACAAATAACATTATTCTTCCCGTTGGCAATTACGCGTAGGGTGAAGCAGCTATCGGTATTGGAAAATCGTTACGTGTCGCGCAATGATGGAGGAATGTAGAGTTAGCCTTTTCAAAATATTTGTTGAGATTAATAGTTAAACTAACTTCACCTGCAGTTAATTTCATCCATACTAACGACGAGCTCATCCACCCCTTCTCTAGACGCAAAGAATCTTCAAAGTTTGAGGGCACCTTTCACTTGCAATCTGTAACCTCCTCGTTGATATGCCACAGTCTCAACGATCACTCTATTTTCCTCACGCTCGACAATTTCGTACGGTCGCGTGACTGGTACGAAATCGGTATCCATCGCAATCGGACGGATCGCTTCCACGCTGCAGCCTTTTCACCGAGAACTCTCCCAAAGAGACGTCGAAGCCTGAGGACGACAGGGAGGCGCGGGGCCTCGGAGGAGAGAATAAAGGGTCGTACGAGAGTGGTTTACTGCACTTCCAGCAAATCGTAAATATCGTGGAGCCGGCATGCGCGGGATCGGATAGGCAGAGGCATAAGTTACCATCGCCATCGTCGTAGGTAAACGTATCGGGCACGGCAACGAGATGGCGAGTGATTTTTTCCGCCGTGGCTCGTGTTCCTGATTTACGGACCGGTATCGCGGCGAGGCAGGTAGGTACACAGGGAATATGTATACGTACTAGCACGCGGAAGGTGCCCAAGCGTCGACGTAGATACCGACGTAACGTTTAATGCGGCTTTAACGGGACACCGCACCGCCTATGCAGCGCGCGACGCTATATATATGATCGCTATCCCTTTTGTAAATCGCTTAGGATCGGCTCTTATAATCTCTCGATTCGAGCCTCGACCGATCCCGATATCGCTCGTGACCGCTAGCGGATCTGGCTCGCGGTTGCCTCAACCACCGAACCGATCTTGCCGAGATATCCCTTGCCAAACGGATAACGATCGATCGGGGGACGAACGAGGAGACTAGGTACCATCGATATGCGAACATCTTCTTCGTCCCGATGAAATTCATCCCGATTCCTGGATACTCGCTCGATAGGGATCGCAGTGGATGATACCAGATCTATGTCGACCGCGGTCATATGTACGAGGGTTGTTTCACGAAGAGGAACAATTGCTACGAGAAACCAGTGAGAAGCAGTGTCTGGGCCTTCCTAACTCTAACGTATCCGGGGAAGAGTCTTTTGAAAGTGAACTAACGATTCCTGATACTTTCAGTGATTCGAGATTTACATTATAAGTTCAGGAAAACGTGGAACCAGTATGTAAAACTGACAAAGAGCCGTGATGCAATCGCAGCTCGCTGGCGGCGCTAGGGTCGCATCCCGCGATAACTTCCAGAGTTTCTCGACTCTCTTTTCATCGCAAACGTTGACACAACATTTTAAACGGTTTGAAATTCACACGATCGGTTCGGGCAAAGCGTACTCGGTGCGTAAAGTCGACGAGTAGGCAGGGTGCAATCACAGCCCGCGGCCGGCATCGATCCCAGCAAAGTGATAACTTCTGCCCGCGTGTATAGCTTGTTTCCACCGATTTCTAATTACAATATTGTTGCTTTCCCCGCCTCTACCGGTCGGCAACCGATCGGGGCAACGAGTCATATAACACGCGCACGCGGTAAAACGTAGTAAATTGGCAACAAGTCCCCGCGGCTGGAAAAAAGTCGACCCCTTTGAATTATCCTTCGTGTTCGCTGCGAGGAATCGTGCATCCAGATGTAATTGAGCCTATGACTAAATAACCGGCTTGCATTCTCGATTCCTCTCTCTTTTTCTCCGCCATAGGGTAGAAACGAAATCTCCTACCGCCCCGCGAAGATTCGACGGGGTCTCCGGAGTTTTTCTTGCGATCGCTCGAGGCGTCGATGGAAACGATCGTAATCCAGCCCCAATTTGGCAGGAAATCGCGTGCCGTTGCTCGCACGAAGACAACCGTCCGGGCAAAACAACGTGGAATGTTGTAATTGGCGGCAGAAGGTACCACGGACTCCGATGTCGTCGACTGATATCCTTCTCTTCCCCCATTAATTTTTCGGGACAACGTGTTATTCGTACTTTTTGCCGGCTCTATCGCTGTCCCGCATATTTCGACCGACGGGGAAGATTTTCTACTACGATACCCAGCTTGGGCCTCCTCTTCCCCCATTTAAACGTAAATGTTTCATCGATGATGTGCCGTTTCTAGGAGTTGGAGGTGTATTCGACGTCTCTCTAGACTCTAGAGTCTAGCGAAAAGACTTCATGTCACCGACTATTATTTCCTAATTGAATGTGAAATTAAAATAATCTAAATAAACTCCAATAAATTTTGTTGATATTTTACCGACATAATGAATTGAAATGAAATATTTTACATACATATCTCTTACGTTACTATAAGATTTGTTTATATCTCTCTGGGTTTCATAAATTGAAATAGATAATGCAAGTGCAAACAAGAGTTTACTCGTGTCCGGTCAACAATATGTTAATCAGAACATGGAACTATACACCCCCCGAAGAGTGGCAAATGAGTCAAAGAAAAAATATACCAGCATCTTTTATAAAATAATAGGATTTCATATTCTTTTAAACGCTAAAGGGTGCGTACAGGAAGTGCATAAAAGACTGTCCACGCTACCGTCGCTAGAGCAACACAAGTTGTACAACGAGAGTGCATTGATAAATAATTTTCAAGCGGGTTCTAAGCGACGTTTCCAGTGTGTTGATACGCGTTAACGGTAATACCTTTTGCGCGCAATATCGCGTATAGGCAATGGTGTCACGGCAATTGCAGTCCCGCGACCAAAGGGGGTTCGAGCAGTGCAGCTGCCGGTTATCACTGCACGAGTGCAATCTACGACGGACGGGCCGAGCGGGAAAGAGGTCGTAACGACGCAGTTTCGCAGTCACTGTCTTAATTACTGGATGCACGCGTTCGGTGCAACGTATGCATGCAATCCGCGCGACACAACACGAAAATCCATTAACTACCAAAGAAGGAACGACTGGATCGAAATGCACACACGGAAGGTCTAGGTATATCGAAGACACCTTCGATATGCAAGACTTAGGATGATATCATGAACCAGGATTGGCAACATTTGTATCTACGTAAAAGGAAGAAGGAATTTAAAGAAAATAGACTGTTTATGCAAGCGTTTTACATTTACAGTTACTTCAACCAGAGGTTTCCTTTAATTGGTGGAAAACTTGATTAATATTGAGAAGAGCAATTTAGTGTGATATTTAAATAAAAGTTGTCGTGGTCCTTTTCATCGTACCGTGGGACGCTCGTTAAAAATCCCTGGGACACAGAACACATCGTGCACCGGAAAGTGTATCGTTTCGCTATCGCAATCCCAAACTGTGCACGAGGACAATAATTTTTAACCTCGCTGTACGGAAATTGAATTCGGCTGCGCTCCGTGCACGAGGGTCCGACTAATTGATTTACCCCGTACAATTTCACTCACGAGCGGACGGGGCGGAGGGGGCAACAAAGTCGTTCTTGCGCTGACAGGGGATGGCATTTTCTGGTCGCACACATGCGGGGCACATTGCGCGAACGGCGTGGCTGCGTTTAGGCCCCAGTATACATTGTAACGTTCATGAATTTCAAAATTTTGTTTTAATGCAAAATAAGGGAAAAGATCGTATTCTTTTCTTGCAAGAAACTTCGATTCCAAGCCTGAAGTTCATCTATTGTACATTGAGATGAATTTTATAGACAGGAAATGTTGTGACCGATTCACGTATACATGACAAAACATGGTTCAGCACGGCGACGTTTTAATCGAATTACATTTATCGACGCCCGAATAACTCGAGACACGCGAGACCATTTCTTCGGTCCAGAGCAAAAAATCAGGGCCGAGAGGAGGTTAACGCATAACTCGTTCGCGTGGCGCCCCAGTCTGACATGTTTTGATACAAATTAAGCATCCGGGCCCACTGGTGATAGAGTGGCCCGAGGCGCCAGCTTCCCATCGCGGATATATATTTTTCCCCGGGCGTGATTAGTTAAACGTCGTTAGGATAACGCGTGACAGCCGTACCCTTGGAGCGCCCGCCGAAACCTGGAAGCGATTTATAAGTTCCCAAGCGACATCCTCGAGAGTTCTCGGATTGGTAAGGAGACACCCGAGGAGGGCACCCTTCGTCCTCCTTTCCTCTTGCTCTTATTTTTCTGGCCTTTCTCTACCGAGAGATCCGCCACCCTCGACCCGAAATATTTCACGACGAATCACTCGTCGTTCGAGCTCTAATTGACCGTGCTCCGGGCGACTCTGCGAACCAGGGTCGAATAACCCAGCACGTCGACGGAATGGTATGCTGGAAATTTCGTTCTTGGAGCCAGGACTACCGCGAACACATTTGTCCTGAGAGGATTCGTACAATTCCACCGGAAAAACGTCCTGAATTTGGGTAACGTATGCCCTACTCTAATTGACAGCACCAATAGTAAAAAAATCGAGGGTAACCCAAGATGACTTTCGTGATAAAGGAAATAAGAAAGGTCTAAGAGACAAATTAACACATTCGCGACCGCTGATGTGAATTCTCGTCACTTCGAATTCTACTCCTGGTTATGAAAAGATTGTAATTTAACAAATTAGCTTCCAGCGACCAGCTTCAGAATTTTATTATTTTCGTCAGTAACTCGGTATTAGAAAGGTAGAATACCTGTCGGTCAAGAATGCGTTAAAAGAATGGACTGTGATATGACGTCCATCTCGAAACAGAAAAGCAACGCGATGGTTAAATCCTTTCTGAGGCGAGCCAGAATCTGTCGATTAATTCGCGTAACAGAACTGCGTCTTAAATAACCCGGAATTAGGGTCTCGTAGAGGGTACGTAGGAAGCATTGCTCGCGGAAGTAGCGAATTTCCTGTGGCAAGTAGACGCAGGGAGGAGCAGAAAGACGCCAGCTAGTCGTCGAGGCGTTGCTGCCGATCAATCACGAGGACTCGTCGATCCAGCCCCCTTCGGTCCTTCCTGGTTCTCTCCGCGCCAGATAAATGACAAGACGACGAACAGAACGGCGACTGCGCGCAGCCCCTTACGACCTCGCTCTGTTCTCACGTATCCGTGGGGATGTAACGAAGCTCGAAACATAACACCGTCCCGCGCCGCGAGGACACGAAGCAGCCAGCTCCGGTGTGTGGTCAATGTTTAGTTTGACAGCGAGTGTCCTGCGACTTGACCTCTTTTGTCAGCCCCCGGTTCCATCGGTGGCTGCACCCCCATGGCAATCGAGGCTTTCAGCTTGCAGAAACATGCGTTCAGCACGTGTTGCGACACGCTTTCCAGCGGCGAGGAGGACCGCTCGATATCGACCGGGGCCCCCAGCGATCGGATTTCCGAGGCCTACCCAATTCTTGGGATTTTCGTGTTTACGACCGTTGGAATTTGGACAACACGCTCGTAGACTCGTAGTTAACCGAGGGCTAAACTATTTCTCAATTGGATAAGCTGTTGCACGAGTGATCTTGATTCTAAAACCCTGGATACAACCTCGAATAGAACAAAAGCCTCGTATCCACTATCCAATCATGTCCACCCGGACAGAAGTTTAAACTGGAGGAAGCACGTGTAGGACGCGGTTTGATACTTCTAAAATAATAACACCATAAATCATCCTGAACATCGGGGTGAATAACAGCAAACAGGACCAGTAGGCGACACAACAAAGAAGAAAAGCAGGAAGAACTCCTTTTGTCACTGTCTCTCCGCCACTCGAAGGAACTCCCAGAGTGCCCTTGCAGTCCAAGAAAATTGGTAACGTCTTCATGTGGATACCGAGGAGCCACGCAAGAAGCTAAGTAGCCATACTCGGGAAACATATTTTTTCTCGAAGCACTCAAACGCGAGTGGATGGAATCCTATTACACGAAAACATAACCTTTCGAACTCGAGAGCTCAAGCTGCTGGAACCGTGTCACGATAATCTGGCGCTAACCCGCTGGCGTCCGCGTCGGTGTCGGGTAAACATTTAACAGTCTCCAGAGTCCGTCCCGGATACACCCGTCACCCGACACCGAGCCGCGCGTCGTGCTGATAATTAGGAGATGCCTGCCTCCGCTATTCCGACACACCGAAACTATTCGGTTGTCATAGTTTCCCGGAATCTCAATCTGGCTGACGTTTACGAGCGAACTCGACCTCCTGTTCCAGACCTCCGTACTCGAACGAGTACAAAGTTGCGTTGGAGGAAGAGGACGATAAGCTGGTCTTGTCTCTATCCAGAAGAAAGACTTTGGAGCACTGTTCTCGCAACTCGAGGGTTGCAAAAAGGGAGAACTCGAAGTGACATGTTTACGAGCTACCTGAAATCGTTAGCTTCAACTCTAGGACCCACTGGTTCGACGAATTCTTTGCGCAACCAGAAGAAGAAAGATGGCGGCTGGTAGAATTCCACGACTCGTCGCTGCCTTTTCGTACGTTCCGAGCTTGGGGGTTGCTAGTAGGAGCTGGGAATCGGGTAACTAATGTAAGAATGGGTCGCAGAGAGGCCAGGAACGATTCCAGACAACGGAAATGTCTCCCGTAAACTACTAATCACCATAAACCACCAGGCTACACGTGTTACGAATTCTCGGTGTAGAGGAATCGCCGCGCTTCGCGTCTGCTCCACCCCTGCGTTTGTTGCTCTCCCGGGGAAACCTCAGACATTTACCTCCGCGTTCCTCCTCGGGTTCTTCCTGCCATTCCACCGTGTTCCATCTTTCGTTCTAGCTCGTCGCTGCGAGCGCGGCGCTTGCACGACGTTAAATGGATCGTTCCAGGACCTCGACGTCGAAAAGTTTCGCCCCGCGTAACCAGCCAGCGCTTTGACGCTTAATTACGTTGCACGGTAATGGAATCTCGCGAGATAACGTATAACTCGCGACTCGGACCGCGAAAATTCATCCTTTGTTCGCACTTTCGCACGTTATTCTTATCGTTGATGGTATTTTCTTAGAAAAAAGACCTTTATAGGGTAAAACTCCCTGGGCATTTTTTTTGTCCACTTGTATGAAGTGGAATAATCCATTTACTTTCACTATAAATTTAAAAATACAAAATTCCCATCCCTTCCTTAATGGTAACAATGAGTACCAGTGACCTATGAAGGGTTAAGAGGGAGAGGGTTAGGTCACTTGGGTTTTTGGGACTTCGAGTGTATTAATAAAAGAAGGCTGTTAGTTGAACTCAACAGAAACGCTCATCTAATAGAAAGAAAACTGAAAAGAATTCGTCTCATCTAAGAGTTCAAGTTTTCAATGTGCTTTCAAAGTATTTTCAAAGTACATTCAACCTCGCTCGGCAGGAAGCGCGCGATGCTAGCAGTGGGTTTTTTGGCGCCGAAAGGAGGCTGCCAGGTCGTTGAACGAGGGGCTCCCGAACTGCTACAATTCACGATCCCCGTGTTCATCGACGGGTACCCGAACGGCGAGCATCGCAGCGCCTCGGCAGCGCGGATCGATCGTCGCCGATCCCCGTCCCTCAGCGTTATCCGCTATAATTTCAGCTAATCTATGGCGGCAAGCTCGCGGTCGGCGTGTAATAATTTCGAGATGTCTGAGGCTCTGAAACGGATCTTTTCCCTCCTCGAGCGCATGTAACCGCTCGGTTTCTTTTTCTCCGCGAGCCGGTTGTCGGCCACGAGCCGGTCCCTGGCAACGTATCACGATAATTCCGACTAATCTATCGCGGTGTCGATAGGCAATCGATTGCACGAAAGGAGGAGCGACGCCGCGAGGAGGGAGCCGAGCGGGGGGAGAAATCTGTTGCAACTGCGGCCGCCCCGCTGCGGAGAGTTTAGAGGAACAAACACGCCCACGAGGTAACGCATCCTCCTAAGTCGTCGACACACCGTACCGAGGCACAAGACACCGTCTCTTGGTGGCGAGAGGACGCGAAGGGTGCACGGGAGGTAGACATTCGTCTCGCATTAGCATATACACGAGGAACCAGAGAACCAGAGAGAGAGACTCTATCCGCTTTACGGGTGGAGCACTTCTCCCCGAACCCTCGTCCTTTCTCTTCCTCGCTATCTCGCTCCCACGGAGCAATAAATCCTATATTGTAGCGGCGTGATCGTTATTATTCGCGATTGCGAGACTCCTGGCCGCTTTCCCTCCACCTGCTGTCAATTACCGCGATACCTTTGCGAGTCGATCAGGAAGAATGACGCAAGAACGCATCCAGTCGACGATTTCAGTGTCTGAACTTTCGCTTACAAAGAGCCCAGGTCGATAGTAATCGAAGACCAAATGTTTCTCTCTCTTCTTAACCTACCCTTATAAATTGAAATTCCTCGTTTGAAATGCATGGTGCACTTATTAGTCGCCCTCGAGGGAAACTCGTTCGACGCCTTATCACGACCACCGACCGACGTAAAATAGGAGAGAGCGGTCGTAAAAGTCAGGGTATCTCCGAAATGAGCGTGACAAGGTACTTGCAACGAAACAATTGTACGACCGCGTGTATCGAGCGACACGCATCGTTCTGTAGCCTCTTGGAGCGGGCGTGGAAAAGCGTTAGAAAGCTCGATGGGACGCGCATTATCGCGTCAATAATGTTTACACCCGGCAGGATAGCCGTTGACGAGATAAACGACTTAAGTGACACGATAAGTGCGAGAACCGTCCGGGTCGTTCTTTTTGTTTTAATTAACACCTTCTGTACTCGAAGATAACGAGAGGTAAAGACGATAAGAGCGCGTCCCGCAGCCACGCGTAACAGTCCTCTTACAAACGATCCCTAGTCATCCAGCCACCACTTAAACTCGATAATTACGAGAAAGAGAGAAAACGTTCCGTTCGAGACAGCGAGGAAAGAAAGATCGCTGAACGCATTCCGATCGAGGCTCACCTGGCGCCGTTGAAAACTATCGTCCCTCGGCGATGGATTCGCGACGTATTGGTTCAGTCGCCAAGGTATTACTTTCGCGGACCTCGCCAGTGGTATTGATACTAATAATTAGTTATTAGGCGCCAATTTGTCGTTTTACAAACATTGGTAGTAGACTAACGTCTGACATCATGAAGCGAGCCCTTCCGGCACTCGATAAACTCAGACACTAGACTGTTGGAGTCTTAGACCCTCTGGAACGATATGGTATCTCATCAGGGGGCTGAACAGCGGATGTAAGTATCCAGCAAGGTGTACTCGAATAAAATATGACGTGGTAACATATGACAGAATTAGATACATTTCAAATCAACATCAGGGAAGCCACGGAGATAAAATTGCCAACATTTTTATCGATAACGACGCATTAATTCAGCGAAGTACCTCTTAGACTCGACTCGATGAAACGAACCTGCACGGTTCTCGCTCGCTCCTGACGGCGAGCAGCGGATATGATAAACCATCGGGATAAGGATCGAGGGACAAGGCAGAACGGTCGCGAAACGAAGGAGGGAGCAAGAGGGAGGAATGGAAGGAACGGGGGCGAAAGGGAACGTGGAACGAGAACGTAGTCGCCCAAATTAAATCCTCGGACGTCGAAGCTGTAGCGGACCGTTTGCTCCGTAGGATCGGGCCAAAAGGATCGAGAAAAAATTTTACGAGGGTCTAACGGGTGGGTTGGGTCGTTCCGTGTGTACGAGGAGAGGTATATCCCCGCCGCATCCGGACCCATGGACCGTCCGACGATGTACAACGTCCGACGGTCCCATGGTGCACCGGGACCTGCGAAGGTTCCTGGCGCCGTATTGGGCACAAAGTCACTGGAACCTCTTCTGGGCCTCTTTATCCATCGTTGTCCGGTGCCTCTAGCTCCGTCTCTGTTCCATCCTCGCGGATAGGCTCGGATCGGCTCGCGGAGAGTTGTTAAGGTTATATTGCCGGGGCGTTAAAGCAACGCAAACGCCGCAAAAACAATACGACTTTATTGCCCGGCTCCGAACGAGGGAGGTGGCGAGAGAGAGCCTCGGGAGTGGTTCACTGCTCCTCCTCGGTATTTACACAGGCGGCTCTCTGGCGTTCGTCAAAAAACAAGTGACACTTTTATGAACGGGACTCTTGCCACGCGGAGGGGGATCGTTAGGTGTTGGAGATGGAGGCAGATTGCTCGGTCGCGGTATTTTAACGCGCTCGCTGCGGTACGGATATTCCATGCGTGTCAACTTGGTTGAATCTTCGCTGTAAGAAAGAGGACATCTCTCAACTCGGAGAGAAGATCAAACAGGGCGCGTGGTCGTGTCATTCTCATGGATCTTGTGCCCTCGATCCAGAAGTCCCTTGCTGAGATACATCCTGTTTATACAACAAGAGGAACGGTGGCCATGGTTTCGACGCACCCAACAATAAAGCTGTCCCGAGGTTTCATAGCCATTCTCCAAGGCGGTGACTGGGTCAGGGTCGAAATTAAAAGCAGACATCTTGAAGCTCTGGCGAGTACTTCTTTCAAGAAGGTGGCCGTCCCCTGCTAACCGCGAGCGATTCCTCGTCGCGGGACGAGACTAATAGCCGTCTGGGGTACAGGTAAGAGACGGCCGCGTATCGGGCCAGCGTGTGTGCGTGTGTCTCTTCTCCCTCACGCCCACGTCCTCTCGGGGTTCTGGTACCGCGGGGTCCAGCCGAAATATACGAGCGGGCGGTCACAGAGGTAACGTCGAACCGGTATACGCGGGGTCCCAGGGCCCCGCCGTTTTTGACAACAATTTCCACTTAGTGCCTCCGCGAGACATTCGAGCCCGTCACGGCTCCGGTGTCCCCGGATATACGTTTCGTTTCGGTTCAGAACCGACGAAATTTTTTGAAACGCCGCCGCAGGGAGGACAACAGAGGTCCTTCCCCCACCCTCCTCGTCCACGGTGCCCCCAGGCCTCTGTGCGCCACGCTTTAAACGGTTACATCGTTTCCGAATCGGGACAAGATGGCCATTTGCCCGTGCTCGCACGATATATTACCTGTGTTCGCGGCGCGAGGGTTCGAGATTTACGGCGACGAAAAAATCCCCCTCCCCCTCGCGCGTACCCCTGCACCGTATATCGTTGATAAATACTCGCCTCGACTCGCTATCGGTGGATTCGTGGCGGTGGTTAGATAAGAGGCTAGTAGTATTCATCCACGCGAAAAGAAGCGTGCAACTTCGGGGAGAGCTGCGAGAGTTATGGAGACGACTGTGTTATAAACAATACAGCGTTCGAAATTCGAAATCGAGTTTGATATATTCTGGAAAGTATTCTGAATTGGCGTTGTGGTCCAACCGATATTACTGCCGACATGTAACGGAACGAGGGAGGATTTACATAGAAATCAACGAAAGTAGATTGAAAGAGCTAGACAATGGGAAGATCGACCTAATGCAAGACCGTACGTCTAGTCGTCACCATTCACGCGGCTGCAACTCATTGAGGACGCGTCGTGGCGGCGTGAATGGGCGCCTCAGCGCGACGAATTATGCGAGGAGCGGCCAAGATGTTTATCGTCCGAATGAATTCAGGAGCGTAGAACGAAGGGGAGTACGAGGCAGGCACGAGACGAGACGAGACGAGACGAGACGAAGAGCTCGGGGGTGCGGTGAACGGCTAACCGTAGGGTGGCGTGAAGGTCCGTGGAAGGTGTTGACACAAGGGGAACGCCGCGGGTGGAGGCGTCACTACAAGCCGGTCTCATTCACACCTCCGCCTCTCTCGTTTCCTCTCCTCATTGTGATCTCCGGAAAAGACCACAGGAGAACCTCACGGGTGACACCTCTTTCGTGGCTTTGTCCAATCACGAGTTACAAACCTTGGTCATCGATGACGATCACCAAGAAAAATTGCAACTCCGCAAACTCCAGAACTCGTCGGAATAAACGTGATTAGCACTTTGAAAGGACTTTGAAAAATGAGTGCATTCAAGGAGGATGAGCTCCATTGAAAATCGTAATAGGCGCATCCGATGCGGGATGCAACGACCGTCGCGAAGCCTCGTGTTCGTCGTCGCGCCATTATCGGGTATTAAGATCGTTTGGGACTCTCGATCGATAAAATTAGTCGTATTCGTATGCTCATCCCGCGACGAAGGTGTGGGCCACGGAAAGGGCTGAAGGGTGAGTAGGTGGAGCGGAATAGGACCACCCAGCCCGTGTCGGCAGCGTTAGTGTTAGCATAACGCGTGGGCGCCATTCTTTCCTCCTTATACCTCTTTACCCTCCTCTTACATCCCTTTCCGGGTCGGCATAAGTCGTGAACGTCACCGCGGCTCTGTCCGCGCCGAAGACTACCAGGGCCGACCATTTCGAAAATGGCGCCCAAGACGACGTGTCCTTTCTTTTCCGAGCAATAAACCACGTCGAAAGCGACCAACAAGAGATCTGCCTTTTGTACCATTCCCCTGCATTTTCGCTTGCTTTTTTTTTGCACCTTAAAATGCACGCGTCGTAGATATCACCCTCGCGAATACGATTTCAAGTGACGACACGAATGGTCGAGGTTTGATTTCGTAGGTTGTAATTCGCGATTCAAAAGCTGAGTTAATTCCACGTTCCAGAAAATTCTAAGAAACTCGGTCACTTTGGAGTGAAATAATAGGGACCAATTTTTTACTCCCCCGTTTTTACTCCTACGACAAAAGCCGGCCCTGAGCCCTTGGAATCCAAACGAGCCATTAGGAGCGCAGGAAGATTTTCAAGGGGGATCATTAATAAACGGCCAAGTCACCGTGTAACCGATCCGCCATTGTCTCGCTGGATGAATGAATTAACCTCGTTCATCCAGGCGGACGACGGATTCTCGGAGACAGAGTGTTTCTGTGAGGCACGACCGCCGTCACGAAAGATACGACGACGTCTACTTTTCATATTGAACTTCCTCCCCGGGGAAGGAACACGCGGTACCCTTCAAAGCTCGAGAGAGCTTATGAATAATTCCAAAGGCCGCGACGAATAATCGATAACTTTGTGAAGAGACGCGTCAGCCTGTCTCGGAAACCAAAATTTCCCACAACGCTCCGCGCCGCTCGGAAACAAAGGGAACTTTTCAATACTCGACCATTGAATTGCTGAATCCTTCGACTGAGAGTCTGACCGACGACTACGTAACTAAAAGTTTACGCGAAAAATTACTGCATGAAGTTGGCGCGCTCTATGCCACAGATGGCGATCTATACGTGATACGAGCAAATGGAAACTAGGTGGTTTACGATAGAAAAAGTACGTGGAAGTATAAATTAAATACGATACAAATATTTAGCTGTATTTTTGTAAAAAGGAGGACATATATGCGTAACGCAAATCCTCGCTCGCGCCAACGGCATCTGCGTCGAAGCGCGTGTAAAGTGTCCTGCTGGTACATCGTTCGAACTGAATTCATTAATTAGTCCGGCGCAGCGGAGAAAAGGCTTTAACAGACATCAAAGGCGCGTGTCGCGACAGGATCGTGCGATCTTGCTCGTCGAGAAGCGGATTCGACGACAGGCGATGCCTGCGGCGACGTGGCAGGTGATAACTCGTGTAAACTTGTAATAGGAAGCGTAGGAATCGCCGCGACTGCATTCGCAACTCGCCTTGGCGCTGTTGCCTCGATGACTCGAAAAGCCTTTCTGCTACTCGTGGAATTTGTAGAAGACAAAGGTTATTTAAAAGTAATACACGTCCGTCAAAAGATAGGAACAGAAGAATTTGATGAAGACCTCACCAATGCTTCAGAGAAATATAGCAAACTAGAGAGGAATTAAATGGTACTTTCAAAAAATATACTGATCACCTACTGCTCGAATGAAGCTAAGATCGTCGGCGATCCCTGATTAATCGGTGCAACGCAACGGAGGAGGGTTCGATGGAGATCATAGACGCGACAGGGTCGGCGATAACGCTCATCGGCGACCGGATTCGACGACAGGCGATGCTCACGGCGACGTGGCAGGTGATAACTCGCGTAAACTGGTAACGGATAGCTATAGGCTAAGCGCGATTGCATTTGCAGCCCGGTCCCGAGTTTCGTGGCTCGTAGGAGGATCATCTTAACGACCATCTAGATAGGCGACGGTGAAATGATCTGTAAGAAAACCGGTGGCGAGTGGTATCCTCCGGCGGCCATTAATCAAAGGACAGGAGCGCTAATGAACCTGCTGGAATCGCGGACTGGGGAACCGTTTCTGTTCGGTTCAGCGCTCCTCGCCGTCCCCCTGGCCGAAGGAACCCCACCAGACGACCGCCATTCTCTGGTCTGCGCGCGTCCGTCTTTGAATCCACGAAACCCCGGAGGGCAAACGAATCAACGAGCAAACAAATGAACGGGGAGAGGGTTGCTGCCGCTGCTCCGCGACCGAATGATCGAGCAGCTTACCGGTGGAAAGTTTGCCGTTTCGGTGCAGCGCCGGGAGCGTCTTCGACGGCCAACAAATGGAACGGACATTATGAACGTTTACGCGAGAAAGCCTGCTCGCCCAATGAAAATTACTCCCGAGGGAACGAAGAGCGTCGGATTGCGCGTTGAACGCGTGTTGCTTTGGAAAACGAAGCTGTGAAGGGAAAAGTGTACTTAGAAACGTTAGATGCTTTCAACAGGGTGCTGTCAAATTTTTGGGGGGCATGGAACTGTATCCCGTATCCTGTATTTATTTATGTGTTTCAACTATACAGCCATAGTTATTCCACTGACGCTTTCTTCTTAATTATACGATTATCACTATTGCTCTCAATTTTCTTCTTTTCGTTGCTCCATAGTTTTAATATTGTTTACAGTATATCTTACATTTGTTTGTATATCTGTTGGGGCCCACTGACCCCCCTATAGCTCGGGTACCTCGGGATCGCTAATCCCGTACTGTAGCTGCGTACGCGTATGCTACAGCCCCTGAGGGCGGGGATGGAACTATAACAAATCTCTAATGAGTCTCTTCCCAATTTGTTAGGAAAACATAATTTGGAGAGTGGATGTTGAATTTTCTTAAAATATTTGACTATACGTAGGGGATGATTTGCCAAGGCTTGAAACAAAAAAACAGCTCCTATGAGATAGTACGTAGATTAATAATTATTAACGTGTACTCGATTTTTCACCAGTAAAAAGGAGCGTAATTTTACAGTACTCGTTATTATGTGTCGAGTATTCTGTATTCCCGTGGTGGCAGGAGTGGTTCCCGTGATGAAGATCTTGTTAAAAAAGGATACGCGCATTATTCGTCATATTCGTTAAACGCACGCTTCAATTATGTCCCCGCTGGGTACGATAAGTTGTACCTGCAATTTGCTTTGTGTTATTTGCACTATTGTTTTCTCCGAGAGCTCTCCCTTTTTCCCTTCCGCCGCCATCCCAATTATTCGACGCCCCGGGCCGTTCGATCTCGCCATTATCGGATGACACGGACCCGTGCTTTTATGTTTAATTGATATTTTTCGTAATTCCTCCGGAATCCAATACAGGAACGCTCCGGCGGACAGATATAATCCCGGGCTCGACATTGCTCTCGTTAAAATATTTCCGATGGAAAATATAGCGAACCTGTGGATACAGCTCGGTTCAAAAGTCTGCATTATCTCAAGTTTACTCCAGCGAGACACTAACATTTCAATCCTTGGTTAATGCGATGAATTTTACAATTATTAAGAGTGTAATACACGCAACAAATCGTAACAGTTTAAAGAAAAATAATTAAATGTAATGTTACACATTTGTTTGACTGCATAGAGTGGTCTTAATATATTTTTTTCCCGTAATGCATCTAAAGTTATTTAACATAGTTCACGCCCTTTCGCCGGGTTCACGGTATCCGGGAAGAGCAGACGCAATAAAGGCTGATCTTCATTCCGTTACCCGGCAATAAACAAGGATCGTCGTAAAAGCTCGTAAACCAGATAATATCTCGAAAAAAGATGTTCGCCTCGGAGCTTCAACCCGCTCCGACTGCTGGCGGCGTCTCTTTTCCGTGCGTCCATCGACGTTTTCCCTGACGCGGAAGGCGGCCGCATTTTTTCCCCAAACCACCCCTCCTCCTGACCCCTTTGTTCCCGATTTATCGCAACACGCTGTAGAGGGCCAGAGAAACGAGTCCCATCGCGACGGCGAAAATGTTCGCTGGAATTAAATGAACAATTCGTTACGGAGAGTAACAGCGCTCCCAACGTCGAAATGGCCCTACCTCCCAGGTGGCCGCAGAAACCGTGGATTTCATTCGCCTAACTCGATTAATTAATCCGTATTTATTCACCTCTCGAGAGGCATTTCAAACTTTCTTAACCGATATCGGCTGCGCGGGTGGCGCCCCACGATAAATCTGTAAATTTTCAGAATGACGGGTTTGGATGATGAAAGAGAAAGACGTTACTACCTCGACTGCTAACTTCGATCTAGATAATGCAACCCCTTTCCTCTTTTTCTAGAGATTCCTTCACTTCGTCTGACTCTGTAAAATCACTGATCGAAGATGACCCTTTACGCCCGAAGCCTAACCACCCTCGCGACATAAGTAGTCGAAGTTGTGTTTACTTAGGAGCCATTCCAGATTTCTTTTGCACCTGCAACGGTTGTAAAGATATCGCTTTCGGAGCAAACTTTCGCAAACGCAGGATTAGCTCCCCTCGATGACCGGTAGTTCGCGTGAATCGCCGGGAAAATTCGTGAAATCGAGCCCCTCACGGGGCAAGAAGACCCGAAAGAAGATACGATCTGTTCTTAACGATCGTTTAACGACGACCGTGGGGCTCGGAGTGGCGCCAGGCCTCTGTCCCCGCATAGTTGCAGCGTAGCGAACGTAACACGAGGCCAGAAAAGTACTAATAAATTTTCCGGAGCCGGTAACGTGCCATACAATCCGACTGTTTTAAGCCTGTTGCGTCGACGGCGAAAAAATATTAGCAGTAAATTTTCCCAGCACGAAGTCGTTCACTCCTTGAGTTCTGAGGTTCTTGCGTTCAACCTGTGTTCCCTCGATCGAACGCGGAGATTAAATAGAGGGATGAAAGTGGGGTGCTACTGGGACTAGCTCTCGTACTACTTAACATAGTTTCAATTTCACGCAAGGCTCGTCACAGAATAAATCGTACCGTCCGTGGATTAACACCAGTGCGATTAACGCTCGCGGATTTCAGCGTCCGTCGATAACAGAAACCGACGACGTTGATTTCGATTTCGTTGGATCGAGTACAGGCAATGGCGCGTCGATTACACCAACCGTCTCGCGTGTTAACAAGTGCGGCGTATTAACAACCGGCTCATATCGGCTAATTGCTGTCGCATCCGTTCTTTAAGAGGGCCAATTAAGGGATAAATTATGCGCCGTCCGCGGCTAGATGCAATCGACCGGCGATAATCCTCGATTTACAATGCTCGTTTCTCGATTAATCGGGGGTGGGGGGACAATATATTAGTGCCGCTTACAAATTGAGACCGCGCACCGCCGACGACAAGATTTACGGACGCGTTTTTGCCCCACCGATATAACCGGGCTCGTCCACTCCTCGAAAAACGAAGACGATCTGTTGTTCGCGTTAACAGCGTTATGGTTCACCTCCGTTATGGAGATGTACTCTCAACTTTTCATGTGCTACCGGAGAAAAAAAAACATCCTCTTTAGAAACTTCGACCGATAGAGGCCATAAAACGCGGCCATGTTTTGTGGCATGGAAGTAACGTTGACATACATGTACTGTAAGTGCAGTAACGACAAACGATTAACGTACCGTTCCTCAGTGAAGGAACTATAAGATTCAAATACGGTAACTGTCTTAGCACACTGTTCACCGGTCACGAGTAAGCTCGTGTTTGCAATTACATTATTTATTTCAATTTATAAAACCCAGGGCGATGCAGAATGTTGCAAAAGTTTTGCTCATCGTGTTACGTATGTAAAATAATTCACTTCAATTCATTATGTTGGTAAAATATAAATAAAGTATACTGGAGTTTATTTAGATTGTTTTAACTTTACATTCAATTAAGAAATAAATGACATGAAGTCGTTTCTGTGTAAAATTATCGGTCAACAATGTCTTAAAATTTCTCTTAACGTTCGACTACAGCGAGAATCAAGTTTCATGCGCATAGGCACGAAACTTCCTACCTGCGCGATCATCCCTTAACTCGGGGGCTGGAAGAAGCCGGAAGTGGGGTCGAAAGCGAACTGGGAGAAAACGGTTTGGGATCAGGTTATGGCGGGCCGAGTGTAGCTGGCTCGTTAACGCCGAGACAACCGATGGCGATAGCGATCGGCTAATCTTCGTCCAGTGAGCCCAACTAGGGTGGCGTTTTTGTGCATCCCCCGAACGCTTCGTGAGCAGATTATCCGCCCCGGAGTTCCAAGAAGAGCGCATATATCGTGACAATTACAGGCGTATACGTCCCAAAACATAATTGATTCCGTTCCAATAACGCATTCATGGTACTACACAAACGATAGACTTGTTTTTGTTTCTTTCTGCAACCGTTTGTGTACTTCTTCAAAATCTTTGGCAAAACGAACATGACTATCAACGCTATCGAACGAAAGGTAGCAAATTTCAACGAGGCCAGAAAATCCATGGTTCCGTGACCGGGGTAAACGTTCTGCGCGCGTGTTCGTCCATTCACGAATTCCAAGCGAGGTAGAGGAGACGGAGCGAGTTGAGGAGGGCACACGTGGTGGCGACGTCCGCGAAGAATGGAACCGAGGGCGGCACGACCTGATGAATTCGTGAGTCGCCGTTGATATTTCAGTGTCACCGTCGGTAGTTTTTGTCATTTGTACCGGCAGCCTTAGGACCGGATCGCCATATATACACCGGTGCGTCGCCGTGTCGTCGTCGTCGGGCTAAATCGAGTTTAGGGTCTAATTACACTAATGATAGAGGAGCCCGTGTCTCGAACATGATTTAATTCCTTTGGAGCGTTTGGAGCGTACATCTACGTAGCTACTGCGTAACGAAGACGGCAAACGCGAGACGTATCGAGGTAAACTGATAAAACAATAGTAACTATCGGGGTAGATATGTGTAAGAAAAATTAAAAAGTTCGAGACGCATAAGATACACTTCGTGTTTAACCGACGATCTAGTGCGAACTACTACTATGCAGTGTGACTGCAAGAGAAAAAGGGGACTCCTGGGGGAGCAAAAGCGAACCGAACGGTGAAATTTCCTTGTCTCTGTCCCCTTCAATTCGTGAGTGCCTCGTCAACTCCAGAGCAATATACAGTATTGCTCCATCAGGATTGAAATTCGCAAAAAAGCATATTACCCATCTGACGAGGGGTGTTCCTAAACGGAGGATTGTTCCAGACGTGGAGTTGAACGCAAGGATCGGTGTGAATTCCTCGAGATGCACTGGCGCGATCCCGAGCACCTTGGAGGGGCAGAATCGCGCGAAGCCATCTTGGCGACGGTCGTCAAAATGGCAGATTTCACGAGAGAAGAGGTCAGGAGGAAGAGGTCGGCATCGACGGGCGCTCCGCATCCTCGATCGCGTCGAACGGCCGGCTCAGGCGGGCGTAGCGTGCACAAACTACAAACAATGGCTTTGTTTCCACGCGAAAAACGTGATACAACTGTAAAGTAACAAATATCTCGACGCAGATCGACACGCAATCCGTCCGCCGCTTAGGGCGCACACAAACGTCGCTTCTCGCGCAACGCGTTCGCGCACACGCACGCAACTCGCGGTTGTTTCCACGCTGGACGCTTACGGAACGAACGCCCGGCAGGCTTTTCTCTTAGAACTAGCTATGTGCACGCGGGATGGGCGAAATTTTACAGGAATAATACAGGATAAAATAATACAGTTGCACGTACTGTTCCGCTTCGACGAATTGTTCTCGTTGTACATTCCTCAGCTTGTAAAATACGTGCGCAGGTATGGACATACAAAAGCTATTTCAAAGAGCAGGTATGGATAAAAAAATTATTTTAATGTCGTGTACGATACTGACGAAATAAAATAAAATTACTGTATTTGATTTTTATCAGACTGTTAGGTCTTGATGACGCTTAGCAGATGAGGTATGCGAAAGAGCGTCTCATACCGAAGGTGTAGATAGAAGTAGCATATTAAACAGTCGCCTCTCTTTACTTTCAGTTGAAATTTTGTATTTTCTCATCGTGAAACATTTAAATTCTAGTTCTTCCTCGACAAGCAACGGCGAAAAGGTGTTTATTCCGTGTTCGTTATTCTAAATTTCCACGTAGACGAGAATTTCGTCTCCGATGCGGGTTGCCAGCACTCGCTGCGAATCCACCGAGAGACACAGGCGAGACCTTGTATCAACTATTTAGGTGTGCAAGGTATCTCCGTAACGAACCCCGTTCGCTAATTGCGCCGCGCACACGCGTCTAAGCTCCGTCTGTAATTTCGCGTATTAACTTGAGTTCCGTTTGCCGTGGAGAGGTACGATCGGATGAAGCGCGAAGCACCAATTCTGAGAGGCGAAACGGCGAATCTCTAAAATAATCAAGCCTGTCTTGGAACTCGAGACATCGCGGCAGCTCGGAATTGAACACGAGCGAGCACACGGTGAATTACCTCAAAAGATATTCGAGTAGTTCCAATTTTACTACAGAATTTGGAGCACGGTAATATCCTGAACATTGACAAAATTTGTTGTTAGGGATTCGATTCATGCTTGATAAATAATTAAAAACACGAAAAGATGATTCTCAACAAGGAAGAGTTCTTCCACCTACCAAATTGAAGTTGACATCCACAAAAGGTGTCTTTTCCCGTCAATCTCGCCAGGTTCGACACAACGCGACGCGGTGCGCATGGGAAAAGGGCCAGCGCCCGATAATCCGATCTCGCATGTGAGTATAATTATCGGAGTAGGGGTGACACGCGTACTTTATGAATTTTAAAGTGCCTACAGCTGTTGTCACGCATCGATACGACCGAGTGTAGATGCCACTCGCATTTGCAGGTCGTTTGTTTGACATCGGCGTCGTTAACTGATACAACTCAACAAAGAGGGACCTGGCGACGCGCCTATAGGTCCGTTTTCACGTGATAGGAAGTCACGACTTTTAACGTCGAGCCACCGAATGTCACGGCATTTCGTTATCTCGGGAAATTAAACGTCGCGATATCATGACACACCAGTCAGAAATGTCGAGTTGTCATGATATACTTTTTCTTGCATTCGAGGTGCTACATACATGCTCTCTAGGCATTTTGAAGCAAGGCGTACGCTATAATTAGAAGACTGTACCAAGCGTTGAAGGCAAAGGGTTAGAGGGATATAAAAGGGTGCTATCGCAGGGTTAAAATGGAAGTCCAAGCGAACAGAAGACTGGTAGTGAAAACGGATCTTAATCGACCGATGGATTCCGCCACGGCGAAGAAACCGACCGCGTTTCCGAACGGAAGGGGCGTACCGGATGTTTGAGCTCGCCACTTTAGGGACATGTGGTCGGACAGATAGCCATCGGTCTTGAAGCTAATTAGCGGCGCACAGTGCGAACAAGCAGTCACCGACTCGACTCGACTCGGCCACGATATATGCGTAAACGCGTGTATTCCACGTGATGGCGAACGCCCTTTTGCATTTTTTTCTTTCCACCTTCTCTCTCGCCGTCGAGGAGTACGCTTCTCGAGCGCACCGGCCACGATCGACGACCGCGCGACACGAACGATTTCGCGGCCAGATACCGAGCGACGTTCCGTCGTTCCTCGTTATTACTCGCATAATTTCACCGAACCTCGCTCAGGGCACGGTGAAGTTACGGCCGAAGGATCGACTTCGGCCGTGCGTGCGAACCCACGTACGCCTCGCGAAACGCACCTGTATCGGCGACATTAATCACGAAGAACGAAGAGTATCCGTCGCTGCGGGCTGCAAGGGAAACTCTACCAGCAATGAAACGACCAGAGACCTCGAAGATCCTCGGGAATCATGAAAATTCCAGGCACAATGTACAGAGAAGACTACGCCACTCTGGGATAGGATTGACATGAGTGACTACATGGAATTTAGTGGAACTTTGAGGAGATATTACAATCTTTGAAACAACTAGTAACTCTGTAGTTTGTACTAACTATACAGAGCATAGTGTATTTAATTTGTATATCGCGTGTGGAGATGAGTATACTCTGTATTGGATGCTCTGTAGCTGATTCGACTCATGGTGTTGTTTACTTCAACAATAATTCGTGAATATAGATAGATAACTACATTAAATTGATTCTGAATACTTGATAATTATGTACCATATCCGTAACCTGGTAAATACTTGAATACGCATACTTTCACGAATCATTACACGAACAAGCGAGATATAGTTCCTATTTCAAAAGGATAAAATAAACTTCGCGAAGGATTAAGTTGCCCATTCTTCAGCTAGACGAATTCGACTCTCGAGTTTCACGGCCACCGTCGCCATTGTCTTTGTAACGTTTTCTTCGTTTTCTTCGGTAGGAAGGGTTCGTCGATTAAAACGTGCGTTCGCGTAGTATCTACGTACGAGCAGGAGGGACTAATTCGAGCACGAATAGTTGGGGAACGCCGAGGCAAAACGAAACGTGAAATTCTAGAAGACTATTAGAGCGAAAAGAGGAGAGGTTTTGGGGTCCTGAAAAACAAGCACTGGCGTCCGTCGGATCGTGTCGCGGAAGACGATGCCACGGGAAGATGACGCCTCCTTGGCGCCCCGATCTTACACCCTGCCTGCTCCAGAAACCATCCCTCCGGCGCTGATCCACTATCGGTCCTCTTAGTTTTACCATTCTACCCAACAACCCAACTTTCTCTTCGTCTAACTGCGACAAAGTCACCTCGGACTGTGCAACGAAATGGAAAATTTAACGCGCTCGACATGGCGCCTGATTTTGTATGTACCTCAGGACGACCAAGCGAATGTCACTTTTTCGAATAAAATAAAATATTGAAATTATTAGGAAAAGATGCAAAGTCTGTAATTCCTGACGAAAATACGCAATTCGTAAAAGCACTTGACTGGACGAAGAGTGGCTTCGCTACCATCCGTCGACTGGGGCCTCGTCCAATAATAAGAACGCAATTACGAGGCGGAACGAGGCGCCTATAAATAGTCGCGATACCAAGAGGGAAAACGCCGGGATCTGGAAGGGGTACGCGAGGATAACGGGGAGTCGGAAGAAGGAACAGTTAATTTGTTGTGTATCAGCGCCGGCAGCTACGAAGACAAGCAACGAAGGCGCGCCGGGGCCTTCCTGAGAAAATAACTAGAGATAATTACGCGCATAAATCAGAGTGTTAATATTCGGGGGCGTAGGTAGGAGGTGCAGGTAGAGGTATAGCCTGCGAGGTCTCCGGGATGCGTGTACGCGCGAGCTAGAGCGAGAAAAGGGTCGACGGGTAAAAAAGGCACGACGGAGACGAAGAGGACGGAGTCGTAGGGAGAAACGGAGAACGAAATAATGCCAAATCTGGATCGGTAGATCATTCGTGGCCGTCGGATACGCCTCCTTGTTAGCCAGGGTTTACTTAGTCCTGCGACGCTGCTACGACGTGCGTTACGCCCGCTAATAGCCCCCTGGTAACGAACTACCGTCGACATTTTTCGAGGACCTTTTAAGCGAAAACGCGTTTCTCCTCTCGACGTGCCTCTTATCGATCATCCTCGTCATCCGACGGGGAAAGAATCGCCTCTGGAAACGAATACCCGATGATAAACCGCGGTGGGACATCCGGTCATCGGGCGTCCCAGAAAATATTGCGCGTTTTAGTCTAATGAGTGCTCGAACGGCAACAACCAATTGCTGTAATTGCAATCGCGGTTGGAGTAATCGAGTCTAGGTACCTGGCACACGATGGACTGCATTCTACGACAAAATAAATGCTAGCAGCTAGTTAAGCTACGAATAAGCGTGAAGAAAGATAGGCGATCACTTTATTTTGTCTACAGTCGAGATTTTGAAATCCATTTTGGTGTTTCGTTAGAGCTTAATTGCTTTCCAAACAATGTCAGAGCATCCTAGATGATCGTTTAATAATTTCCAGCAATATTTGCTAGGACTGCTGAATATTAGTCAGCACCGCGAGATGGATCTTTTCCAGCGTCCAATCGGTCGTCGATGGGAATCGCAGTTCCCGAGCAATTTAATTACGCCGCGGTATTTCTGATATTTTTCACGGTCACGTATCGGGACAAGCTATCGGGAACCGAACGAGGAAAAAAGAAGAACGCACAGTGGCGTTGGAACACTCATAACAGGTGGACCGATGGTCGGTTGGGAGATGCATCTTCGAGGTGGGCGGTCCCACACTCCTTAAATCAGCCCGCAGCCACCATAACATTAAGGCTGCCTCTCACGGCGCGTCTTCTGCCTGGCTTGCCGTTTATTTGTTTGCTTAGAGCGAGTAATTAGAAACCGATACAAATGGTTATTATTTATCGGCGAGGGGCGACGGGTGTACCGGCGAATGCAGGAGTAGGTAGGAGGGAACACCTTCTGATTGCCTGGCGTTATTAAACCAACCGATACCACCAGATAAATACACGGACGTGCGCTGAACCCAGCTCAACGGACAATATATAATGCTGTGATCGTTGCCAACGGCTTTCCGTTACCATATTTCGTTGCTCGGGTACGTAAGTACACATATTCGGTAGGTTTCAGGAGACAGTTCGCCTCGGAAAGATCAAAGCAGTAGCTGGGATCGTCTTCAATTTTCAAGAAATATTTCAAATCGTAGTAGCTGTGGCCTGAGTTATATTTTAATCGACGTACGTCTCTTTCAGATTCTATTCTACACAATTCAGACAATATGTTGCGTATAAGAATATATTCGCATCATCATGCCATAAATAGTACTCTAGACAAGAACACTATTTTGAATGAACGCCGATTTTCGGTAAAGATAAAAATATTTCACACGAACCGCGTGACTATATCACACGATCAAGCTGACGCGATTCCGTAAGAGCCACTAAAACGCGGAACGAGATTATGAGCCCGAGTTGCGGACGAAACGCTTCTCTGTTTTTATAAATAAACATTTACGAAATCGCCAGCAATCTTGTCTCTATTTGTAGAACAACTCTCGTGCAATTAACTCCTCGTCTCGCGATTTAATTTGTGACTATGCGTGGCATAGCCAGGTAGTGAATTTCTCACGCGCTGGAACAAACGTCCAATCTGCTCGCGAGGATCGGCTCGGAGGCAACGGAACCGTGACGAGGAAGTATCAAAAAGTAATTCTTTCAAACCACAATTTTAAAAACAAGAGATTCGACACGATATTACGGCCGTAGTCTAAACTTTATATTGAAATCAATTCAGTAATGATACTCGTGTTAATTTCGATTGAATAATTCAATTGTACGAATACTCTTCAGACTTGTCGTGATGTTTGTTTATTATTAATCGTAATTCCTGTCCGAGTACCATCATTTTGACTCGATTGTTACATTCATCGAAAGTTTGCCTCAATTCAAGACTTAAAACAAGCTTCATTTAATGAATTACATGTACAAATTGATCGAAACACGGATGCACTTTAAAATAACATAAAAATCCACCCTTTTGGATGTATTCTCGACTATAAAGAGCAAGATAACCACATAGCAATCGTTCCCGTTAATAACGGGTACCGAAAGCTCGACACGCAATCGAACTGGCCGCGATATTTGGGCCGAAACCGGTAGCACCGCACCTGTCGAAAGGACGAAAAAGGATTTTAAGGATTTCACTGAAAGGAATATAATGGAGTCGAGTGAGAGACGGCCGCCGCCACGTCAGACCGATGCACCCGTCCTGCATTTCCGAGGGACGCACGAATCGAAGAGTCGAATCTATCGCGATGCCAGACGCGTCCGTTAATAAAGTATAATGGGCACACGGTACCCCGACGACGATGTACACCTGACCCGGCGAATACAATGGCCGTCTACGGCGTTCGAGCACCGATCACGTAGCCCACGTGTGTGAACGGCTCTTTAATACGGGCTCGTAAACTATCCAGCGAGAAAAGGAAAGCTACGCGCCGTGACTCCCGACGGGGCCTCGTAAACAATAAATACAAAAGTGCACGAATACCGAACAACGTGCCAGAAATGGCTAATTAACGCTACGGGAAAAGAAGGTCGCGAGGGAGCTTGTCCCGAATCTTTTGTCGGGCTTCCAAATGCGTCATCGATCAGCGCGCGAATTTGCACGGACACTCGAAAAAGATTGAGAAGGGTGTTTTAGAGGATTCGACACAGTTGATCGCGGTATATAAGGCGTTCGTTAAGAAAGTGGTAAGAGACCACCTTCCTTTTTTGGAGATGTAAAAGGTTCGCGCTTCGAACGGCGATGCAATGTGATCGGAATTTATAAAGTAATCGTGGTGGACAGCTGGTGTCCACGATGATAATTCCAAGTACTTCCTTGCATTCTTTTGATTTCGCGGAAGCATTTGATAATTCGTCCTCGTGGATTTACACTATTTTGATGGTTGATATTTGTTTATCTAAGACTCATTCGTAATACACAGCTCGCAGTAGCTTCCTCCTTCTTTTTTTCTCGTTTCTTCGTCGGAAACAAATAGATTTGGATTGTTTGCACTCCTCGCAATAACCAAGCGCGAAATACGATTTCCCGTCCCGGATATATCGGGTAATGGTCCGATTTATTTATCCGCGCAAAAATTGGCCGAAGGGGAGAGCAACGTCGAGTGGGAGTAACGTTGATTAGCTTCCGTGTTGATTTAATTACTGGGGGAATAATTGGAATGCCTACCGACATTCCCTTCCCCCCCTTCGACCGCGACATCCCCCCATCGTTTGCTTCACTTTGTCTCCTGCATCCCGTTGCCCTCGCGTTCTCGCGACCTGACCCGTTGCATATTCATCGATGGATTAATATATATCCCATGTGTCGAAGACTCGACTGGAAACGATGTTACATCGCCCGGAATACGAACGATAACGAATTTCTGTATCGACGAACATATCGGCTAAAATTAGCGACGGTGTTCGCTAATTTGGCGAACGAGCTATCTGGAAATTTCCAGTCTTGAAACTTTTAGAGTTTTAACATGATACCTTCCAAAGTGGTACCTTACATCTCGATAAAGCGTAAGTTCAAGACCTCTACAGGAGTTTTAGTAGGTTAATCAAAGGCAGCGAATTCCGTGGAACCTCGACTTCAATTACTAAAAATATCTGCGCCACGCTTCCCGGGAGGGATACGAATTTCGTGATAAAAGAGATACAACGCACCAGACTCGAATAAAACCACGCGCACCCAGGGCAAAAACATTTTTCCGCGTTCTCGCGAGCAATGTAAAAGCGGTCTGGCGTGATAGACGACGAGTGTAGGACGCTGCAGGGAGCAGAGCATGGAAAAGACACCGTGAACGAAGTTCGTTGCCAATTTCCACGGGAGCGCGAGATACTCGTCGCAAAAACCGTGGGGCCGTGTACGGTTACGTTCGTACGGCGGCCATAGGCGAAGCGTATATCGCGGCGATGTTATCCGCAAACACGCGGGTTCGGCCAATTTATCCCAAGGGATGAGGCCGACGTGGCCTGGAGCAAGGGTGTGGGGCAACCTTGTCCAGCGGAATGAATTCAGCACGCAGCCCCCGTGCGGTTCGGCCGCCTCCAACCCCCGTTTTGCGGACCACCTCCAGCCAGCGTGCCGCAACCCCCCGCTTTCCCGGCCGTTTTCCATCCCACTGAAATATTCAACTCCACCTTCGCCATCGACATTCTCCGCGGAACGACCGCTAAGGCCAGCTCAAACTGCTCGGTCAGGAAACGACGCGTGCTAACAACAACGACATCGTCGTTCGCGGTGAACTGTTTCTGCTGTCTGATCGCTAATCCGACGATGACGATCACGGCGACGATTTTCAGGCTGCGCTCAATGGCCACCTGGATTTAACCGAACCGAAGAAATTAGGTTCGAGAGGTTAGGTTCCACGCCTTGGATCGTATCATTTATTTCTATAAACGAGACTAAAACGTTGATATAGATAGCGACACGAATATTAGCCTCCTTTCGAGCAACATCGATTCAAGTGGCTGTGGAACACGTCGAACCCTGGCGATCGTGAGCTCTTCCGTGTCTTCGAGACCCCTACACGGATTATAACGAATATCAATAGCCTGAATAATCCTTAACTCGTTGCTATCGGACAACTGGTGATCCGCTCCACATATTGGCGGTTTGGTGTACACCGGCCGCCTGATTGCCACGGGGGCCCTTAGATTTATTGACCTGTCAATGGTGGCGCGCGAAAACGGCGAATTTACAACGCCGCAGGTGTTAAGTTCCGCCGTGCGTGTAATAACGGCCTGATCCCAGGCCTACGGTAAGCCACACCGTAATTATATTTCCGAACCTCTGGCCCGCCACCTTTGTCATTATCACCCGAGGCGGCGCGGCCGTAACTCAGCGAGATCCATTGGCCGTGTGCGCGCGAACGATAACAGAGAACGCTTGCACGACGGATCGCGCGCGAATCCGCAATTTTTTTAACGCGCACACACTGCCGAACGGTAATTATTTTGAGTCGATAGAAATTTACGAGCGATATCCTTGACTTCGTTTTCGTGGTGCGTTCGACTTGTCATCTGTATCGAACTCGATGAAATATAGTATCATTCGAGACGGGTCACCCTGATATCTTGTCTCTTTTTTTAATGGTAAAAATTATTTAATTTATGGGAGAATACTTGGAACAGAAGTTATCTGTTTTGACGGGTCTCAAATATACCATCCTGTATGATTGAATCGGAAGCAAAAAAAGAGATCAGGATTTATGTTACCTTGAGTCGAGCCAAGCGAGGTTCCTCCCCAACAAGTTTCGCCAACGCCTGATAGTCCCCTTGCGCAGCTCTCACCAACCACTCCCGCGACTTCCCGTCCAATTGCTGCTTTCCAAACCGATAATTGCGCCGATTAATAGACGTTGCCCATGGTATTGAACACCGTGGTCGAACGGAGCCAGCGAAGAACCGTGGACGTTTTTCGTTTCTATTTTTGCTGCACCGATTGGGAATCAAAGTTACCGACCCTTTATTCGTTTCTCGAAATTCACATCCAGACGGGAATTTTGCCTGTGACTTAGCCGATGAAAATTTTAATTAAGATCTTGATAATCCATCGCGTGCGTTTATCACGGACGGCGGCGTCCGCCGAATCATCTCCGGCCAGCCCCGTTCGAAGTGGCGCGCGATAATCACCGATCCACGGAAGACGACTACGATGAACTTACCGAGGCAACGGAAGCGCTGTCATCCTCGTCGGCACCCTGCGGGGAAGAGAAGAAAGTCAGTCACTCAGTCGTTCGAAAAATTAACGTTGCGCGTGACAGGGCGAGCCGTCGTTGCATCTCCGCGTGAAACCGGTCGTCTGCCCGACCGTCGGCTCAATACAGGGCCGAATCAAGGTATAAACTTTAAGAGGGCACGTTCTGGGATCCTCCAGAGAGATAAACGCAAAATCAAAGTGTAAAGATAGATTCATTATACGGGGAGTTAACATAGAGGTAAAAGTTTTCCAATCCAAAAGAGGATCCTACATTTTTGTTAACAACTTCCTCGAGACTGCAATTTTTCGTCCAGTCCAGGGATCTATGAGATCTTAATTCGTCGCTGGTTGGCCGTGTTGAGGAAGTGCATTCACGCACGAAGCGATGCGTGCTCGCGGTTACGAGCACCGGGACAAGCGGCCACGAAGAGGGTAAGGGGGTTCTGGAGAGAAAATGCGTAAAACCAGCGGGGCGTCGCGTACCACGAATGCGCTCCGGTCATCAGATTGATATACGGATCCAATAATTGATTCTCTGACGCAAGACCGCGGGAGACTGGACTAACTTACGCAACCCCTGTCGACCACCGCCAGGCACGAAGAGCTGTTCGTCAGCTGGGGTCTGGGTTAGGCAAACTTCGTCTCGATGGCTGTTTGGCAACAGGACTCCCTATCAAGCGAATAGATCAAGCAACGAAACGACGTACTCGGAGAGGTAGGGTAGCTGTCCGAGTAGGCCATATGTCTAAGTGATCGGACGCTCGACAAAGTTTTCGCTTGGCATTAGGGAAACGGGGGGTATCAGACGATATCTGTGAGATTTATGGGGTAAGTAAAAAATGAGGTAGTTAGATCAACAACCACATGCTCCGCGAAAGAATCGATGACATTATTTATACCTTTATCGAAGTGTATTGTCTATTATTTCAACAACGCAACAACACAACAACATACAATTGGCATTCGTGTTCGTGGACTATTTTCGTAACACCCAGCCGACTTGTCGACAAAATGTCGTCCAAGGCAGCGTGTACCAGGCGCCATTCGTTCGGTTTCCGCGGCTTTAATCGCAACTACGCGTTCAGTCCATGCGATGCGGTAGGAAGATCCAGGAATGGAGAAAGAGGCGAGGAATAAGGATAGAGGAGGTGGTGAGGAGCGGCTAATCCCAAGAACGTTAAACGACTACTCATCCCTGTTAAACTGTTTGTATTTTCACTCGTCACGGCTGCATCGTTCGTTCGAGGTGCTCACATCGACACTCGTAGCCGAATCAATCGTGACTCCTCGTAAATTACTCGAAGCGATGCGGGGGCCGTGATGCCCGCTTGAATTCGGTCGAGTCATCATTAGCCGGGCCCCGATATATCTCTATCGATCGACACCACCTCGCGTGTCCTTAAGTGAAATCATGATTTCAGGGGCCGTTCGATCCCGTCAACATAAACTCGTTCGCATTCCACGCGTTCCACGGTTAATTTAATTTCGGTTCAAATCCCGTCCACCCTCTGTACGCGAGTCGTCTCGGTAGATCTGCCAACGAGATACCGCGAGTGTCACTTCGAAATTTCCAACACCACCTCCATCCTTCCTCTGAACGGAGTTATGGTATGAGAACCACTGACCCCCCGTCGCGTCAGGTGGTGCATCGAGGTACGTTCCCAGCTTTCGTACGCTACAGCCACTCGCTTGCTTCCTCTTTATCTCCGAGCGAGAGACGCCCGTGCTCTCGTGCAAATGCATCGATACACACGAACGGAGAGATAGTCTTTATTATGTACGTGTCCCGAGCGTTATCCGCCATCAGTGATTCGACAATCGTATTTTCAATAAGCGGTTGTTATTGCCTGACGGGTCCAACAATACCCGGGCGGACGACCCGCAAACAGATTCGCTCGGTTTTCTTCTTTTTTGGAGCTCGCTGGCGAAAACGGAGATCGAGTAACCTTTCGATAACTTTTTGTGAGACGGCTAAACGGGAAGCGAAAAATAGCGACGATGGTAGAGGAAAATGCTTGGTTTTTTAAGTGCATAAATGTCACTTTAGTTATTGTATTGAATCCACACATCACGATACAATTGTTTCTATTCTTCTTGACATTACTTTGCCTTATATAACTCCTTAATTTACGTTATTTCTTATCTTTGGTACACTGGTCCTCATCTAGCTAGGATACCTCGGGGTCGCTAAGCCCGCACTGTAGCTGCATATTCGCATTCTAAAGCCTCTGAGGGCTAGACGAAGATATGTAGTATGTGAGAAGTGTTCGATATTTGGAAAGGGGCAGAAACGACGTCCTATAGGACAATTTGTGTCCTATTTGTCTCCTATGAGAGATCAAACCTTCTTCAAGGCTTGAGAACAAATCCTGCGATGAGAAAGATCCGTCATTTACTGGTTTCAAGCTGTGAATGAATACAAACACGGAATCTTCTAACTTCTAGCCTGTAACTCGGAAACCAACGCCACGTTTATTACCTCTTCGCGGCTCGTAGCATAAATTTGCGAGCACTCGGTGCACTCTTTCTCCGACATCGATAAGAAGGGTATTAATAGTTGTCTCGAAACCAGAACATCAGAATTCTCGTGTCACCGGTAGGCTTCTTCGATGCTCGAACGATTTCGAGATGCGATCGCGTCGATCTTCGACGGGACTAGCAACCACGAGACACTTGTTTCCACGTATCTCGGTTCAGAAATATGCAAATGGTCCCCATCCTGTCTCGACGCAACGAGTCCGTAAACGATCAGATGGACGGACAAGTCGGAAACGTTGAAGCCGCAAGACCATCTACCATAATGGCGCTGATTATCAGATAAGCTTATAGAAGGCGCGGTAATCGTAATAGCATCGCAACGATGGCTCCTCTGATTCATCGTTGGCAGAGATCGAAGAGGGAGAGTGGGAGGTAGGCGAAGGGGGACGCAGGAAAGATAGGTCCATCCTCATCGGCGCCTGGTCCCGTCAGCGGGTCACTGTTTCTTCGTAATTAATATTTTAATTGAGATCACCGAGAATTAATTAATGCAACGGCGTCGTCAAACCCTCCCCGTCTGGACAGTTCGTTTAATCGATCGTAACACGGCGTCCGTCAAAGCTGTACAGGTTGTTCCATGAATTTCCTCGAGCATCGCGGCGTCACGCTGAGCGTGGACCGCCCTCTTGGATGCTATCTCGAGACTAATTTCTTACTCGTCGAAGCTCGTACAACCGTTACGATTACATTGTTACGTGGCAGCTCGAGTGTGGTGAAACACCGTTCCCGTTTAACCAACTATAATACTTTGTATATTTCTTCAGCTCGAGTGAATGGACCGAAGAGCCAAAACATTCGAAGACACGCGTGCCCGAATCTTGGCGCAGAACTACTCCCAGGGAAATACGCGCGACTCGTTGACTCTTTGATCGGGGATACCTGCGGGAGGACCAAAACTTTGAAGGACCAAGACACGCACTTAAAACTTTCCGGTGCGACAACGTCCTCGAGAACTTTCCGGGTGATTCGACGTCAAAGACTCTCGACTCCCGGAGTTCCTCGGTTTACTCCTGTCTATTACCCCACCTACTTCGGAACAAACAAAAGAACGATGCTCCTGGACCGTCGCTCGATAAACGGCGAAAAACGCGTTACATCGAGAGCCCTGCAGTCGTTACACCGAAAAGGGATCGTTTTTATACAGACCTCGCTGTTGCTAATTCCGAAACCGTATTTCATAATTAAATTAAGCAGCGCGTGGACACTTGAAAATCGTGCACACGTGCTGGATGGAGCCAGCCAGCGAGCTTCTTTTCTCGGGACAATGGAAAGGACGAGAAAACAGAGATAGATATAGAGGCGGAACGAGCTCGTCAGGGTGGAAACGTTTTAATAAACGGACGCGCGCTACCCTCCTGAGGGGGTGTACAAATATATTCGGTTGTTCCAGCCCGTGGAGAAAGCCGGGGAGAGGCGGGGGAAGCGTGGAACAGTGGTACCAAGTCAGGAGGTGAAGAGTCGAGAGGGTCGGATATATCGGTGAAACGCGAAAGGAGTCGGCGAGGGAGGGATGGCGGGCGGGACGAGAGGCAAAACATGTTGCGGCACGAGCTGCCTCAAGAGCACCGCAGAATTAGCTTTATTATAACCTGGGGGCCATCCATACATGCCTAACAGAGCACGAACATTCGCCAGCCAATAAGCCGAATGCTAACCAAACATTTTCGCGACTCGCCGCACCCTCGAATTTATCCCTGCCCGCGCGTCGGACGTAAAGCCAGCAACGGCCAGGAAGGAGGATCGATTTCGCAAATTAAAGCTGGGATATCTGTTTAATGCGTCCCGTTAATGTCCGTTGGCGCTCAACTATTAATACGTCTGGCTGTTTGCGGAAACCACTTAAAAGATTACCGACAGTTTGGGCAATTATCGAAGTCCGTGGATTAGCGGTGTCCCTCACCATCCGTGGTCAACGATTTATCGGCAGCCACTTAATTTAATAAGAACGAAACACTTCTTTTGGCGCAAAATAATAGTTGGTGGTTTCCAACCAATGTTCTTTTCGGACATTGTTCGCCACATTTCGCTACCTTCAACCGTTGGGTCAAGTTATTCGGCAAATGGTGGAAGATCGAAAGAGGAAACGAAGAATTACGGGATACAAGCAATTTGAATTGCCACTGAGATACAATCAGTCTGATAAATATTTGTTCACCCTGTGTTCATTGAAGAAGTTTGTCTAAATTAAATGATAGATGTCATGTTTCCAAATAAATTTTTCATTATATATATATACATGTGCAAAGTTTATTCATGTACATATTTATAATGAAACATTCTTTTGGAAACATCAAAGCTATCATTTAATTTAGACAAATTTCTTCGATAGACATCAAGGGTACGAATACGTATGGGATTGACTATATTACAATTTACCACTTGTAGTGATGGGCAAAACCCTAGGGTCCGAATGAATCTGAAGTTTGTCTCGTTTCCTTCTTTGGAAAATGTTGAAAAGAGGAAATGAGACAAACGTATCGGTAAACTTCAGATTTATTCGAAGCCTAGGTGTTCGCCATCATTGGCCACTTATCTGAGAAACCCCACACCATCTCTAGCATCAAAATCCACTAAACGTTTCTAGTATCCGCATCAGTCAGCCCTTACTTCTGAATGCAAAAATCCATTCAAATCACAAGGAATCAGGTCCTGATCCCTTCCCAGAAGGCACAGAGAGAGTTCCCAGAAGAGGACCATGGTTCCTAGATCACCCGCAACGGCGCATCCCCACGGTCCTCCACCGTCCATCCTCTAACGAGGAGGAAGTTTTCCAGCGGATGGGGGCGCGTCGCGACGCGGAACGAACGATTAGGCCCCGGATTAGCGGGCGCGCGCGAGATCGATTATGCGACGCTGCGGATAACGTTGGCCTGATTTATTCCCCTAATGGGCGTTCGCGCATTCATTTCGTGGCCGTACGAGGCAATTCCACGGGGCTTCGTCGGTCGGCGGCGGCCGTACTGCCGCTGACAGGAAAACTCTCGCTGGGTGATTCAGCGTTCGGTTCGGCGACGCCTCCCAACGACCACCATAATGCCTACCTAGCTCCAGCGCCCACCTACCTAAACGCCATTTCCATCGGCCACTATCGTCGGGGATCATAATCCAAGGTTTAGCCCCGGACTCCGACGAAATTCGCGGACCGAAGTGCGGACCGCTGTTAGAACTGAACGCGCGGAATGGGAGAATCACGCGGCGCCTCGGATCTACTCTAGCTGCGAGATACCGGCCCGGCTTGTTCGTCGGGGGATCCCTTTGGCTGTTCACCAAAATCGCTCCCAAAGAAGGGAAAGCGCAATTGGAAAGCATACATTTAGCGAGAAATTGAAATTTCGTCGCTGTGAAACGCGATAAAAATGATGCATCTTTTGGGTACACCTTTGCTCGGATGAACGGAAATAGTCTAGTATGATTTCAATGGTAGCTAATTAATGGAATTAACGTCATTATTGGACACTAGTCTTTGTCGAGACTTGAATAACGAAGAGGATTCGAAACGATATCCTCGCTAGTTTAGAAAGATTTCTTTTTTGGTAAACAAGCTCGAAGAGTACAAGTTAACCCTACCTATACGTCTTCAACTGTAACTATCGTCTTGCACTGCTTGGAAATTCGTACGATCGAATAGAGGAACGATCCTCCGAGTCGGAGCCATTTTTCATATTGAAATACGAAGAGGATCGTTCGGGGGCCACGTTCGACAAGCCGAGCATCGAACGATTACACGACGCCAGAGAAATTCAGTCATGGAGACGATTATTAGTTTCGCCGGTGGTGCGGGGCTGTGAGTAATTCATAACCAGGGCCTCGTATTTTCGCGGACGGCACGTCGAATTTGGTCCGGATGGAGAACATGGAGCATCGACGTCGCTCTGCTATCCCACCCCCTCGATCCCTGCCGCCCTCCGTCGACAGGATTATATTCGTACGTACCAATCATGTCCCTCGATGTACCTCGGTCCCGCAATACGCGTCGCGCGATCATATTCCCGTCGACTAATAAATTTACCATGGTACTCGAGCGCACTAGCCATCGTACAACTGTCGTCACTCGATTGCCCCGTTGGCGATGTCACTGTTTCGAGAACCTTTCGCAACGACAATGGACGCTCGTTACCGAAGCATTCAGGCCGACGTCTTTTCTCCAGCATTTGAATTACAAGAATTCGTTTTGCTGTCTATAAGGTACACTTGTTTGCATCTCTCAACCAACTTAACATATCCAGACTTATACCTTTGAGCACTTCAGCCAGTAACAATTTGCTCGTAACGCCTCAATTTAAATAATTCCTTACATTTTCATTCACCTTGAGTCCTCCTCGGTAAACAAGAAACCTTCCTCGCGATCAGACTATCGCTGTTTATCGTGGCAGAACGCCGTAACGGTTTGCGCCCGAGCAACGTTAAACGGAATCCCGTCATCGGGCGGTTGGGTCCCCCGGATTCATTCAAGGAACAGGTCTCCCAGCCAGCGGACACGGCGACGAAAGAAACGTCCCCCTGCTCGTGAAGACCGGGGCTTAGCCATCCTCCACGCTGTTTCGTCTCCTAACGAGTTTATCGCATCCTCTTTAACGTTATTAACACGAGCTAACGAACTGGAAGTGCCGAGTCACCGAGAGGTCCTACGCCAAACGGCGGGGCCACGGTTCCACCAGGTACGCTGTACACCTGTGCGTGTGCTCGGCTGGCTGGCTGTGTACGTATGTAAGTTTATACGGACGGGCTTGTAAGTGCAGGGCGAGAGCAAGCGCTCGACGGGACGGGTTACGTGTAGAAGGTGGGATAAAGGTACGTATAGGCGCAGCCCTGGCTGTCTGTGCGGCCCTGATACCCCAGTCTCTGGGCTAATTCCGAGGTGTAATCTGCGGGTACCATCTCAATGGATTAGCATATAGATAGCGAGGTGGGCTGACCGTATATATACGCGCCTAGACCACGTCGGGGGACGCGGCCATGTCCGTTTTGGTCTCGTGTCCTACGGACGTAAGGGGGTCAGCCGGTGCTGCTACACCCCCACGATTGCGGGGAATGAACCCCGAGAGCGTTGTATGCTCGACGCGTCTGTGGCTAATTAAGAAAACACCGGACCAATCGTCGCGTCTAACCAACGATTTCCTTCGTTATGACCGCCAAGTTTTATCGACCGATGAGAATCACCGTCATCAAAGTCGGCCGGACTTAAATATGCAACAGATATGGATTTTTACGCCTTACCGCCTTCATACCCATTCACGATCCTTCAACCTAACCCGTGTAATGGCAACTAGGATCGGTCTGCTAATGCCCGTTTCAGTCGCTCGTAATCGTTCTTGTTTTTCCTCTCCGATCTGCATTTAAACACGTTATCGCGATCCTTTGTCCGTCAACGCGCTTTCTACATTTTCTTAGCTCTCTCATCCTGCTGTTTGTAGTATTCGCTAAACTGGATAACCGATCGTATAATTGGGACCACGTCGTAGACGCAATGGGTCAATATTCTTCCTGATGTCGAGTCACACTCGACATAGTGCAAAATGTTAAAAATCGCATCGGCGATTATCGGAAACGTCAAAGGCTATATTCCAGCTCCGTAGTAAATCTTTGGAGTGTCTAGGAACTCCCCTGCGCTGTTGGCACTGGGACTGTATGCCTCTAGCAAACGACCAATATTGGTCAACGCCGGTTAAGAACAAGAGCGAACAATTGCCGCGGTATTAGAACGGAATGGCGTTTATGCAAGGTATTGGTAACATTTTCGGCGAGCGCGGTCCCTGACCGCAGCATCGCCAGGAAGTGTGATCGACATGAATGGCAGTTGGCCATTGGCAGCGGCCACGTGGGGAGAAGTGGAAGACGAAGACGAGGACGAGGACCGAATATTTCGCTGGAGGTGATTCGGTCGCGAGGTAATTTGTGCTCACAGCGGGGCTGAGCAAACATGCGCGACGGGGGTGCCTCGAAAAATTAAATAACTCGATGACTGGTCACATTCTCCGACACTCGGGGCATACGCAGCGGTCGAACGGTGGACCTGCAACGTACCCACACGCACGAGGACCACCGTTCCAAGATGTCCGGCGCGAAGGGCGCCTCGGTTGAATGACGTGGCCCTCTTCTTCTCCCTCCGTCGTCTTCCATTTTCTCCGTGCGGTGCCCGGGACGGTCGGATATCCCTGGGGAATGACGGGGACCTTGTGGAAGCCAGGACTCGAGGGCCCAGGGAGCGAGCGCCGGCCTCCCGCGGACTTATGAATACAAATAGCCGCTCACTGCGCGACTCAGATCCCTGATAAGGCGCACTCCTGGCTTACCACCGCCTAGCATAAAGTACGGACTTAGACCCTCACGGACACCGACGCACGACCGTTTAACGGAAGATTATCCTCGCGACGGAGCGAGATTCGCATCGGACGGTATCGTCCTTGTATCGGCCGAAGGAAAAAGCGGCTACGGAATGTTGTGCAGAGTCGAGGAGGGATCGGTAGAGAGAAACAGGGGCCCAGGCCCGAGATCCCTCGGTATCGGTTTCCCCGCGTGAACGGTGAAAGAGACGTTATTAGCTTGGAACGGATACGCTTCTTCCGGGGAGGCGGATGTTTTAGCTAGAAACGTAATCATCGATAGGCAGATGGTACCGTGCCGTGTTCCTCGTTGTATTCTCGAAGCCGTTTGGTCATTTAGCATCCGTACAGACTCGAAATGATGGAGATGATGGCACTCCGATACAAACAAATCTGATGCGAGAAACTGCGGGACTATTTATACTCTTACCATCCCCTCTGAATCATTGGGAAAGATTTGTTTGACCCATCCCCGAGTCTTTTTTTTTTTTTTGTTTTTAGATGTCTGCTGTGGCGTAACGACGTCTAGGTGGTCTCATCTTGGGCGAAATTGCAGAAAATAATTAGGAGCGTGTTCGCGGCTAATTTATAGTAAACAGGACGCACGGGGGGAACGGAACCGGATGCTTATTAATTTTCATGTATTCTATTTGAAAAGTGCGTATAAACGTCACGCTAATAGAGATGGCTGACACTACACGAACGATCGATGAACCAGATAAAGTAGTATGAATATTCTTAGGTGTACGAGCACGGAAAAAATATTCATGCGGTTTCGGTGTTTCGCGACGATCTCGCGCGACGATCTTTGCCTTCTTCCAACCTCTCTCTCTCTCTCTCTCTTTTCCTCTACATTGTGTCGTGTGGAATGCATTTTACAGTACCGATAACAAATTACGCGTCTTCATCCATGTTCTGCCTTCCAAGCAGAAAGGAATGCCATCGCTCGATCGGTCATTCCCCGGTTTCATCCGGTCGATCGGTAAGAAGATACCTATGCTCCTGCCGTGCGTTTCAGGATTGGAGACAGTATCTGCCTTTATCTGCGGCTAATGTCGTGTAAGAACTACGCCTCCCTTCGATCCACTGACAACCATTTGTTCGGACACTCCTGACCGCGACGGAGGGTGACTCGAAACTTTGTAACGAATTCACGATCCTTTTGGCCACAAAAGAAATGAGAGAGAGAACCGCCAGCAGGCTATGAATTACAACTCTATACCGTTTCTTTGTACGCTCGTGTAAGATGAGCTACTCTGCAATTTTTCACACCAATGGATACGGTTGGATTAGATTTTACCATCTTCTTTCTATAACAAAACAGAATTTTGTTCAAAAGCTCAACGTAGAATTATTCAGCGACCTCGAACACGGAACCGTAAACAGGCAACTGCGTCATTCGTATCTCTTTGTTACTCCTTTGATTAACTTACGGTCGTCGCAAGGATCGGCCGGCTAGGCAATAGAAAAAATTGTTGTCCCACGGTTGGACCACCAAGAACGACCCGGAAGGGAGGAGCCTCGGTTCGCTATCGCGACGTTCACAATCAGTTTTCGACGTACTCTCCTGCTGTCACTACGGGAGACGAACTCCCGCGGACGAAGCCAGTCCTTGGTGAATGGCGCATACGAAACGAGAGGAATCAGGCAATCTGATTTATTTGGTACGGACCTCGACTGTGAAGAAAGTCATTTCGCTCGCCGGTAGTCCACCGAGCTTCATTAATCCTTGACAGTCACGTGCTCCGATAAAACTGACACGGAATAGTCGAGCAGGTAACCGTACGAAACTATCCTGTCGTGAAATGCTGAGACTACGGATGCAGGTGAAACGTGGTAGTGTGCAAGGTAAGTTCAACCATCGCTTTTGTGAGTCGGTCTAAATGTTAGCAAACTGGTCGCAATAGAAAGGAGCTACAGATTGGATAATGGTAGAGGACTTTTCCATTACTTTTCACACAAGAAATAGTAAGCATATTCAATCCTTTAAATAATACTAAAGCCCTAAAAATTAGCAGAAAAGTAGAAATCTCATATCCCAAAGTAACTTTTACCAGCGTATCCACGACAAGAGAAAAAAGTCGCAACGAATTCAGGTTAACTGGCTGTAACGGTGCAATGATCACGTCCATATCTCATTTTTACTGTCGTTTCTCCATAACCGAACGGTTACTTCCAGCCACGAGGGCATAAAGAGTTCCCGCGGAAGCGAGGGCGGGTCGACACGACTGTTAAGCAAACAAATTTAATGCGCGTGTATAACGGCACCAATTTAAATGATAATGCGCGGCGTGTATGTGTATGCTTCCAAGATTAACTCGTAATAGGCCGGAATAAACGTCGGCGGCTCTGTTAGCCGTATCTAGCAGTGCTACACGGGAACAGTAGGTGCTAACTACTCCTGTAGACAAGCCTGTTTATATTGGTGCGCCGTGTATCTCCGAGGCCTACGCGTAAATTTGTCCCGTGCCCGATGGCGCCAAGGGAATTGGGTCGCGCATCATCGTTCGCGCTCGTCGATCGCGATATTCTTGTTAACATAACGGCGATAAATTATTAGCCACGGCGAACGGTACCGCAGCGACGGAGCCTGCAATTACCCGGGACCGGTTATTAAACTTCGCCCAGCGTTTGATTATCATAGAACGAACTGTCACGGTCGATCGGTTCGACGACAAATCATCGCTCGAAAAAGTGTCCGGTCAGCTCGTGAATTGAATTTGAGCGCCTTCACGCGTCGTGTGATGGATGCTCGATAATATACCGGGCATAAAGTATGGCTGTTATTATGCTTTGAAGCCGTTAAATGCTCGTCGAGGCAAATGAGTGGTAACCTTAATAAGTGTGCCAGGTTTCTTTTTGTTCTTTCGTTCCCTTCAAAGAGTTCACGCTATAAAATTGTTATACAGTTAGCAGGTGTGTTGAGTTAAATGTTGGCAGCGAAAATGGATACCTATTTTATTTTTGTACGCAAGGAGTTAGAAAATAAAATAAATGGTAGAAGAGCGTATCCACGTAAAGTCAGAGTGCTAAACCAATGAAAAATTGCAGAGGATTTCATCTCAGAAGTTTGCGATCTCCTCTTAACCCCTTGCGAAAAAATAAAGAAGTTATTATGAAATTTATAATTTCGAATTATTTTAATAACGCCTAAGAATGTATCACGTAGCACGGAGTTAATTCATATCGGTATTTAGTGCAAAACCGTGTACCCTATTCGATACGACTAGCATTCCCTCGACGCGTATATGCCCGTACTTATTGATTAAATTCCGGAAAGAAAACAGGGTAAAAACCGTAGCGAAGACACCGACAGCGAGCAAAGGTCGAAGAGTCTTCGAACTATGAGGTAAGTTTGCCTCTGGAGGTGTCTTGTCGGTGTTGTCGCGGATGGGATCATGCAAGCTGTGCCCTCCCCTCTAACCCTCTCCGCCGGCGTTCTGCCAGTGAACCTCTTTGCATATACATTCTGTAAGATTACTTTGTGCGGTTTACACCCTCGAACCCCACCCTCCCGTTGCTCTCGTCCTTCAGCACCGGCGCGCCTCAGCCCTCGACGACCTCGCTCCTTTCGCCAGGAGGCAAACTACCCTGCAAGTTTCACCAAGGGTCCCTAATGTATGCGGAACTATACGAGAGAAATTCCAAGTTCGGCATGGCCGTGTTAGGTGCCTTTACGATGAGTATCTCTAGCCACCCCCCGCCTCCCTGCCTCTTTCGCCCGCCATGCGGAAAGGAGGAACTACCCGACAAGACTCGCCCCCGTAGAAGAGGCGAACACGCGTGATCCTAATTAGAACGCGTCCTCGAGGTGTCGAAGTAAAAGCGGGTTTCTTGTTAGGCGTATCGCGGAGACGCCCTCGGCGCTCGCGCGTTAACATGCGCTACGAAGAGGGATGAAAGCGCGTTCGTCTTTTGGCGAAAGAGCAGATGACAGAAAAATATTATATACGGCGTTAAAAAGGCTACGTTTCTCTAGTTTTACAAATTATCGAAAGAAAATTCTTGGTTTACTCCCGAGCTAATAGTATTTTAACGTTTTTGTCGGATTACAGTAAGCTTCGTTTCCTTCCTCACGGTTCTGTCTTTTCCACGTCTTTTCAACGAGTTTGTAAAAGCGCGGCGAGGCTTCGAGTGGTGCTCACAAATTTCAAAACACGCCGTTGCATCAGATACCGTTTTCGGGGAAGCGGTGAAGAATATACAAACGATTACGAAAATTCTCACGAAGATACAACTCTTAATAGTATTCTTTACCACCCACATTTTCAGCGTATTTACATAAAAACGAGCGAGCTCCGTAGCCCCGAAGCGCGATGACTACGAACAGCCGCATTAACTCCGTGGCATCGTTTTAATATTTCCTTTCGTTAACGCGAGGCTCAAAACCTTTTCTAATAGCTTCCCATTTATTTCGAAAATTCAGCGAATTATCCCTTAAATCACATTCTGGTCCCGACACAAAATAATTCTGAATATATTCACTTACAACTTCTGTTACACATTTTCCATTCGTCATTTTTTTATGTAATGCAAAAGGCCCAAAAGTGATAGAGTCAAAATGTCGTAACAAACTTTGCTCGTACAGAAACCAACTCGAGCCCACGACGTGATCTTGCGTTCCCATAAGTAAACTGTTTTCCAAGGAGGGTTCCGTCGATCACGATCCCAGTGTCTAATTGTCGGCGTCACGGTTACCATAAGCCATCTTGGGCACGTAACTGTTGTGCATTCAATGACTCATAACGAGCCTTTCGAAGAAGGCACGCCGGAAAATTACGTGAAACGTGTTTACGTGGCGATTGGCCGGCGAACGACCGCGGCACGCGACACAACGCTAGACGAAGGGGTCATTAGGGATGCGAGGGGCGAAATGCCGTAGCCACGGTGCATGATAATTCTCGGTAAAGAAAGTTCTCGGACGAGGAAGGTTCCAGCTCCCAAGAGATTACAGGATGTCCGGAGGCGAGAGGATCGGCGTGCCCCGAAATCCCTAGCTCGCGACTAAGAAACATGAACAACCGCCCAGTTGAATTCATGTACATGAAAGGCGGTCCGTCACAAATGGACGGTGGGCTCTTGAATAATGAACAATTCTCGCGGTCCCACGCGCCACCCGCGAGCTTCTTTGCGGCGAGGTGTGCGGACGAATGTGCCCGAAAGCGATTTGTGTTTCCGGTGGATACCCTTACTTGTGAGTGTCACGTTTTCTTGGGTGCTTTTCGACGGAAAGAAGTGGAAAATTTGAGTATGGAGCCTGGAGGGAGTAGGCAATTAAATTGCTTCGAGATGAGGGTCTTCCTTGGAAATTAGTTCCGAGGAAATCGATGCAAGTCCAGAATTTTACTTAGAGACTAAAATGTCGGGAACGTTAGTCAAATTGAAATATAGTGCAGTTCACGTGGCAACTCACGAGGTTTAAATCACAATTTTCCCATCTTAAAAGCAACTTAAGAGGCAGTTTTCATAAAGATCTGCGTATTGTATTGTATTTACAATAGCAGAATGATGATATAACCTCCTCTTCTATAGTCACACCTACTGTAACATAACTATTTCAATTTTAACAAAATCCTTTCCATCCATTCCTAAAGAGGGAGCGATACTCTTGTAACCAAAGGAGACGATTAATATAGTAAGTTCTATACCCTCAAGCTGCGCCGTATTCGAGCCCCAGCGAGTAGGATGGCGCTCCTTCCTTCCGATTGCCGCGTGGCCGGTCCTTTTAATCGTTCGGCACGATAAACATATCGAGACGATGATGTAGAATCGGCCGCGTAAAGGACGAGCGGTACGCTCGTGCAAGCTTTTGCGGCGGAAAGGAACCTCTCCACCCTCTCCGCCTCCTCCACTTTTAATTTTCAGGCGCGGCTAATTATGATTTACGGCAACATCGGCGCAACATCCTGATCGGTACGCGAGATACCGCCCGCAGGATATTCAAATGCGATGAATATTGCTCGCCGCGATAAACGGCGCACGAACAACGACAAGAGGAGACAAGAGAAAGAGAGGTAGAAAAGGGGAAAAGAAACGCGTGGAGCCGTGCGGCGAGAGGGTGGCGCGCGTGTAAAGGATACGAGAAAAGGATTCTTAGTAGTCTATTCGGTATGCAAGATGGGCAGTCGGACCTGTACGCACCGCGGCGTCCCTTCCTCGCTAAAGGATGCGTATCCTCGCGAGTCGACTATTCGATACGCCTCCATTTGAGCATTTAGGGGTTAGGCAGTCGAATTGCTCCGAAACGAGGTTTCCCTTAGGAATTAATATCAAAGATGCCGAATGCAAGTTCAGATTTTTAACTTTGCACAATGTTTATGCGTCTTAAAACTCAAGTCAATTTTTGTTCTCATATGTGTGTTAAAAATGTGGTCCTGCAAGTGGTTGCACGAAGAGCCATTTTTAAGAAGTCCTGTTGGCTCTATCGAATCTTCGTCATTCGAAATAATTTTGTTCGCGCTCTTACTTTTTACACAGTCTTGCACGGTGCTAAGTTTGACGCGTCTTGTAGATGGTGGTCGCGATTCGAAGACGAAACGTTTAAAAACTCCTCGTGTTCTAGTCGATGGTTATCGGGGCGAAATAAAGGATACTTGTTTAATAGATAAGGAGATCCTCTACGCGTGTTCTCACATGAATTACATCCGCGTGAAGATCACAGTCGGATAGCGTAAACTTTCTGTTAGAGCAGAGTAATTTGTCGATATTTTATACGGGATGTAGAATGTCAGTGCGATGAATTATACTAAGAATAAGTTGAATAAATCAGATGAAATATACTAAGAATAAGTTAAATAGATTAGATGTGTGTATGGTAGATGTGGAACATTATTAGCGACTGCAGGTGCACGTCGAGCAGTCTTTCTATTATTATTCGGGAAATTTGTGCAAGATGGCCGGCACGTTACTTTCTCCGAGCGTATCGCGGGTACGTTAAGCCTCGAGTACACTTTGCAATCGTCGGACTCTGTTATTTAACGAGGCACCGATTACCGATCGCGATTAGGCGGTTAGAGGCGCACCTTGCCACGGAATGTACTCGAAAGAATGGCCGCGCAGATTTGTTAGTCAATGAAACTGAATAGGTTACGAGGCATGATTCCGTCGGACGATCGGGCAGAAACAATTATTGTGAACTTCTGTACAATGACGTGAGAAACCAGCGCCCCGGTGAAAGCGTGCAAATGTTCAGTAACGAGACAGAAACATATTAGTACACTGCGAATTTTATACGATTTACGGCTTATGTTAACCAGGAGAACACAATGCAAAATGTATGGAGAATATCGTTCGTGAGTCAACGTTGGTAATAGTACTATTTCATTCCATATGAGGATGTATGTATACAGCGAACGATTATTATTATGCTGGAATATCCTGCATTACACTGTATTTTGCTGTATTATGCTGTCTTGTGGTATAGTGTATCACGTTGTATTATGCTCTGTAATGCTGGAATATTCTGTATTACAGTGTATTTTTCTCTATTATGCTGTTTTGTGATATGCTGTATTACTTTTCGCGACGATTTGTTCGATAAATGTCGCGGCGCAGTCTTGGCCCCGCGACACTTATCGACGATACCCTGTATATTTTGATTTCTCTCGGTGCACGTGCCCTGAACGCCTGAACTCACAGTGCAGATATTAGAAAGAAAGGAGTTATTGATTACCTTGTCTGATCGCTTTTTAGTGGGTGTGAGAGAGCCGTTAGGCCTGCCTTGAAGATCGGTCTCGCTAGCCATCCGGTTGAAACGTTGCATCCGCTCGCGGAAGCTTAATTGCTCGGTCGAGCCCGGATTCGCCGCGACAGCCTCATCTTCCTGCACGTTTCAATATCGTCGAATTGCCGAATCTCAATAGGATAGGATCATGTTCGCGACTACGTTCAACTGTACTGATTAAACGTAGAAGCAGCGACAAACACAGCGACAAATAGGGCGGCTACAACCGTTCGCGAACCGTGGAAACTTGGGAGTTACGACGATACAGAAAACGGAGCGTGCTCGCTAACTATGGCATACTTTCGTGCTTCTAATTAAAGCAAGGCAATGCTACCGTACAGGGGGTCGATCGTGTGCCGTGCAAGCATGACAAGGAGGGGACTAGCGATGAAATGACGATGTTCTAGCCAGCTCTGACTCCAATCCCGAGTCCGAATATTAGAGGAACATAACGGGTCAATTCGTTTTCGAAAGTGAGTTTAAGTGTGAACATTGGAAGACCAAAAAGTTTGTCCATCTTCGTAGAGAGTCCTTTTATTTTAATCGAAGAGACTACTTCGTCTTTAGGTAAAAAGAGTAGAATCTTCTTTTCATCTATAAATTGTAAACTGTTTTAGATTTCATAACTAAGAATTTACTTCTTATGTAAGGACATAAGTGGAATTAATTTTTATCGATGAAAACTGTAGAATCAAAATAATTTCATTGTTCGTTAGTGGCTCTAAACAGGGATTGATTTCACATAAAGCGTGCATTCTTAACGAGACAGTAGGGGTGCGGGACGAGGAACAATGGTTTCGTGTACTACATCCGCTATTACGGCCGCTTAAATGACGTTTACCAAACCGTGAACACCTTTCAACATAATCATACAATGTACACACAACAATGTTCCACAATAATGCCGAAATTATCTGGTCACAAGTAACTACGCGATAAAGCGAATACGTGTTTCACCACTTTATCATTTGCAAATTCTATTCACGTGTACATGGAACCACAACCGGGAATCTATAGACAACATACTACATAGCGTGCTAAAACAAAAGAAAACGTGATATTTTGCTTTTCATGCGACGCTTCTTCTCTGGATAATACAAAATTGGTTACAATTTTTCAAGATAAAGATAAAAAAAAAACTGAATGCAGCTTTGCACCCAACCTGTAAATTATACGAAACGAAAGCCATCTCAGGCTCGACTGGCGCCATCTACAACCCCTTTCATCGCGCCAAAACGTCGACAAAATTTCACGCTTTCTCCACCACTACGTACACATATACATATAGTACATGCGTGGAAAAAACTCACCTTGATAACCGCCTCGGATACACCCCTGTTCCTGTCGACGTTCTCCTTATTCTCGATCTTGATCTTATCTTGACTTTTACGGCGCGGTGGCACGGGGGGCGAGGACGTTGAAAATCCGGTCTCGACGCAGTCAACGCCATTTTTCCGCGCATCGATACCGTCTCCATCGCGCGCAAAATTCAAACACGATTCCTCGTGAATCGTGGTGGAGTTGCCTGCTGTTGGACTTAAAGGTGCAGGGGGCGGAGGCCGGTACGGTGGAGGAGATCTTACAGGTGAAATCGGGCTAGCAATGTCGGGAGTGGCGATAGGAGATGTCATTTGCTCCTGAGACGAAAACCCCAGAGGAGTTTGTCGATACTTCTTCTTCAGGACCAAATACTTTTCCCCCTGTGCAAATAGTTTCTCTCAGATTGTTACACTTGGACGAACGAACGGAGCGACGCGACCGGTTTCGACGAGCGCCATAGTTTACGAAGTAGACACTATTGAAAACTCGAATTTCGCGACACGTTTGCGCGAACTGAACCCCCTTTGTTGCACCAGTGTTTCTCAAACTTGTGTCTACAGATCCCAGTTTGCTCTACATGTATTTTGGAGCATTCTTTTAGTAAACAACGTAGAAAAGATTCGAAACAAATACATTTCACTAAAATTCATAAGTAGACGATATAGAGGAATTTAATTTTACTGTATAGGAGTTTGAATATGAAGTTTGAGAGACACTCCGATAAGTCATTTGCATATTTAAACACCTCGTAACGTTAGTAATGATGAATTACGCGAGCAATAAATTAAACACGTATGGCAAAGAAAGGAAGCATACGCGAAACGATAAATTAAAAGTTTCTTTAGATAACGAGTTTCTTATCAATCGCGCGATACATTCGTAAACCTGGCAACGTCGCATGGCGCGCAACAAGTCGCTCCTGTCAAGGCGGAAGGGAATAGATACTCGATGACGCACCTCTTCGTTCTTTATAGTGGCCAGGGTGTTTACATACTCCTTGAACCGATTCCGTGCTTCGACTGTAACGTGAATTTGTGCACTGTTCACTGACTGTCGTTATATTCGACACCGAGTGTGACAAGTATTAACTCTGTCCTGTGTTTACACACAGCGCACCGTGTTAGCATCGAGGTCACACCTCGAAGAAACGAGACAGTTAGTTCGCCACGGTCTATAAAGGAATTTTGACGTACCTCGGGTGTCGGGATCCGTCAGGAACTTCTTGAAATGCTTCACCACGTCATGATTGCGAGCAGTACCACCGTTTTCCAATAAATGTTTCCGTATCTCCTCGAGAGACAGCTCGCTGGGCGTCGCCATCTTGTCACTACTGGCTGGGACACTAGCGCCACCGGAGCGGTTGCGCTCCGCGCTGTCGATAAAAAAGACATCTGTGCTACTTGGCGCGAAACAACGAGTTCAATCCCCGCGAAATTAAACCGCGATTCCGTTGTGAGCATGCGACTAACCTAAATAGTTTCCTTGCATTTGAATAGCGCTATGGACAAGGTACACCGACACACTATACGCGATAATACGTGAAAATCTTTTCGCAACGAATCAACGATGTTCCTAATTGCTGCTTAAAAATGGAAATAGGGATTACGTATGCGTGAAAATGCATACACTCGAGCAACCTGTAATTTCTATCTTAATAACACGCTAACGAACTGTAATCACAATTGCGTCGCAACGAAAAAAAAATTGTTAACATCATTAGTAACGAGTGCAATCGTTACACCTCATGCATAACGCATAATACGACTCAATTATATTGCATTATAATTGTGCTGTAGACAGGACGGTTAGGTGTATCGCGCGAATCCAACTGTTAGCTCGCATCCCACGTCGCGCAGCACACATGAAAACGACCGCGACGATGAATAGCGAGTTTCACTTCTGCGAACGCCGCGCGCGTTGAACGCGCGACGATCGAGCCTGATATTTGATTTGCTCGCGCAAATAGACGATTCGTGAAACCTTTTAACAGTCCGACGCGTTATATTCCATCAACGCCAACATCCGCCATGCAAACCTGTCGCGCGAAATGGTACGAATAAATGCGGATCTTGCCTTTAAACGACAAGATTTAAAAAAGTTTAGCTTTGGAAAAGTTTGGAACAGTTTTGAAATTTCATAGAACGAAAACTAATGTAGATATCGGTACGAGACTTTGCATCGTCATCGATACAGGACTTGGTAAGGTATAGAAATTGTTTTAAAGGTATTCGAAGGTGTGGTCAAATTGCTTTACGTAATATTTGACGCGAGAACAGGGACATAGCGAGTTAAAGGTATCGAAAAGTAGGACGACACCATTCCATAGACAAAGTATCAATTTTTTTCCTTTGTAAATTCATCGACGCGTATCAAAAAAACCTGTTACTCTATTAGCTTTGCATGCCGTTGTCATGGATGCTAAAGTAGAAAAAATATTCATAGGCATGCATTAAAAAAATCCTGTTTGCATGATAATCGCTGCATATCTTCATCCGGCGATGGTAGAGGAGAAAAATGGCTGCTTAATACAAAATAAAATGACGTGGTTAAATGTTTGAACAGCGTTGATTTAATCGTAATAGTTTGCCGACGTGTACGGGTACGAGCTGGGAGGAACTTCGTGATTTGCATAATTTTCATAATCTCGCATACGATTATCTAGATAATCGCTCGGCTGTATCAAGAACGGCTCCTCACAACAATGTTTCGTAATTAAAAAAAACGGCCTTAGTAATCGCCTGCGGTGGTTAAAAATGTAGGCTAGGTAGGAAAGACGAGAGGAGACCGCGCAAAGGGCGGGTATGCGTGCAGCATGCACCACTGTCCATGTATATGTATGCGTGACCGCATACAGGAAGCGTCCCGGTGCCTTTATAATTAAACCCCTTTTATCGACGATATTCTAATGAAACGACGAGTAATGATCGAGCCCGACCCGCTTCGGAGCATCAACGGTCAAACGTTTCGCTCGAGATTCGCAGTTAAACACCTTTAATCGTTTCTCGTATCTTGGCTTAAGCATTTCAATGTATCTGATAGTGACTCTTCCTTAAAATGAAAATTAAGGCATGTGAAAATTCAAACCGTCCTAGAGAATCTATTCTATAATATTTCACACGGTTGTCCTATTCGATAAATTTGAGTAATTAATCAATTGTTCGTACATGAGTCTCATCCGTGTTACCAGCACGCTCTCCATTGTGGGTGTCAGACCGCAAAAGAGGCAACGCTCGCGCGATTAATGACCGAAAATTGCTAATCGCGTACTAAACGCTACCGCGAAAGCGCATCAAGCGTGTTTTGTAATGCGGGTTACGGAGGATCGCGGCGATCAGAGATCACATCGATTAAAGTAATTACAACTCGCTGCCGCGTGGATACTTGTGTCTCTAAAAGGTGAGGTGGAATAAAAAGAACGTTGAATGCGAACAAGAATATCAACCATCTCGGAATAGATGAGATGGTAATCGGTTCCCAGTGCGGTAGCCGGCGCGCAGTGTGTTTCTTTTGATACAATTCCAAGCCCGGCGGGATTGATGCACGAGATTGGAGCCCCGCGGTATTTCCGCGAACAAAATGTGCACCAAGAGGTCGTCCGGGGGCGAAGGCGGTTGCAGCAAGAAGACCGAGCGGCCAGGAACGAGGACAAAGGAATCGCGTCGACGCCCCGTGGCCCCGTAGGTGCATCCACGATATCATCTACCCATGTTCCCCTGCGTTATGCTTATGCTCGTGCATACGTAAAAGACGCGCCGGAGCCTGCAGCCGCTGCAGCGCTTTATCCGTCCCGGTGCAAACTGCAAAAGAGCCTCGTGTGATCTACCGCCCAGTGATATGTCGCCGCTGGGATTCCGAGGAGAGCCGCGAGAGCTTTCTTTTCCTCGTCGACTTTCGTGGCCGTTTGTTCTCGCGCCATTTTAATTAATTCTCGGACAATGCGCCACGGGGAACTATCCTTTTATTGTACACGGTTTATCCAAACGCGTACAGGAATTCATTATGTAACGCATGCTTTCCGCGGACTTCTTTCGACTCGGAACGTCATTCTCGACCTGGATGGTCGTCGAGGACGCGGGATGTTCATTTAAGATCGCGATGTCGATTCGATATTAACCCTTTAGCTTATAACAACCTGTGTGACACGTGATGAGGAATTCGAGTCGAACATGGAAAACGCGAGTCAGACACGTTGTATGAACGTGCACAAGAGATTTTATACCTGACTATGGTATCCATGGTTCCAGAATAAATCGTAGCACAAGGGGTTAATTCGAGTGGTAGAAAAGAGAGTTGGGAAGCTTTTTATATTTGCTTGACCCCTACATTTTGGTCTTCTTCGGACGAAATTAAATTCTCCCTAACCTTTAACAGTAAGTGCATAGAGGATGCAACCATAGAGGAGCGTTTTATACATACTTGTCTACCTAACCCGTGGTCCCTGGAATGCATTTTCGATAGAGAGCATTAGAGGCGTCTCCGTTTTTGTCGAGGGGAGACTCAGCCGCACGCACGAGTCTGCATACGCGACGCGGAGGCGCAAATGCGCCTCACCGGCAAAAAACCGCATCTAGATCATTGCTGTCCTCTCCACGGATGGCAAGCAACGGCGAAGTCTAACAGTAAATTCGCCCCGAACCCCGATGACGGACTTAGCGCGCTATCGTTTCAGCCATATAAAGGGATCGCGATGGTAGCGCGTGTCCGACGAGATCCACTTATATATTCGTCCATAATTGGAGCGTCTGTGCTCAATCGAATCCGCTACGATATAAAACGTCCCGTATAAAGGCCGTACTTTGGCGGGTTTCTTGCGCGGTTTTTACTCCCCGTATCTTCGGTGGTCTCGTTAGAAGGACGGTGGGAGGTCCGCGACGAAAAACGGTAATAATGCGCAACAAACCCTCCTTTGCTCCTAGTCGTACTCGTAATTTCGATCCCAAAAAACGACCCCCGGTGGAGGAGCAATCCGGATGAAAAAAGAATAATGACACTTCGCGAACGTCGATCGTTCGTGCACAATTACGTGTATTATACGACGTTGGAGTTGAATTGTCTGGAAAGCGACTTATCGCGATTAATGTATACCGGTTAACAAGATCTCATTCCGGTTGAGAATGTTGGATCACCCGGAGCCTTCCGCTGCTTACTCATCCTGAGGCTTCTGTTAAAGGGTTGGAGTCTTCGAAACTCCAACTCGAGAGCATAAAATTGTTTCGACGAGAAAGTCTGGAGGAATCTTTGTTCTTTATTCGGAGCACAATGTAGCCAACTCCGGTTTGCAGGTGATTGAAGTTTTGAGAGTGAGAGAGTCTCTTTATTATAAAAGCGCGAAGCATAGGGCGTCCACGATCCACCACGGTTTTTCGCTCCGATTTTCATGAGTATCCTCCGAACTAAGAAGGATGCGCATCTCATGTTAAAATATAGTATAACCGAACGGTGTTTCCTCGTTCGCCGGTCGGCGGCGTACACGTTTCGCCGAACAGAGTTATGGTCTCTAATGAGTTGAGGGGTTAAAAGCGCGAGTCCCGATCCTCACCGGCAAAAGAAGAGAGCTAAAACCCTATCGGAGCGTTCAATCTATCCTGACTACCGTTTACCACGGCATCGTTTTAAAGTGGCCACAGGTGCTCGCCGGTATATACGTGCTCGTTCCGCGTACCGAAAAAATAAAAAAGGGAGAACGAATGAGGACTTGGCCGAGTCCGTTCGCCTGAGTATGAGTACCAACTCGCCGCATGTTTGGCTTTCTCATAGTTTTGCCGATGATTTTTAACGCTTGGATATCGCCGACTGGAAGAGCCAGTTCGGACTTCAAAGATTCGCGATCGAGAGACTCGAGTCTATACAGGCATTACATATTATCATGGCTGGTATCCAACCGGAGCGCGTGTCCCCTTCGTCGACGTCGCAAAGCGGCTTTCCGTGCACACAAAGTCGAGGGCTCGACCAACACTCCGCAGGGTCGCGTTGTCGTTGGTGGCTAGAGGCCTCGTGAAAAGAGCAAAGTATACCTTGGCGCGGCTAATAGCTCACCAGGGCTTTTTTTCGCGGATGGAATACACGTACCGATGGAAATTGAATGCTATTTGCTCGAACGTTTCTCATAAAATTTTTGCTGCACTATTCGAGAGCGGTATTTCGCGTGGTCGCCTACTTTTCGACGTAACTGGTACCGTAAATCGTTGGACAGGCCCTGTCAGGCTGGCGGTACGCGACCACCCCTATACCCGTGCCCTTATCGCGACTGCTTTTTCGACATACACACAGAAATAAACGCGAAGGATTTGGCAGGCGGACTTAACAAGTAGGATACATTTCTATGCTTGTAGAATACAAATCTAATTGCCAGACGTATTTTCTATAATATCAAGCTGAATCGGTTATAATTGTCCTGAAACATTTTAAAATAGGCAATGCGGCGAAGGGCTCGCTCGGAGTGAATCCGATTAAACGGCAGCTGCGTTTATCGATGCAGCAACGTTCCACGAGAATGTCGGCAGTCTGATGCGATCAATCTTTGACGTCGATGTGGCAGGCCGTGCTATTTTGGAGAGTGTCCGCGCGATAATAGCCACTGCCAAGTGGCGACTATTAGTAGCGTTTTAGGCAAGGTACGCGACGGAAGCGACGAAACCTAAATTATTGGGTTGTGTCGTAATGATCTGTCATTTTTTTTTTAATTAGTAAGCTAGCATTTTTGAAGTTTCATTCGAAAATTATATTCCAATCTACTAAATGTTAAGTTTTCTTTTTATTTAGGAGTTATCAATACATCCGACACGTATTAAATACAATTTCTCGATAAATTATGCAAGACTCAAAGGGATGAATTAATTTTCTTACACGAAGTTCTCACTACTTTTAGCACAGAGACTGCAGAATTGCTACTCGCGCCACTGACGGTGGGAGAGGGTAAAAAAGTGTTATCAACGATTCGTGGCGCTGTCACTAACGACGCATTAACGCATTCATATCGCATTCCAACCCTTCGTACGATCGCTCCCGTGTCCAGGCGTTCGCTCCGGTCGCTTGTACGCGCCTCGAAACACGCTGGCGCGAGTTACCCGCGACTTGCGAGCACGAGAAAAGTGTTCGTAGCGACCGAAGCGTACGCGTCGAACAACGCGTTAAATGCGACGCTGGTTTGTAAACTCGCGAGGATTCTGCTCGACATTTTGCTCTCCTAACACACCTTTTAGCGTCATAACGGAATGTTCCTGCAACGTGTATAGGACATAGTGACTCTTAAAAGTCTAAGGAAGAATTTATTAAATTGATAATCCAGTGATCTCAACGTATATGTTTACACTTGTTATTTCATGCAAAAGAGCATCTTTCTCGTATATCATTTGCCAGGTGCAGCAATGAGATTTCGAAACATTAATTTCGGAGTCTGCTTTGTCTAAAACGCGTCACTAACGCGTGTTGCGAACCTATCGCGTGTCGTTCTTTACAAATATTTTGCAATTTGTCGCGGAATAACCAACTAGCGGAAAAACCTGCAGATGAAACCTCGGTGACAACGTGTAATAACGTACCTGGAAAGCCTCTAATTTCGCTGTTTCGCGATCTCTACATAGTATTCTTGCAAACTGTCCGCTGTGGACGTAAATAGCACGCGATGGAAACAAATATTATTAACTTTTTGTATAGGTCTGCAGGCGCTACGTAACCTGTGATGACACGAAGGTGTTCTAAGAAATCTTGGTGACAGAAAGTGGTGGGGGATGCGCTTCTGATGACGGAAGCGAAGAGATCTACGACAACTCAAATAACGAGGTAAGGAGGTCAGGAATGGAAATGATACTTGCAATTGAAAGTAATATCAGTTTACTTTCAGAAATGTTAGCTCTAATGCACTTTTGTCCGAGGAAAATATTCTTATAACAGTTAGAGATACCATGTGTACATTTCACCAGATTCTATGACTCGGATTCCAATTGTATTAATTTATTTCATTAATTCGGTTTGCTTTGGTCTTAAATGATGTCCCAGATGACACTTATATGGATATAGAAAGCAAGTAGTGTATCATTTGACTACAATTTTGCCATCTCTGGTGCAGATAGAGCAGGGATTGGCGACAGTTTCGCTCATGCGGAAAGGAACGTCCGCATGGTCGAGCGAAAGAGAAAGAGGAGAGCGTTTGTCCACGGGCGCCCTTTGTAAGTTCGCGCACGAGGTCCACGTCGTCCCAGAGAGGCCGCCACGCCGCCCACGTCGTCGTCGATTATCGGGAGGTATACGCGAAAGGTAAGGGCAGTCTGATCGAGGATAACGATCGTTTATCGGCGCCAACGCGCTATCGGTCCCGATTCCCTTGTCGACAGATCAAGGAAATGGAGAATTGCGGTAATTGCGATAAGTAACGCGATACACGTTCACCTGGAGCGGCGATCGGGGAAAGGTGTTAATCCTTAAAGTGGAAGATCTACGACTCGAATCGATATCGATTTGCGGGGCCCAATGAAATATCGACGACAGTCCTCCGACTCGATGGCGCATCGTGTCATTCTTATCAGGATGACCTTTAGTAGATCGTGGATAGACTTGAAACGTTTGGTAATGAACTATCAACAACCTGTACATCTGTTGTCGCCTGAGATGCATTCGAATCATTTCTACTGCCAGAATATAATACACCCCTATTAGGTACTTGCTCTTGAATTACAGTAAAACCACGAGCTACGAAATTCAACTTTCGCGAGGGCTTCCCAGGTGACTCTAACGCGGCCTCTGAAAAAGACAAGCGAAGAGCAACGAAACAGGGTACGCGAGGGCACGAAGTATGACGGAATATAAGTGAAATCGCAATAATTACCGGCGGCACGGATCACGAATCCTGCAATACGGTAGTCGGATAGGCGGTATGGCCTACCAACAGGCGCATACAGGTATACGCAAGCTCTTTGTCGGACGGAGGTGGAGTACGGGTTATATTGGCGCCACCTCCTGCACGGTTAAGCGAGCGACTAGGGCAGACTTACGCCTTACGCCTCTCTCGCTCTACCCCACCATCTGCCTCTCGCTCGTTACAACGCTCCCTTATCTCTCTTCCACTCGCGATTTTCCCCTTTCACCAGGGTGCCTCTCGGTCACTCCCAACAGTTTCCCTCGGGCTCCCCTCACAACACCTCTCGCTTCCACTCTCTGTTCCGAGTCCGCTCCGTTCCCTCCACCTCCTCTGCATCCCTCTTTCGTTTACCCGTTCGCTCGCTCGTTCGCGCGCTCTGCCCTCTCGCGTCCCTCTCCTCGCTTGATGCTGCAACTCCGGCTCGGCTAACCCAACCTAACCCGCGGGCCAACTTCATTCCACGCCGACTGACCACCACCGACGGCCGTCGTCGTCCTCGACGCCCGTCGTCGTCGTCGTCGTCATAGAACGCGGGTCCCGCGACACGGTTGTGTTTGTGCGTACGAAACGGACCTTTTTTTTTTGATTCGCGCCGCCACCCGCGTGTGCGTGTGCCGTCGCCACTGGCATCCCGACGCGTAGATCCGTCGAGTGACAGGGTTTCCACTGACAAAAAACCCACCACAGGGAGGAACAGAGATAGCGTCCACGGGGATCGGACAATTTCCGCCATTTCCCCCCCGTGGAGAACGCGACCCTGACGGAAGAGAAGTCGTCGAGTCGAGGAGGGCCAGATTGATCCGTGTTTGTTTTGAAGACGTTCGGGAGGAAGGAGGAGGAGGGACGATCATGGACATATCGGAAGATTGCTGGGAGCACGTGGGTCTGCTTCAAGAGGTTTCCGGCACGGAACCACCCCCGCCGCCGCACGCCCCCGACTTCCTAATTCAGCAACAGGAGGTGAGCTGCTCGATTTCTTTTTCCTCGCCTCGCGACGTTGTTGCGTGGTAGATCGTGTCCACTTGTTTTTGGCACACTCGATGTGGTACCTTGTTTAGGACATCATGATTAGACTAACCATGGGTGACACGAAGTAATGTGAACATCTCAGGAAAATACTGTTTTATTATTATGGAGTTTTGGCTTTCAATCCCTTCAAACAAGGGTGCTCGATTGTGACACTTTGTGCATTGAGATAACCCTTTGTTATATTTTTGTGTTGCTTGGAGTTCGATATCTACGGTTTATAATTGTCGTTTATAAATAAATTTGGGCTGAAGGGGTTGTTAGATTTGTACAGCTTGATGCAGATTTCTGCACGAGAAAAGTTCTTCGGTAATGTAGCTGTCATGACAGGGTGTGAGGACATAACCTTTTAGCGAATCAACGTGCAACTTATTTTTGGCAAACGGTTGGTCAGGTGATTTACTCGATGCTTTTTCAAATTGACCTACTGTGTCCCGATAGTACGTTTCCATCATTGGGATCGAGTAATCGTCTGCTTTCGAATTCATCCATCAACGTCACTCTAGATACGACAGGCGTCAGGTCCACGGAAAAAGCGCGGGAAAACGTGCCTTGCGGTTCCTTGTGACTTTGCAATTTTTATTTTCGTGAAATTTGTCGTGCAAATCTAATCAATTCGAAACGACCAGAAGGTACGTCTGTTCGGAGCAGCCATCTTTGAATAATTCACGTAGCACACGGGTGGACTCCATCGTTATTATAATTGCCTGCCACATAGCGCTAATTTCATTTCATAAAATATTTGTCGTAGATTGCACGTGGTACAGGAAATATGTGCATTATTTATCACAATTGTCTTTATTTGTAACAATATAGTGTACGTAGAATTACGGTATATTAGCTAGTCTATATCGAAAAGGAGAACAAACTTCTATCTACTTGCAAATTTCGAATAACTAGACTAACTAGCGTAATAAAATATTTAAATTTTCATCGCAAATACATTTCACTGTGTGGTAAAATCGATATTCCGCAGGTGTAACTGTGGGATCGGTAAAAAGATTTCTATTCTCGTGAACGGTGCTTAATATAACGGGCATCTGGTAACGAAGTTTCGATTATTGATGGGAAATCAAATCTCTGTTAGCCTCCACTTGGTGTATTATAAATTGAAACCGTTTTAACGTGAACACGGTGATCGAATCCGTTTACGGACGTTTCGATGCATCGACATTCCATCGATCTTCTTTAACAATACATGAAACGACAGCGAATCTGTCTTACGGAACTAATTATTCGACAAGTTTCGCGATACCACAAACTATCGTCGTTCTTTTGATCGAATTGGTGAAGTGGCAATTAATGGAAACCTTTCTGGTCTATTTCGTCGTAATCTAACTGTGCTAAATAATTTAAAATTAGACGGTCTTCGTGGATAATGCACGATCAAGCGAGATTCTAAAAGTACAAATAGAGGAGGGCAGAGAAAATTTTCGCGAAGGGAGGAGAGACGAAAGAACGGAAGGCGACGGGGCCCACTCCGTTTCAATTTCGTGGGTCCCACGTAACGAGCTCTCGCGGTGAAGCAACATGGGTCCATAGGGCGTCCGTGACGGTGCCCTGTAATCATACCGGAGATTATAGGCATTTAGTGGGGCATGAATGGGCTGGATAGAAGAGTTTAAAAAGATATCGGTGGCATCAGGCGTCCGAGGCGCGTGCAGGACCCGTTGCTCCCTCTTAAGCTTTCCTCCCCTTCTATCCACGTTTGCCTTCTTCCAACAGTGGGCCAAAATAGAATCTCGCTCACCTAAGAATACGAATATCTTTGAATTCGATCTCATTTCATCTAGACAAGGAAACAAATAATTAGCTTTCCCATATATTCTAAACGAATAATAGCAATTAGCGTTTCGGACATTGATTCCACGAGTCCGTTTGTACGGTCCTCTAGGCAGATGTCTTCCTCGTCTATAGGATAACGCGCCGCTGACCGCGGCCAATTTCTACGGAGCACCTGCAGCTACGACTCAGGCCCGATTGAGGCCCAGATTCACCTCCGATACACACACGTTCGTCCTCGATCCTTTCCTCTGTCGATCGTGGCGATCATGCGTGCAGCAGAAATTCTGGGACACGACGAAAACTGTATCGACGTTAACCGTCTTCCCCTGTACCAGATCGGACCAGAGCCGGGGTAATAACCGCGGCAACATAAGTTGCAATCAGCTCTACCATTGGCGTGTGTACGTGAACGCGGCACGCACACCGATCGTGTATTATTATGATAAACGATTATACGCTTGCGTGTATATAGACGCGTTGATTGCGTACGTTCCGGCCGTGTAGAATCCGTATTGGGGCTGTTATTATTATTAAATTGCTTCCTTAGTGCGCCGAGAAGAATTATAAACAACCGATCGAAGGTGGACGCGCGCATGCAGAAATTCCCTCGCGGGGATTTTAATGCCGAGACGTATTAAAACATTAAACAAGCAACTTGTGCCCCACGACGCGCGTCGCCGTCGCGAAATTGCTCTGAAAGGAGTACGACGCGTCGCGCACAGATTATGGTGCAAATTGAGAACAGTCACCGCCTCGAGGAGTAAAATTAAGAAACCTTTCACTGAATTAGTGTTGGAGAATCGAGAGGTTGATGGAAAATCGAGTGTGAATAACGCCGTATTAATCTTAAAATGAAGCATTTAATTTTTCGTTTAATCCTGTGCTGTAGATGACATGAATAAAAATAAGGGACCGTTTGAGATCAAATTTTCTCGCCAATATAAACGAAAAAGTCGTTTTCCATTTTGCAGTACATCGCTTCGTTGTCGAGATACGAACAATTAAATATTTTGCGCGTGCGAGCGTCGTGCAAAGCTCGTGTGTGAGTGCGCGCATGCGTAGGTGCATGGTCAGCTGACTGGAATATAAATGGCGCGCGCCAAGTGTCACATTAGTAAACTTGAATGGCTCGTATCTCGGTAACCAAGCGTTGCATAACAATATGGGAAAGGACTTTTCGATTACTTTTCTCGAATAGATCAGCTCTCTAGCAAAAGTTTCATTGCACAACCTCTAGGTTCGAAAATCCACTAGTGGAAGCCACGAATACACAACATTCCATTCGACGGTGCCCGTTTGATTTGATCCGTGGACAAGTGCGCGGTGTCGGTTTCAGCTGCGCGTGAAAAATTCTCGGCAGGATGCCGATCGTATCCGCAGCTGCGTTGAAAATAGTTCGCCTCGAAAGTAAGTCTTTCGTCCCTTGAGTGACTACGCTGGCAGCGCTGCTCACGTATGAGTTTCCCACGGCGGGCCAGGATGGGCCCGTGTGGGAATATCGGGGCTTATTACTCGCGCATAGGTAACACACGTTCCGATCGTCGATCGCCCCGCCGATTTTCGTATTCCTTCCTCGTGTGCGTTTTCTCCTCGCTTTGCTCGCCCCGTCTCGCCCTCCCACCTTTGCATGTTTTTTTCCTCCTTGCGCGTCGTCCTTTCTTCTTTCTTTTCTCAAACTCTCGTAAATGGTTTAATTCGGTTCAACGCGTTGTCACGGATCCGAGTCCACAGGGTGCTACATCGTTCTTATGCAAGTTATACCAAAGGATATAAATTAAATTTACGTAGCGTGTGGAAAACTCGACGAATACGTATACCTTATCGGTACACGTAGCCATGTAGTCTCAGCTTCGTTCAATTCTTATTCATCGACTCCCCGAGTTTAATTCTCACGCCAACGGGTAGGCAAAAGATTATCGTTGACTCGCAACTCGAAGTTCGCATTCGGATAATAGTTTCGGCCATCTGTGGGACGAGAGAACCTCGTCGACGACGAGGGTGCCCCCGTTGCACGCGACATTCCTCCGTGCACGGTTACGCCGCACTTTAGGTCCCGTTCACACCGAAAACCGGGGGATCCGAGGCAGAAAAACGCGAGCCGTCTCGACGGTCAGGGCACGTACTCTCTTCGTGAGAGAACTCGACCGATTCGTACGATAACGACGGCATACGAGTCGCTTCCGAATTGCTGCTTTCGCCGTGGACACCAGGCGGGGCATCGTCGTGAAAATGAAATGAGAAGTGGAACGAGGCTACGTCCACGGAATTCCACGCGATTTCCAAGACAGATTGCAACGTTCGTGCTCACCCGAGCCTCCGACGCGAGGTGTCATACGTGGCGAAGACCGATTGTGTTCCCCTCCGGCCCGAGGCTGAACGTTCTGCCGATTGGAATTCACCTCGCGCGGATACGTCGAGTGTCCATTGTCGGGAAAATGAGATACGATAATCGAGCCCCTCAAGTGTCCACCGACAACGATTTATGCGATCGGCGAAGATTTGCCACGGGAATGTCCGAAAATGTCGTGCGAAATTTGTAGAGGATGAGGTAGAGATAAATGTGGGAAGGTGGAAAAATGTATTAGTAGCATGGTTTCCTGTTAGACTATGAAAGCATATAAAACAGCTAGCATCGTTATCGCGTCGCGAAGAAGCTTCCACCCCCTCTTTCCGTCGCAGTGATTCCAACCTAGCGCAATGCGGGCTCGCCCAAACCGCAGATCGGGAGCATACATCAAGTAATCGTGCTTATATCACGGCCGGTAGACCATTAATGCATTTCATCCTTATCAATGGCGGCCGTTCGTGACAATTATTTTTCCCTTAATGCCGCCTCTAAATAATCCCGCGAACGCTTTATGTCCCGACGATACGACTCCAGATTCGAGCGTAAACCAACGAACAAGATTCTCGGCTGAAATTTATTAGGTAGCTATAAATTATGGCGCGGTACACCTGTGCTTTACCGCGTCCAGACTTGTCTCGGGCCCGATCACCCCGAAGCGTGTCTTTATAGCCCTCGACTTCTACTTCCGGCCTCCCGAGAACCCCTTGAACCGTGGCTTGTGATATCAGTGCTCCAATCCTCTCGGTACTTTCGAATGGACACGAAGAAGTGGCAGCCGCGTTATCCGATTCGATCTTGACGTTTCAACGCAGTCCATTCGGATACGTCGCATCGCACCTTCTGGTTCTTTAATCTGCACCAGCTGCGACGGTCGGCTCTTAATTCCTCGCCGGGTCCAGATCTCATCGCGGCGTATTAATTAGGGGTTGATTAACGGTCGGATCTCCGATCAGGATCTGTCACGGAGTCCGTCAGCTTGGCCGCCATTCACTGGGGACTCGAATTCACACCGAAAAAAATTTTTGATGAAAGGAATTTCATCTGGTTGTCTATCTTAGAAAGTACCATTCGAGTTCACTTGGCTCGGGTTCAATTTTAGATTATTTTGTTTGACTTATCTCGCAAAGGGAATGGCATTTATTTTATGTTATCGCTCAACATGACATCTTCTCGGAGATTAATCACGAGCCGTTGATTGCATTTGAACCGAGGAAACCGTGCCTCGGTCTCCGTGGATCGTGTTCCTTAAGGCGTCAACTACAGAGCATTTCGTCGACGGCGCGCGTCTCCGAACGTATTTAACCGCCATCGTTTGCCAGCTTCGAAGGTCGTTGGAACCAGACAGATAATACCTGTCTCGCTTAATACCGGCTGTCTTGCTAGCTGACCTATTTCGCCGATTCCTCCGAGTGTAATGTCTCAGTGCGCGCTATTGTCTGTTAAACGCGAACGGACGACAGGGTAATGGCGCGCTTTACGATTTAGAGATTTAATATTCCCGCGGTAAGTGGCTGTGCTGGAGCGCTTTACAACCGCCATCCGGATTCGTCCCTTCGCGGTACAATTTACTGTCCTCTATTGGTCTTACCCCACCGCGAATCAGTTCGAATGAATACTGTAAAAGTTGCTGCGATAAATTTAAAGCTTCGGTGGAAAAATGTTACGCGTAATAACGTGTCGTTCTTTCTTGAAGAAAGTGTAAACGCGTATCGTCTCGAATGAATTGGGCGTCAACGGTCATCGGTGATCCTAAGGCACTTTACTCGTCAAACAACCGCTCGATCCACATCACTCTCCCCTGAACACTTGTACTTCACGCCCGTATACAACATCCTTTTGCAAATGTGTGTAATCCCAGCCCCTCCGGCGAAATAATGTCTTCTTATAACATATTCTCATGCTCGCTAAGAAGTTTTCATATTTGCATACTTGACCTATATAAATACTTCTTCAAAACCGTGAATCCTAGTGAGTCCCTCTCTAAACGCGAGTGTTAATAAATTAATTCGAGTTGAAGTTGCCTACGCGGTTCTACGAGAATCCAGTGCACCGTGAGAGCTGTTAATCAGCCGTCCCGCAGTACGCATTACAAAAAACAAGTTACACGCAGCACATCCAGATATCGATCTTCTCGAAATCCGGCTGAATAATCGGTCTTGGCGCGAGATGCTGGAAGCGATACGATACATCGTCCCTTTGACGCTAAATTTCGTACAGCGCGATGCTATCTTCCCACAATCTAGCGTCCCACGCAGAGAGAGCTCCCATGGCGCTCGAAAGAGGGGAAAGATGTCGCTAGACGGTACACGGGGCCGTTTCGCCTCGACGATATCTCCTTTCCTGAAAGTAGGCTCGTTGCTTCGGTTCACACGGACTCGACATTCCGCGCTTTCGACGCGTGCACTTGCCGCCCTGGCCACTTGTCGCCCCCTTCTTGCTTCCCGTTCTCCAAAGGACCCCTCGAACGTCGACGAACTCCGTCCACCCTCCCGAGCACTCGAGGCCTCGCATGGAGACTTCCTTCGTCTAGAAACGCGCGACACGTGCATCCAGGATCGACTGGACACGTGCGACATGGTTCCACGCTCCCTGCAACCCCCATGGTTATGGTCCCGTGCTCCGCAGTTGTTGAGAGCGCAGCGTGCTTTCCCTTGGAACAACAACCATTTGCTTCCGTTGAAATTGCGGGAACCGCTCGATAGAAGCTTTCGCGCAAGACTATCACGGCTGGAGCATGGATAGTGGACTCTTCGGTGAGGCTATTTCAGTCAGAATGTAGCTTGTGGACTCCTCAATAAAGTTGCTTTATCTACAATATACCTAAAGTCGTGTTGGAACACTCTTGGGTAAGGCTATGAGCTGGAATCTACGTTGTACTTGTTTCATCGAGGCTATTTCGGTTAGAATACAGTTAATAGATTCTTTAGTGAAGATATTCTGCAATCTAACGAACCTTCCGTGACGTTATTACATCTCGAATGTAGCTAGCGGACCACTGAGTTTCCAGTCCAAAGTCCAGGACGAAAGACAGTGAATTCTTTCAATCGTAAAATTGTTTTCGTAATTACAAAGGGTCGCAACAATATCATACGTAAAAGAAACACGCCCGAACCACTTGTTGCTAAAAAAGATTGCATCTCCGAGGCATTTCTTCGGGATTGGTCGAGGCTCGACGGTGAGAGGGTGGCAGTCGAAGTCGAACGAACGACAGGAAAGTATGCTTGGTGATTGAGCAATCGACGGGTGATTACGGCGGTCAGGTTCGGTCGTCCGGATGTAAATCTGTATCGCTGCGATCGTAACTCCTCGCGTCGTCGCTGGAACGAGCACACACGCGAGAATACACTTTACGAACCGTGACACGCGGCAGTCACGGAGTCTAGGCTTCGACCTTTCCATCGGAGCGGTAAAAATCTTTTCTGTGTCGTTGCGGCCACGCACACCCAGAGCTCCGTTTTTCTCGACAAGCTTTCCTCCCCTTCTGTCTGCACGACTTTCCTCCTTTCGCGTCCGAGGTTCTCCTTTTGACTTCTGCGGTTCCCAGGCGTGGACCCCCGTCCCGCAGTGTCGTTCCTTTTAAAACTTCTCTACCCTTGGCGTAAACGGCGAGCCGAAGAGAGCTTCCGTTCTAATTGAACGACCCTTTGCCTCGCAGCACGCTCCGTCGCGGGGGTGAGTTTATCTCGACGCGCGTTAACGCGCCAGGGATAGAATGGGAGTACGTAGGAGACAACTCCGCCTCTTATTCCGGCCTCGGTGAGCGTATATACGCCGGAAACCTCTCCTACACTTCGTCGGCTGCTTTATTAAGCGGGAGGCGCCGAGCGTGACCCTCGACGATTTTAACGCAACAGTTTGTGGTCCAGAACCCTCCGTTTTTGTCCCAGATGGGATGGATCTCCGCTGGAAGCTGCCAATTTTCCTTCTGGATTCGCGTAAGGTCGCTCGAGTGATGGGCGAATTGCTTCGTCTTGGAGTAGAAGACGGTACACGGTGTCAGCTGAGACAAGCTTTTTCGTTTTCACGAAGACCAAATTTAGTGTAAAGGAATAATAATGTAACCATAGACACTTTTACAACGTAAGAAAACGCGAAATCATCTTTTAGTATACAACTGTCTGACCATAGGAGGCTGGATCTACTTGCCCGTCCAGACTCGCCTTCGATAACCTATAAATGTTCCTTATGGGAAATGAGTGTTTCTTTCTCCCTCTTTTTCTCTCGATCGATCCAAGTGACCCGATAGAGAGCACTCCAACTGCCAAGATAAGTCAATGATCGTTTATTTGATAATAACGCATCCGTAGAGCTATCAATTGATCATTCGAGCACCGTGCACCGAACACGTTAACCCGCATCGCGTTCTCTCTAGCCGTTGCCAACCTAGAAATCCGCTGGCTAAAGCTCTTTATGATTTCTAGAGGCTTCCTGGATCGACGAAGTGCTTCTGACCGTAGCCGTGCTCGCTCGATCATTTCATGGAAAGAGTCGGGGAAGAGAGACCAGGAAAAACGAGGCTAGAATAGAGCTAGGCGGGAACGGTCGACATGACAGAGGAGGTGTACCAATGAGTCGGATGGAAAACGACCCTCGTCCGTGGGGGTTCCCGGTTTCCTTCCTTCCTTTCAGCCACTTTCCCGCTTATTCAGCAATGATTCAATTCGGATGTGCTTTTTACGCCCTGGCGGCGGCGTCGATAGCGTCGATGGGAGGTTACCGAGCCGCGGTTGCAGTCTAGCTAACCGAAAAGGGGAACGAGAAAGGGGGATGACAGCCGAGCAGACCCGTGACAGGGGGCGATGGGACGAGGAAGGGGTGCAAAGTTATCCCGTGCTGAAAACAGATTGCCCGGCATTCGGTTTCCATCCGTTCTTCGCCATCCTCTCTCGCCTCGTTTCGCCCCTGAGACTCTCGAGGAAAAAACTGAGAACCGGAAGATAACTGGACTCGGCGAACCAACAAGTCGTTCCTTTGATTCGACTTGGCCGATTCTATCCTCCTGGAACATCTACCCTCGAACCTTCACCTGTTCGGATCCTTTTCACCCGATAACGCCGCTTCTCGCGCGTTACGTCGTCGTTTTATCGAGGGAATCTACTTAACGTAATGTTTATGCATATTCGGGGGACCTTCGACTTTGGAACGCAACACCGGAAAGGAGCGTTCAAGTATCACGCCATGGGGTTCGAAAGACTGGTTCCCTTGCTCGATCGCGGGTATATTATGTATGATAATATTATTTTTGTGAGAGAGGTCACGCGTTGGACACCGATAACAGCGTTAAAAAAACTTTTCGATTCCTTTTTACAGAAGTGATCATTGATACGTTCTCAGTTCACGCGAGACAGTTACGATACGTTACGTAGCAAATTGATTCGAACAGTTTCGCGCATGAAAATTTATGACGCCAAATACACCGGTAAATGGGGTGCTACTTCAAAATCAGAGCCGCCCCGAGTCGCTGTCAGTGCCATTAAAAACCCTCGCAGAGGCACCGCTGAAACGTTATCCTCTACGTGGACGAAAACATCGTAGTGTGGGACGATGAACCGTGTTTTCTGTCGGCAGTCAGGCCCAGGAATGAGAAAGCACCCCTTTTTAGCAAACCGTAATGACGGGATCGAGCATCGGACCCGTTCGTACTCTCGATGGCCGTACTTAACAAAGTATATCGCGACGCGGTGTAAATCAACAGATATTCGCCGGCGGGCCAGCCTTTCACACACGCACGGGCACTAGCAACAGCAATCATAAGAACTCAGAATCTCTTGTCCCACCTTAAAATTACCGCATCGGCCGACGACGAGATTAAGCGAAATAAAGAAGCGAAACAAGCGTCGGCCGGTTCCTGGTTCTCTCACGTATGTTCTCGTGTCTGAATGGATATCGAAGTTCAAAGTGCTCGTATACAAGTACATTCGAACTGTTCAGTGGACATAAAGATAATTGAGAAAAATTCGTGGCGGCTCGGTAATTGGAAGCGATAGTTACGTTATTTAGAGTACTTATACCACAGTCGAGTTACTCGCAAGTATATTTCATTTCAACTTTGAGTACGGAGCTGAAACATCTGCTTCTCCTTGGTATTTGCTTTGTAAGGTGACAAAGTTAACTTCGACTTGGGTCCGCAACTCCTGAATCTGGCGGATAGGTTGTGGAATGTTGCACACCAGTGTCCTAACAGTTCTTCCGCGGAGTTCTTTCACCAACAGTGATGCAAATTCCTCGACTATTCTCTTCATCAATTTCTCCGAATGTCAATCATCCCACTCGTTAGATCGGCGTTCACTGTTTCCTGAATCCTCCACACCACTCATAAATCACGATGCTTCCGATAGCTTCGATCATCAAATGCTACTCGGTAACATCGCAGAGGTCTGAGGTCGTTTTCTCGGAGTTTAAAATAAACTTAGTACTATTCCAAGCTACTTCGATATTCCTAATTCGAGATCTTTCATTCTCCCTACAATGTACTGTATTTATCCTTGCGTGATATTATACAAAGTGTCTGCTGTGATATCCCTCGAAGCAATGCGGATCTACGACATCGCGTCCTGTCTCCTGGATCCATCGTAGTTGCCTCCAAGGAGCACCTGCACGGGGAATCACGCGAGGATGCAACGATAATGACGTGTCTCAAGGCTGTAACAATAAGAGAAGCTCAGCTAGTGGGACCATGGCCTCAGGTCAAACGGCGACGGCCACCAGAATCGTGAAAAGCGATAAGCAGACGCTGGTCTAAACGATGCATGCAGATTTTTCCGGTGTCATCACCCGGATCAGTGATTCTTAATCATCTTGTCGAGACACATCATCTAGTCATAGGAAGGCTGTCGATGCGATGGATTTTCACTTTTTATGGCTCTCAAAGGGATACCAGCGACGCGTTATCCTATGAGCAACAAAGACGCTTAGGGCCTCCAGCAAAGGTTCCTCGTTGTTATTCCTATACGTGAAATATTTGAGTATACTGGTGTCAATAGAGTTAATTGTATGTGGTGCAGTAGAGTGACACTTTCTACTCGCTTCCTAACAGAACGACGATCTGGAAAAGATTAGCAAGCACAGACTAAGAGACTGCTAATCCAACGAACGTCGCTAGGAGCGCAGGACGCTCGGATCAGATCACGAAAATCAAAGGGTGTCCTCGGCTCTGACGTGCTGGATGGACGTGGTAGATTAACGGCAACGTGATAGGATGGCTCGATGTAACAACGAGAGCATCGGTCCCACTCGGTCAGTCGCATATTAATACCTGGGTACGTGTAGCCAGGAGCGGGCAGCTGCCGGCTCGTTTGCAGCACGCGATACTCGCGCTCTCACCTGTAACGTATATCTCGAACCCCTCTCCACGTCCCCACGACCGATTTCCTTCCTCGTCTCACCGATCCACCGTAGCATCGTCGTCTCTCCGTTCCACCTCTTCGTGCTCGTATCTCCGCGAAGAGCACTCGAAATTATTATTCCCGGTTCGCCTGCTAAAGGCCCCCGTATCTCGCTCGCTTAATGTGTACAGGCTGTTTCGATATTCGAGCACGAGCAACGGCGGCGATTTCTCGCCGAGGATCTAGAGGCGGGACGCGCGATCGATCCAGAGCCGTGAAAGAGGCTTGCCCCGATGAAATACGCGCTCTTGCTTGGATTAATCGACTGTCGATATTTTCTTTCGGAGCGCAGATCGATATTTTGTTACTTTTGGTGGTGAAGAATTTATTTACTCTAAAGGAACTTGATCGACGAGTTGCTCCAATATATAATCTTCTTTAGGAATTAATTCCAAGGAAATGAGTGCACTCCAAGGTTTTAGAAAATAATCTCTAAGGTACGCGTAAACGTTTAGCGAAAGGAAATTCAGAGCTCGCATTAATTTCCGTCGAATTAATTCTCAATGGTGTCTCTCTTGACCAAATTCGCCGAAGACGATCGAACAGCCCAAAAAGCATTTACAATCTACGTTGATTCGACGATTCTTCCTATAAATAGAGGTGATTTTCTCCCGTATAAAGCGTGGAAAAAATCGAGCGTGATCGCGTCGCGTCCTCGGAGCTAGCATAAGCGCGTCGTAGCGATTTCGATCACGCGCCAGCCCCGGCCCGGTGATCGATGATCGTCGCGAAGCGACTCTGGGAACAGTTTCAGGCTCTATCCTCCATTGACGAAGAATATCGACGACCGTTGCGAAATCGAGCCGGTGGCGCGCACGGCTCCTCGACAATCGAGGCACGATCGTGCTTAAACGATTGATAAAAGCTGCCGGACCGATCCATCATGATGCTCCGCTCGTCGCGAGCCTCGATCAGCGCTTGGGAGGAAAAAAAGAGGGCGAGTCAACTCGCTCGAAAAAAAGAGGAGGAGCGGCCGCGGCTGGAGGTAATTATTATTCTCGATGATGAATTAATATCGCTTAATATGGGCGGTCGCGGCTTCCTGCGGCTCTTCGTCAGGCGATAACAGGCGACGGGGCCACGCGACCAGGGAACGATAACTCTTTGGTATTGGCTGGGGTAAAAAGTGTCTTCTGCTCAGCTCTGATATAAAGCCTTTCCTTATCGAGAACAAAAACAGTGGTAGAAAATACCTAGTACAAAAGGCTATGATATTTATTATTGATTCTTTATATATTTTTATCATCATGGTGGATGTACATAATCATCCTCAGTCTAGATATTATGAACAAGCTGAAATCATACTCTACAGCTTCTATCCTCGCAACCACTCCCAGCAGTATTACGATACCTAACAGACCACACAATGGCAGCGTAAAGTAATAAGCGGTGATTCTCACAACTGTACAACATATTATTTTTATACGTAACCATTTATTATTTGGACCATCGTAGACTATGAACGGTGCCTGCAAAAGGAGCAACGGAAGCCGAAGTATGTAACAGTGCCGTCGGGGAATGGAGAAGGAAGACGGTGGTCTTCTTTTCGATTCTTCACGGTGACCCGATATCAGCGTACGCGTGTACTCGGTACCGAACATAATGCCTGCTCGGGCTACGCCGGCACGATAAATTATCGTAAACGCATGTTAACCGCCCGCCTTGGATATTTGTTAACAGGTTAGAGTAGGCGGCGCGTGTGTACTCTCGTTCTGTCGTTACACGTACGTTTATACGCGCATAAAACGTGGCCTGTTATGGTCGACTCCTCGGCGCTTTCCTCGTGACCGCTCCTACGGTCTCCAAAGGCCAGCGTCGCCTCCTTTTCATCCCCGATCCGACGGATAAACATCCCGTTGATAACCGTTAGCGGTCCAAGAAGAGGCGAAACCGGGAAAGCTTTCTTTTTAAATTCTGGTGGCGCGTCGCGCTTGTATCTGAATTAAAGTACACGGTTCTGCAAGCCCTCGACAAGCAATTATTTGCTGTCATTATCCTTATTAAGGCTGCATGGCTTCCCAATTGTTATAATCACTTGTCAAGACCTTGGGATACCGTGTATTTCTTTTTTGATTGTCAACGTTCATCAACAGGTTCTTTAACCTGAATTGCGAAAATCATGCGAGTCTTTTGGATAGGAATATTTTGATTTCATCTTTTTTATCTACCGACTTTTGCTTTAAAAAACAGACAGTACAGTAATCATCAGACTACAGTAGGATGCCCAATAGATAGTTCCTCGTCATGGCCGAGAGATACGCCGTGAACGTGCCAAATATCCGTTCCTACCTGTTTGCGCTCAGCATTGAAATAGACAGGTACAGCGAGTTGCAGTTTCGAGGAGTCGAAATGAGATTTCGCTTGGTGCTTTTCGACGCTCGTTCCCACTTTTCAACACGACTTTTTTCCGCTCGTTATTGCGTTTTAGCTCCACACAATCCGAACTTGGATTTCTAAACGTGAGCAATATTAGACAATGTGTTCGAGCATGAATGTGTGACGTAGAAAACCTTTGATAAATTTTATATGAAAAATTTGGCGTTTAGTCCACGGATACCGAGAGACTTATCGCAGAGGCTGATCGTGGACGATGAAGAATTGCATTCCGAAGGGTTCGGCAATTATCTCCAGACATCGCCGGCTTGTATAATTGAAACACTAGCTTTTGCATAGAAGGATACATGCTGTAGTAACGCAAGGTTTGCTATCATCCACGTATTACATTACATCAAGTGACGCAGCACTGCTCTGAAATAAGTCTGACCAGCCGGCGGTTCATTATGCGAAACAGACGGACCGCAAAGAATTGCACAAGCGAAGGTACTACAGGCGGAAACACCGGATTATAACTATCAGATTCAATGGTACCGCAATCCCCTGGTAGGATCTACCTCGTCTCTATCAGTTTCAACTGCTGAGAACTCGAGCCCAAGATGCTCAACGACAGTGGCACTCGATAACTAGGAAAAGGAAATTTACACGAATGATAGCTTCATATTTTTATCAGAGAATTCGTCTTTCTTTTATTGATTACTACAATTCGATCATTGGTTAGCAATCTGCCCTTTCTTACATAAAAACACAAATTTCGATCACACTATTAAAAATTGCGAGGGATTTAGACGTTGATAAAAAACCAAACCCTTCAAGTATCACCATGGCAACTAATCACTCGGAACAAAAATGAATTTTATTTCCAGTTTTCTTTCCCATTCCGTCATTAATCACTTGCGACGCGACCCGCGAAAGTCGCGAAACGGTTTCCGGATCGTGCTCGCGAGTCTTAACCTCTGCGACCCTAAACGCGAGGCGGCCATTCCGAAAACTTCGAGCCCATGATGTATATCGGTGAAAGAGCCGTCCATTCGTGTTATACAGGGTGTCGCAATCACGGGAGAGGGTGATTCTATGCGGGCAAGAAAATCAAAAGTATGGAATTAATGAACAGTTTATTTTAATTCGAGTAGGTAGATGTTGGAATTTGTATAGGCATATAGTTACTTTCTTCTTCCTCCGTGTTTTTTTATATTTTATTTGGGCTGTGTATTGTGTTCCCTTCATTGACTCTCTCTTCAAACTAATATTCTTTCTATTATTTATTCCGTACGTTGAATTCGTTTTTGTATGAAAAGTCCACCCTTCACCCGTCGTCCCGAGGTTTCCAGGGACACCCTGTATGCGATATTGGTCCGCGAACGATCTGCACGCGGAAACGGAGGCCAGGTAGCGGGAGACCGTAACTCCCTGCTTAACTTAAGTTATCGCCGCGGCGCTGATTATTAATGTTGCCACTATTAATAACCGCAGGTTACGCGGATCGTGCACCGGTGAAATATTATACGGTGCACCTGAATAACTAACTCGAATGCCACCGTGAGGATAGAAAGAAAAAAAAAGATGGCATCTCGCATTCGACAGGAGGATTACGACGATTCATCGAGGTTCCACCGAACGCGTCTTCCGGTTGGGAAATCCTCGATGGAATTCGTTTAGTGATTCCGTGTCGGTACCCGACGATTTCCTTGCACTCAACGGTCGGTTTAACGCGTTCCGTGGTAATGGTCGTTTCTTGTAAAGAAGTTAATTGGTTCCTACGACAAGCCACTCTGTGCATACCCGCGACGATACTGTTGTTCCTGCTCGACGATTTTCACCGAACGAACCGGTGTCGCTGGCTTGTCGGTCGCTCGCAACAAGACGAGGAGTTGCGTCTAAATTATTCGGTTTCCTTTCCATTCCGTACATTTGCGAGAGGATTCGTGAGAAGAGTCGTTATCGATGTACCGAGCGACCCACTAATGAAATCTCGAACACGTTTCTGGCATTTCTTCGTGTCGTGCGACGATCCGCTACCTTGAAACGGGGACGGTACCTTGAAGGGTATCTTCCGTAGTTTAAAACTGACACTATACCAAGTGTTTTCATCATCGTTTGCCATAGGATACCACCAGCACAAGAGTCGAAAGATATTCGAGAAATGATTCAATTCAGAAATTTATCTTTCTACATATAAAACACTTTCCACAAAGTACCTATAAAGCACTTGACTAAATTCACTCGACTCTCGCAGTGAAATCCTAGCGTGAAGCTCTCAAAGAATTTCAGCGAACGAGTATCCCCAGTGGCGACGACCCAGAATATTCGATAACAGAGCAACACTTCACGGATCGATGTTAAACACGAATAAAAGTTTGCTCGGAGTCGGTCTCCGTTCTTCGACATTTTGATGTCACGCAGCAGCGGGAAACACGAATAGCGTTGCGAGTCGCAGCGACACGCACGGCTACGCGCGTCGTTTCGTGTAACGCGCACGACGCACACTCGCCGGTATCGCTCGTTGACCGGTCGACTAGGTGCTACTCCTCCGGTAATTTTAGCCGGATCTGCATATTTTAGCACGAAAACTTCCGCCGATCATTATCTTTGCCGCGGACTCGGCCCCACGGTCCCAGCTTTTGCTTTGTCGCTCTCGCGCGCACACGCTCGAGCGCCACGCGATCCCAGCGATGGAAAATCGTTGCACCCTGACCTGCACCCTCGAGAAAAGCGTCGGTGGCCTGGAGAAACCGGGAAATGGGTCTCCAGAGCGATCAATCGCGCCATGGGATCGGCCGGTGCAATTACACGCTCAACCTTGGATGAAAAAAGAGAGAAACTGTTAGTCCAGTCTTGTTACAAATCACCATATCACATTTACACTGTTTTAGATCTTCTTAACTTCTTACATGATTGGTCCACCTATAGCTCGGGTACCTCGGGATCGTCAAGCCCGTACTGTAGCTACGATCAAACATAGCTACAGCCCCTGAGGTCTACGCACGTACAATATTTAATGTGACGGTAAAATTCACTATATCCGTTTCCTTTTGCAATCGCGTCGCGAAGAAATGGGGATCAGCGAGATCATAGATCTCGGAGACTGTTACAGTTTAATAACAGCCGTCGCCCGAAACGCTCGGAAGCCCCCGCGCAAACAGACCAAGCAAGATTACTCGGCAGGTTCGCATGACGGTGTATTATTGTCGTTCAGATTCGTTCATTTCGAAATTACCTGTTGATGGCAGCGAGATATTTTCTCGCAACCGAGGTATCGGTGTGCTTTATCTACACGCACCAACCCCCGCCGCCACCCTTGTCGTTCGCCAACCTGTTCGCAACGAGCCCTGGCTCTCGGGTCACCGCTATAAGAACCTTACTGCCACGAACGCCGTGCTTAATTGTAATAACTATAATTAGCACCACTTATACGGCCGATAAAGAACTGGAGGAGGCAGGGTGGGCACGGACATTCAGCTGGCAGCGCGAATCGCGAGCGTGGACACTGGACGGGGATTGCCAGGTGAAATCTACTAAATTCAGGGAAAATCCATGACGTTGATCGAGCGATCTAATTGCTCGTAACGTAAAAATTAACGGTTTCTAAATATAATTCAGTTCTGTCTGCTCGTCATCGAACAATGTAAGAGGGGGATGGTTACCTTTTTTTTTAGCTTAGGGTAGCTTTTACAGAAAATATGTATAAAATGAAAACGAAAATTAAATTTGGGAACTTTTTTGATTCGTACAAAATTTTAATAGAATCTATGGTGACTGAGATAAATGAAACGCAATTCCGTTCGTTACCCCGTCACGAAAAACGACTGGCTACCCAACATGTAGCTTACCGTTGCTTTTAGAAACAAAATATATACAACGAAAATTGTTGCAAACTAAATTGGGAAACTTTTTCATTCCGTACAAAATTTTGATGGCATTGATAGTAACCGAGATATATGAAACGCAGTCCTGTCCGTTTGTAACCGGACCCCGGGAAATGGATGGCCGCTCGTCTATAGCTTACGGTGCTTTTACAGCAAAAACGCATATCGCAGAAATGGTTACACGCTAAATTGAAAAACTTTCTGTACAAATTTTTCATAGTGATTTTCCATACTTCAGTTTCTCCGAGATTTGTGTTTCATCGTTCCCATGACAGATGTTACGCTCATTCTTAGCTCATTGCGTTGAAATTGCATAGAAACGTAACTTGCATACTTCCTTGTAATATTTTTTATTTTTACCGCTAAGGTTGCTAAGATTTTCTCAACAGAGAGCCAAGTTAATCTCAAACTCGAAGAATACTTATGTGGGAATCATACATATTCATCGCGTTGTTGCAATACACAGTGGTATTTTATTAATTACAGAATTTCTCCGTAACAAAGAAGATGTTAACAAAGGAGTACAAGTTACCTTTTAATCAGATGTAGACATTGTAATGAAATATCTTCATCCTCGCGTGCAAGCGTTACAGGATCGTCTTCGAAAAGGTGTTGCATCTACCTCTTAATTATAAAATACCGCTCCACTATGTTTTCCGCTTTTCTGCCAACAAATTATTTCTTCGGTCCACCACTGTTCGCTCACTTTGAAATTATCATCGAGACATCTCGCAATCCTACATAATTTATGTGTGGGAGCAATTTAATAAACTGCAGGAACATGTAGAGAATGATTTATTTCGTCGATTACATTTCATTTTTATTTATTCTATAGAAATATTCCAATTTAAAAAAATGGTCCACTTTTTATTTGCGATTGTCCATCATCCACGAAAACCTTCAGGAACCGATAATACCAGAACAGAGCAGGGACGAGTACCGTGGCCAAAAAGACGCTCGCTGATTCTAATCGCCGCGACGGCCAATAAAATCCAATTATAAAAGTGCCGAGCGTAACGAGCGATCCATGATCTTCGAGGTTCGTGGCCGGGATACTTACCGCCGCAGGAAATACTCGTGAGGGAGCAGCAAGCGAGTAAAAAGAAGTATCCGCGAATGAATTTCAACGAGCGATTTGACTTTCCTCTTCCGTCCCCTAGCTCGCTTGATCCTGCGAGCCCTTTCCGAGAAGCGAACTCGATCGTAGGACTCGACCAGCCACCACCGGGCATGTCTGGCCGCATTATTGATGCGTTATAATTACCTATTCATTTTCCATGGGCACGTAACATCGAGGCGCTGGCTCATGCGATGCACCGGTGCTTTGCACCTGATTGCAGATAGAGGACGAAGAGGGCGGCCGAGGGAGAAGATGGCTCCCTCGTGCGGTTTGCGCTTGGTGTGTCTGTCGTCGATTACGCTCGTTCGAGCTGTGTTGCTCTAGGTACACGAGTACGTGTGCCTTGAGAAATCTGACCTGCGCGGGTTGAAACGAAGGATCGTACGGACAGTAATTTAGAGGGGTTGGAAGTATTATCGCTGGAGCTTGTGCCCTGCTAGGGAAGAACTGGTCATTCAAACTCCAACTTGGCGCATTCGCTTTCAATTAGAATCTTGATAAAAAATATTCTTTTATGATCGTTTTAGAACAGTGGATCTGCTAGAAGAAGGTGCAAGTTTGTTGAGTGCTGAAATCAGTAGCCCTCTTCGGATTATATAAAACGCAGACCTAACGTAGGTTTTGCTCAAGACTGTAGTAATTCATACAATTCATTTCACTTAAAGTAAGCTAGCGTAAAAGTAATAGATTTCAATATTCGATAAGATTATCTTCAAATTAAGGCAGGTAGCTTCATTTGTATAGAAGATATACATATATTCATTTTATTCTTTCCCCGTGTTTTTATGTTTTATTTACGCAGTACGTATTACATATGTGGCTCTCTTTGGATTACATATACCCCCGTATCACATCGTCCTTCCTCAGCGTCACGACCTAACGCAAGCTTTCCGACGTTCCCAACACGACAACACCGAGTCATACGTAATCCTAACGAAGCGAAAATATCGATCGCGATGGTGTCACGAAGCGCCCGCCAACTTTTCGAGATGCCCGATACCGAGCGTCGAATGTACGTAACTGCACCGCGGTCCCCGTATCGCTAACCATTACAAACAATTTATAACAGTCCCGTGATGAACACCTAATCGCGATACCGTCCGAACACATGCTTCGTTAGCCGCTCTTTTTGTGGCCGCGGCGCGCCAGTTCCGCTATCTCTCTTTTTCCGCCGCGCGAGCTCATCGTTTCCCGTGCACGCCATGATCGTGTAGACGAGTATTCGGGAAACGGTAGCGTGCGTATCACGAGTCTCGTACCCTGACGAGACATGACTAGCGACGGACCCCTCGCCAACTGGAAACGAACGCGTGCAGTTGGACAGCTATGAAAACGACCCTTTGGTAATTAGAGCCAGATCTGTGAAATGATATCAAGTTAAATGTAAGAAAGTAATCTTTATCTTGAAGTCCTTCTAATTTTCCAGAAACCCACGAACAACCATACCGTGACGGCCTCAAATATCTTAGAGAGACGGTTTCTCTATCAATTTTTTTAACAACAAAGCTTGGCGATATTTCCGCGTTGCGTCAGATATCGACAGAGACTTGCTCAGAGGACACTCGCAGCGCAAGGAACAACAACCGTCGGTTCCTCTAACGATTCAGGAGATCGCGGAATAAAGGCTCGATGAAACGACGGATAACGATCTGACTGGTTGCAAAATCGCATGCCTCGAGTTAAACGATTTTGCCGTTCGACCGATCGAATTAAACGCTTCCCGTCGTTGCGACACGCGTTCCGTGCTGTGTACCGTATTAAAAAGATCGCTTGGATCGTCGCCGAGATATATTCGGTTCCCTCTAGCAACACGTTCCATAATTTGTACATGGATTAGACTGATGAGATATTTATTCGCAGTGTTCCTTCGGTGCCAGTATTTTTGCCACGATTGCGTCACAGTATAATATAGCCCCTTTTCATTGTTCGCTTGGAATATGAGTTGGCGTTTATGGTGGCTGGGTAGGCGATAAGTGTTTAGGTATACAGGAGGACTTTGAAAGTCTCAAGTTGAAAAGTCTGGTGAACCGACTTCCAAGACGTACAGCAGGTAAAAATGTTTCTTTCGTAAGCTATCGAACCAACTATTTCTTTGTTTGCTTTTGACATCTTGGATTGACCAAAGAGTATGGGAGTCCAGAACATCGAAGCTATTTCTTGGCAACGGAATAAAATGTATGTACTCCATCGTAAGATAGAGATTCTTCGAGTTCCGTCGCTTTTCTTGCTCGGACTCGACGTCCCTTCAGTACTGTAAACAGTTTAAAAACGAACAGTACTCTAGCACCTGTCCACGCAAAGAAAGAAACCCGGCGCGATTCAGTCCGATTAATTAGCGAAAATCGAGGTTGTTTTCGCCAAGTATCGATCAATCTTCATCGAACGCCGCAACGGTGCTCGATCCACCGACTATTTTTCAAGCGACTGCTCGGAGTCGTTTCTAGGAAATTGCCTTCGTTGGTTGGGGAGCGGGCATCGGAGAGAGATGTCCCAGCAATCTCCGGATGTATCGACTGTCCTCTTTGTTTATAAATAAAGTTCGGGGGATATCCGTGGTCGTCGATGTTGGTGTCCACAGCATAAAGTATGGGGAGTATCGCGACGCCCCTTCGTCCGCGGGGTAAAATGGAAATGCGTGGCAGCGGGAGGTATAGGCGAAACCCTGCGGTTTTCGACTCTTTTGGATCCTTCCACGCGAGTTGGAGGCCAAGGGGGAGTTCTTTTGGGCGAAAACACTCGTTCCCTGCAGTCGAAGAAAAAACCTGGCGATTTATTTCCGTCGAGGGGTCTCGTACCTCTTCGGCGTCAAAACGCATGGGCGACGTTCTCCTTCGATTTGACTTCCTTGACCGACTGGAAGTAGCGAATCCTTGCGTTGGCTTCTACTTTGAGTTGCTATTTGACAAATAGAGTACTACGACATAGAACTGAATATCACCGAGCAGTTAATTTCTAGAGTCTCGTCGGAATAATTTAGTGGAGTACTAAATCCTGGAGTACCTCGAGATGACTCTCGACCCCTCGCCCCTGGAGGACCATGTCGTGTTCTACCCCCGGAGCATCGAAGCGGTGGAAAACAGGTCGCCTAAAATTCTTCTTCTTCTTCGGCGTCGAATTCTAAGCACGGACCCGTGGCGAACGATTCGAAACCGCGTCAGGATTCTTTCGGGGGTCCGCGCTAGCCTCGCGGTGGAACCCCTGACGGAGGGAAGAGAGAAAGAGGGTGAACGAGAAGGCAAGAGAGCGCCGCTGAGCGGCGCAGTTTATTTCGGTCGGGTTAATTAGTGTTGCCTCGCGAGGTTTACGGTTGACATTTCGTTGGTCGTTCGTTCGTTCGTCGTTCCAGCGGTATAGGAGGAGACGGGGAAGGTGAGGAGGAGGACAGACAAGGGGGGACCGGCTTTTTTACGGCAACATACTGGTCGGCCATACCCGAGTGCCGTGGAAGAAGACGAAGTCGCCGCGGAGGAGCGGTACAGAGGAGAACGACGACGAAGAAGAAGAGGAGGAAGAGGACGAAGAACAAGGACGCTCCGGCCAATAAAACTGCAGTGCCCCTTCGAAGGTGCACCGAAGGCGCCAGGGCAGTCTGGACCTCCCTTATTAGCTCCCCTCTTGCGACTTTTACCGTCTACCTCTTCGTCCCCCGCAACAACCTTTTGTTTTATCCGACGGTGTGAATATCGCACCGTTTTACTGCGTCCAGATTAGAGCTGCCTTTGTGATTCCGGCACGCCACGCCGACCATATCCTGCCGGAACGAACGTTTCCTCGAAAGCAGCCTCCAGGAGCCCAGTCTTCGAGTTTCGAGTAGACTTCGCGAACGTGGAACCAGTACGGAAGGTTTAAGGACGTTTCGAAGGGAGATGAACGATATTTCACTTTCTAGAAGTATATAGTTTGAACACGAGATGAACTGGTCATCGAGTAGCTATCTTCGTCGCATTGTTTCGTTATTCCTCGTTACACGTTAGCTTTGGAACCAATCGAGACCTCTTCTACAGGATTTCCCCTCGCACACTGATCACAGCCTCTTCCGCGTTGGATCCTCGGAACGGTTTTTCAGCCAGATTCCCCAAGGAATGTCTCGAGGGCCGAGCGATAAGCTCGTAATTCCGTGTTGGTGGGACAGTTTACGGGGTCCGGTGTCTCTCCCGATTTCCCTGTTTCGCCTCGAATTAGGTAGTTGAAATCTTTCCCCTCGTTAGGCCGCGCCGAAGAGTAACGAATCACAAGAACCTGGCAATGGAACGAGAGATAAGGGGGAGTGGGACCTTCGCCTAACTGGGTCGAGGGTGAAACAAAGAAGGAACGGTCAAAGAGGGACTCTGGTCGAGATGAACGAGTAGCGAGGTAGGTGGATGGTTTGCTGCCTTATTAAGCAGTCTTATCGTCGGAGACAGCCTGCCCCGACACGGCCGTTTAACTTTTACTCGACCTGCAAACAAGTAGTGGACACACCGGCCAGCGAGATAGGGCTCTCGGCCGAGGTACCCTCGGCCCTGCTACGAACCCTCCAGCCTTATCAGGGCTGAAAAACTTGACGGCTGTAAACACGAAACGACGCTGCAACTGGCCTCCAGACACTACCCTGCGAGATTTACAATGCTTCTTTAAACGGCTTTAACTACGCACTGGGATATATTTAAGCGTTACTTAACGAACCCCCTTAGCCGGTGTGTACGATTCGCGGGGCTTGCGGACGTCGCTGTTCGGGGAACTTCGAGAAGCTTATAAGGGAACATTCTCGATACTGTCGAGCGTTGATTTGAATGACAATCGGCGTGAACGTTCGTTGCTTTGGCCTGAGAACTATGACGTATCTCGATGCTGATTTTATTTTACTTTTGCTCATTTTGGGGTGGGTAGATTTAGTGGTAAGTCTATTTAAACAGTATATAATTCATGCATAGGTGCAGTATCGTAAAGTTAAAGAATGCATAGTTGGGCTACATTGCAATGAGTAACATCCCTTTTCGACGAATACTTTAGGTATTGGAGTGCCAACTCTCGATACCACTCTCGAGCGTATAAAAAAATCACGTTTCACGTAATTAGTGCCATCTAAAATTTTGTTGTATCTCGAAATCGTCAAGAAAATATTTGCCGCGCAAGCAAGACGTCGAACACAGTCGTGGCTCCCTTTTGCGGTGGGGCGGTAAACAAAGGTGAACGCACGAGGAAGCAAAAGAGGAGGAACGGGATTAAACGGGTTATTGTGCGGTTTTGACGGGTCGCTGTGACTCTGTTGAAAGGTAGCCACGGCACGAGACGTAGTCGTAAGCTAGATGAAGGGCACAGTTTTCTCCAAACGTGCACATTATGTCGGCGTCTGCTCGTCGAGGGGGCGTGATCGGCAGGTCACTAGGTTTACGCAGCGCAATAAATCATCCGAAGGGGCCTGTGGCTCCCTCCACCGAGGAACGGTCCCTGGGGTCAGGTATATACGAAGTCCTCGGAAGGATCCTTATCTCTCAAGGACCTCGTCGACCTGTCAGCTAATCCTATTAGCGGCACTGAATCTTGCGTCGCGTCGCGACTACCATTTTACCTCCTCGGATGTTGGTGTATTGCTTCGAGGAAGTGGTACTGCGAGAAAAAATTTATCCTTCTTGGTTTTTTGAATTTCTCATTGTTTCGAGGTGTTCAGAGTATGAGAATACAAACAGAAATCGGGTGAAAAATTTTGTTTGCGTGGAGCCTGATCATCGAGGATGGTACTTTGACTCGTGGAAACGGAACTAGAAATTCTTTGAACGACGTCCACAGATTCAAGATGACTCTCGGAATCAGTTTTGATTTTTATTCCTGGAAGAAGCCACCTGGCCTCGAAAAAAGGGAAGAGGGCTGTGGAGCTGCAGGGATATCTTCAGCGATAAAAAGAACTCGTTCGCCAAGGGTGCAGCGAGACAAGCTTTCTTATGATGCAGCATCCCAAAGTGAGCAATCTCAGGCCTAACACGGAGGACTCCTTTTTCCGAGACTGCCGAGGACTTCATGGCAATAAATTTGGTTGGCTGTCTCTCCTTGAGGTACAAATGCCTTATAAACAATACCTGGGCTATAAAAAAAACCCCCATTGGCATTGATTTAAGCTTGGATTTGGGCATGGTGAGTTGCTCGTGCGTTAGTTGTGATTTCCTTAAGAATCATTGATTCAGCACGCGTTATGACAGAGGCAATTCAGGTTACTCTCAATTTCATCCAAAAGACACAGTGATGGTCTTTCTTTGCTCTTCGGTAAAGAGCTTCTTTTCTCCCTCCTCCTTTTACACCTGAGTTGTTGTTCTATGACTTGCGACGTTAAAATTATTTTGCCTCTGTTCGAGTATCGGAACCAAGAAAATTTGATATCTTCAAACTGATAGAAAAGTTACGGAACGTCGAGAACATATTTTTCGTTTCCTTCTCAAGTATCGTGCCCAGGAACGCACTTCCGGTTCTGATCGCGGTTCTCTCGGTCGAGCGATCTCCTCGCGGCGCGTATCTTTCTAGTCCGCGGAGCGTTTCCCGCGCGATAGACGCAGCGATTGAGTTTCTTGGCGTGCGAGTGGCCTGTCGGAACGTTTCGCGCGTCCCGTGTAACTTGGACGTGCCGCGTTTGCATTACGTTTGCAAATTGCTCGGAGCAACGTCGCGGAAAATCGTCCGCCACGCGGGCCTCATTGACACGAATAAGACACATGGCCGGCCAAGCATAACGCCAAGAAAACGCAACCATTTGCACGGTCGCATGCCGGAGATGGGCAGAATTTTATTCAAATAGCGCAAACTTCGTGCAAACAATTTATTGCCGACCATTCATCACTCGTTGCGATATTATTCTTGGCAATTATTCCCCGTTTTCTTGCTTGTGTAAGCATGAAAGGTCTGATCGTTGCTGTTTCAACCGTTTACGATTGATTGCGTGGCATTGATATCGCATGGGAACATAGGATTTTCATCTATAAAAGTCAGCGTTTGATAAAAGAAAGTTACATCTATTATTACTCCGATTTACACACTAAGCTTCCATCTGTACCTCTTTTTCACTTTGTGAAACACATTTACTCCATTCATATTATACCGTGGAATTGCACGAATTACAATCGAGATTGCAATCTTTATCGAACGGATGATCCACCGAAGTGTATCCGTTATTTGTTACTAGAAAATTGTATCCAGAAGCACGCCTGATCGCCCAACGTTATTATTGCGGCCACCGCTAATCCTAGACACTCTAATTTGCTGGATAAATACAACTCGACCATAAACGTTCAAGGCTTCTACCTAATAACCCGTGAAATTAGTCGAAACGGAACCATCCCCGTGGCTAATCCTTCCGACGTCCGTCATTCGTGGGATCTTTCGTATCGGTTAGCGCCAGGACAAGAGCGTCTCGCTTGGAACGTTGGACTCTGGTGTAAGAAATCTCCGCTAGATTTGAAAGTGTAGTAGAAGTTGCGTCAAATATGAAAGTCCACGAAAAAACCACCGCGGCGAGCGCGTTAAAAAATTCCGCACGATCACCCAACCACTCGATCGCCACTTTTTGTTAGTAAACCATTCTCGGCTCGAATTCTTCGCTCGATACCTCGGATATCGATAAAATTTGCTGCTGGGATTTGTAATCAGCAAAAATCATCTTCGGAACGGTATGGGTTTCCTGGACTAGAGTCAGATGTTGATTTCGCGTGGGACTTTAAACAGTGGGAGTTTAAACCGTGGGACTTTAAACGCGCTCGGCTCACTTCAAACGTCCGCCGCGCGCCAAACAGCGATAAAGGGCGTCGAAGAGCAACAAAGTGCGTTGAAGAGAAACGTAAAAGCGACGAGGTCGAATGACAGCTGGAAAGCATTGGCGTAGCTGTAAAATATTATAGCAATCGACTATCTACTTCAATTTCTGCCCGTAGTTTTATGACATCTGACTACCATGTATTGGGTGGAGCAAACGACCTAGTCTCTTTAGCATTACGCGAGGCACTATTTCGCGGCGCGTAACGGTGCAAGGAAACATCCCGTCACGGGCGTTTCACTCGACTCCGAAAGCTACCCCCTTTCATCCAGCGCAAGAAGGGTGTCCTTGTAACCCAGACGTTTACTCGTTCCTGTCACGTAGCCGTAACAAAGTTCCGAGGCCGGGAAGCGTGGAAACGGTCGGCACGACGCATCGCGGGTGCTCAGAGATTTCACGAACCGGACAATGGCGCGATATAAGCCGGAAGAAGGTGCCGCGGTCGTTGGATAAAGAAAGACGATGGATCTGGTTGCCGAGTGGGAGGGATGACTGAAAGAGGAGGGGGAGGCCGAGCGCAAGAGAGGCCGACAGATTTATTCTCGTCCCTCGCCGTCGGGTTGACAAGAGTAGACTCGCGTAAACATACTCGTTTCTCCTTGTTCCGCCGTGGCCGTTTGTCGCGGGCCGACGGACGAACGGCGGGCGGCGGGGGCAGTATCGTTTCACGCTACTTTCCTCCGTAGGTGGGGGCAAGTGTAGGCGTCGTCGCGGTGGTGGGCAAGTTCGAATCGAAAGTACGCCCGCGCGCGAAACGAGGCTCCAATCGCGAAGCTGGTTTCATCCCACGTGACACGCCCGCGAGTTCGCGCAGAGCTCGCCGATTGGAGGATTTACCCTGCACCACCTCCCACGCCGCCGAGGTGGGGGTAACCCCTGCATTCGGTTTTCCGCCGCCAGAGGGGGAACTGGGACGGAGCGGAGCGGAAGGCCGATGAAGTGGTGTGAGTGGTGGCGAGTCAGTCGCAGACTGGAGTGCCCTGTGAGAGCAGGGGACGGACTGAACGAACGAACGAACAACTCTCTATACTAATCGCTCGTGACGCTTCGTCCGTCTGTCCGAATGTCCGTCCCATCGACGTGTCGTTCCCGTTTTCTCTTTTTCACGTCGTGATTGTGAACGCGTCGCGTCGGCGTCGCGCTCGCGCGCTATCATCGGGACTGTTCGCTGCACCGCGTGGTAGTAAACGGAGTGCATCGTGTCACGTCGAGACGTGTCGGTGGATTCGGCATCCTGGACTCTTGGACCGCGTAACTTGGACTCCTTAGGACCAGTGGGATTCCCAAGCGTCCCGTCGGCCGCTCGAGCCGCCACGGGGCCCTTCTACCGAACGAAACAAGGTAGGGATCGACTCCGACATGTGTTCGCCAGTCGGATTCCATGCTCTGGACTCGAAGACACCCTGATGGCAGTCACCGTTACGGCGAGACATTGCGATCGTTCGCCGCCAATCGATACGCTGTTACGTTCCTCGCGTCGCTATCCGGAGTAGTACTGACTCAGTGAGAGAGTGCAGTGCGTGCAGGTGCTGTTGTGACCTAATTCGTTGTTGTTGAGAGAAATTCAGAGACAACCGACCCGTCCACACCCGTCATGTCAGCCTACGCGCAGTTCGGGTACTCGTATCCGTCGGCGTCCCAGGTGAGTCCTCAAACCGGCGGCTACTCGGTACGACGGAAACGGAGCACTATTTACCCTCTAGACACCTCCAATATATTACTGGGTCGAGTTACGAATAATGTCCGTTTAATTTCATTAACTTTGATTGGTTACGTAGATTATGACGAATTTAATCTAAGACGTAATCGTGATTATTGCCGTCATCCATTCGATAGCTTATCGATACCTTCGACGTGAAATTTAAAATTTGATTTGAAAACGTCCTGAGCGATCTCGCGAACGCGGCTGTCGCTTAGGAAACGCTTTTTACTATCTTCGAATTACTATTTCAGAGTATGGTTTCGGAGCAAGGTTGCAAACCCAAATTTTTCTTGCTCGAAAATCTCGATTTTGGGTTTTATTGTGATTATATGTCCTTGTTGCACCATCGTCTCGTACGTGCTCCATTTTTTAGCTCCAATCACAATTTGAAGCAGTATCGATTCATTTCTTCGAGGGGGATGACGAGTTCACTGCGATGTCCATTTCAATTTCCCTGGTTTGCTTGACGAATTAACGAAGTATCCACATACTCGACTAGCTAATTATTTCCAATTCATAAAAATCGTTGATTGCGAAGCGTTGAATTTATCCGCTATCTCTCTAATTGCCTGACACGTTGGTAATTTTCTAGAAAAAGTGTCGAAATATCGTCTTTAAAGCTAGAAGACCGATTCGACCCATGTTGTTATGTTGTAGTCGTATCTGCAAAATTACAGTTTTAAAAGTGTCCGTCACTTCATCTCTGCCATACATGTTGCAAAATTTGTCAGCCGTCGCTATATCACCGTTGCCTATTTTAAATTCCCGCGAACGTTCCCCAACATTTTCCATTTTCAATACCTCGGAATCACGCTTTAAATAAAGCGATTATCCTGTAAATACTAATACGTACCTAACCTGATGGACACAATAAAAATAACCACGTTCGCGCAGGCGTACGAGGGCTCTGAGAAGCGATCGCTACATGCTAGTCGAAACGGACATTATTTTTTACTCGACTCAACGAAAAACCTGTGTCGATATTATTTTCTGTCAATTGAAATGATCGATAAGTGGATCGTGCTTTAAAAGTGAATAATTACTCGGTAGTTTATTGGTACATAATCGGCCTGAACAAATTTGCGAATCGGAAATTTTGGAGCACGAACGTTAGACAGGGAGGGATGGTTTCGGAGCAGACGGCAAGGAATTATCGCATAACAACAAATTACTCGTTCAATGAACTGTAACACACGTTTTTATTAAAGAAACTTCCTGGTGCCCGTATAAGACTAAAAATATGTCCAGTACATCAAGCATCGTTTCATTTCGATTGAGTTAGCGAACTCGTTGGTAAGAGCCAACACGGCAAAGCTCGCGATTTTAATTATTTTAGACGAGGCTGCAATTATCTTCCCAGTCGTACCGTTTAAAGAGCAGTTTGAAAATGAAATAAATGTTTCGATTACATACTCCTGCCTCCCAGCTCGTTAAATTTTACTCCAGCTCGTTACACATTCATTCTATCAAATAAAACTGTGGAATGTGGTCGTACAAGCAATTCGTTTATGCGATGGCTTTTATAGAACGTAAGTTTCCATCGAAAATATTTTTGGATCGAATACCGATCATCATCGAATAATAAGAGAGTTCCTCGACGTTAATATTGAAATATCTAATGCATTTCAGTGTACTTTCTTCCGGGGAGAAAAAAAGAATTGATAGTTTGTCGAATAGAATCCTGATTGATATTATCGTACCACCAGATCATTACGTACAGTTAGTTACAGGTTTTGAACTTTTTTTATTGTGTTTCTCATTGCAATCTTTAAGTTAGTTCCGCGATTTAATGACTAAGTATTACTTTCCTTTACATTCTATCCGCGAATAGCACGAGCGAGCGTTTCGCCTTTAACGCCACGTGTGTCCTCGCGAAGATGTTGTACATGCACTTTATTGAATTTTAGCGTAACGATTATTCGACACAGTTTTAATTATTTCTATTTCCCAGGAGAAACAATGTACGTGATTGAATTCGCTAATTATTTCGTTATTAATGAGATTCTTATCTTAAGAAGACGACTATAAGGGAAGTTAATGTTTATTTGATGACTTTGACAAGCGCGAGATGTTTCTGATACATTAATTCTATGTTACTCAGATTTCGTCTTTCGATGCTTGTCTTGTTAAATTAGTCCATCGTGTTTTTGATAAAAAAATACAAAACAGATAGAAACAGCTGCTCTTGAAAGGAGGCGGTAGTGGTAACGGTTTCTACTCCATTGTCTGCAAAGTCGTACCTCAATTATTCGACTAACGATGGTCGCCTACCAGGTACCAATTTCAGAATCATCGTTAATTACGGTAGCGATCGTTCGTTTTTCGAGAAAACTCGATGCATTGTAACGTAGGCAGCTGGCAATTAAACGCTGCTCCCTTATTAGACCGTTGTTTTGGAGTTCTCTCGTTCAAGTTTAATGTTTTCATCGAAGTGTACGTCAAAGTTCCCTTCCAACTGCACTAGTTGCGATTACCCTAACTTCCACTCACCCGATGGTTTTGTTTTCAGAAATTGTTTCCATTGATAAATTCCTATGCATAGATAATAGATAAATGACAAAAATAAAGGGTCGTATTAGATAAGTATCGAACGGACAGGATTTTATACATGGAACACGATCATTCATCTTTTTCATTTACTCGACCACTCATAAATTCACGCAATTTACCCTTTAATGACTTGCCAAATAGGTTTCACCTTAACTAATAAATATTTCCGCGATAGTTAACGTTCACAAGATCCGAACGACGCCTGTTCGAATAATCGACGTTCGACTTGCGTTCGCGGAGAAAGTCTCGATCGAGAGTGAAATTTTCCCAAGTGCAGACGATAAGTTTCCGATTGGTGCACCTGTTTCGCGTAAGTGTCCACCGACGGCCGTCGCTCGAGAGCACGACACCTCTCGCGAGGCTCGAAGACAATATTCATTAGGCATCGATCCAACGGTGGATCGATCGATCTTCCGTTGCATCATACTGGGAATCGAATCCCTGATAGAAGATTATAAATTCTTCAATTTAATGAATAGCGAGGGATTGTAGTAAGTCCAGAAAGGATCAAGAACCCTAGTATGTTGATTCCACTTTTAAGTTACACTTTTTATTTTTTTTTTTTCTGTAGGCGTCAATGGAAACGCTACGACAAATTTATTTCGCCTATTTCTACCCAAAGCTTACCGCAAGTCCCTTATTATTTATAAGCGGCGCAGCAGTTTTTATAAAGAGCTACACTATTCGTGCCAGCGGTGCATGCGCCGTGGAGTTAAATTGATTACGAGGCGATTAAAATTCCTGTGACCTGCGCGTGTACGGATATTCTATGCGTATTGCTCCGTTTCTACTTCTGAGGAAATCGGAGAATTTGTGTGATCGTGGAATTAGAGGGTACGGTGTATTCGATTACCCTCGTGTAACGAATAAGTCTCCTCAACATTGGATATGCAATAGTGGAGAAGCTAGGAATGCGAGATAGAGCAGTGAGCGGAATTCTGTATGAATTTATTTCTCGGCGGAAAGATATAGATATGAACGCATGCAGAATGCTACGAGGAGGCCAACAGAGAGATACAAACGATCAGGAGAAGCGCTAACCTCGAAGAAAACTTTAAATTTTAAACTTTAAATTAATAGCAACCTAGTCAATATCCATTATAAAATAGTAAAGAACAATGAAATCGATAAATTTGGGATCGTATCGGATTTCCTTGAATAGCGTGGATTTTTCATCGCTTGAAAATCTGTCCCTGGTGGGAGTGAAACGTATCGAGGCGAAAGGGAAAATTAAATTCTGATTTACGAGGGATTCGAGGGAGGACGGAAGGGATTGGCGCGATGGACGTGGGCGCAAGCGCGCAGTTTCTCTCGTTGCCGAAAAAAGGAAGGAGAGCAAATAATATAACGGCGAACGCGCAGGTGCAGCCGCGAGGCTAGATGATAATAATACGGGTTAGGTCTACCCGCATGGGCCGCGAGAAAGGTGCAACTTGCATCGAGAGAGACGCGACTCGCATTGTTCCCTTTAACGTGCCGCGTGTACGCTCGAACCTGCGGCTTTCCCTTGTTTCGATTAACTCGGCTGATAAAAGACTTCTCCTCTTTCGTTCTCCGTCTAGTCGTCGAAGGGTACGACGTTCGATGCTTGAAAAGTCCTTTCTCTCAACCCTTCAGTGCACGCGAAGCTACGCAAAGTATTACAATAGTACTTTGTCTTCATTCTGTTTTCACAGTGTAAACAAACGTACAGTTACGCGACATTCGCGTCGGAAATGTATAGAAGGTTGACTTGTCGATGCTTTATCTACTAGAAGTCTATTTATAGTAATTGCAGTATTTATCTATAGGGAGCCCATTAACTGCGTTTTTGGTTGTTTGCTTACAATGCTCAATTTAAGGAAACAGACAAGGCTGTACTGATATAATCGATTATATTCCAAGTTGTAAACGTACGATTTGAGCAACCTTCGCAAAGGTTATCGAACTTGATCGATGAGAAAATGACGGACAGGTTTGAGGAATTGTAAATTCTTTTGCGTCGATGAAATTTGAGGGACACTCGAATCTTTTCACCAAGTTTATTGCTTTCTTGTTAAGTCTGAGGAATATATTGGATTAGAGTGTGCCCCACCGGAAAACGAAGAAGTAAACAAATGTTCTTCCGTACCCCAGCAAGAGCGATATAAAGTACTAATAAAAATTATGCAAGTTTTTGTCCCAAGGGAAGGGTTCGATGGCGTTGTAAACGTGTAATTTCTGAACCATAAAATTTATAGCTGTACTCCTGCGCCTCAGATTTAAGAACAGGGTGGTCCGTAAGTTTGGTGACGTCATTTTTGGATCCCTCTATACAAACACAATAGTTATTGCTAGACAGTAGAGTTGTTGGTAGTACACTTACAGAAGATAAGGAATGCAAATATTCTACTAACCTCTAATTGTTACTGTTTTCGAACTGTCCGTCAATTTGTTTGATCTATGCACATATTTGTCGTATTGTTCCTACAATATTAACAAGAACATAAACTGTTCATGCAAATTTGTACACAGGATGACCGCTGCGCGTTACGTAATTGTATACATTCACAATTACAGGAAGGATTAGATGAAACCTTCTGCTCCAATATTTTCCTGAAGATCAAAACTAACGGGGATAGACTTTTTACCGTTAAATAAAATAAATGCGTGCAATATGACCTCCTCTAAATAAGAAATAAAACAATCCGAATTCCCCTATCCAGGCAGGAATCAAAGCTTATACGAACAACTGTTCAGTAAAATCCCCCTTGGAAATAAAAATTATTTTACACTGTTTTTATTCATCGGCTACACCAATAAAATTCAATTCATCGTTGCCTCGTGAATGGTAGTACTCAAGTTCAGATTCAGAGCGTTCGGGGCCCCAACGGTTGTCAGTTTTGCGAACCGATACCAATTGCGCTGGGCACCCAAGCGATAATGCGTCGGTTATCATCGCTTCTATCTTTACGTATAGCCGATCGACGAATTACACCGCGTTTACACGGGCGTTCGAGGCGAAATACAACGTTGTTACGCGGACTTTACAGATTAAATAGAGAAAAGCAATAAGCTTAATTGCGCCACGGAATCGTCTAAACGCGCCCGGTTCGCCGGGCGTCTAAATAATTCTACGTGGCGCGCGAATGCTTTACGATTGCGTCGCCGAGACCCGTCGCGCGAGGTATAATAAATATTTTACGCAGGATCATTTCCACGGAAACGCGAGTAACGATAATTGGAGTTTATAGCCTACTTGCGTAAATTTATAATACTGCCCGATCGCGGCAACAACGCGGAGCCGAATCGTAAAATCCACGATTACTGATTAGGCAGTTAATATATTTACTGCCACCGGATGAGGGAGGGGGGCACCAGTAGTAAATTTCGCTTGTTCGGTACGGTTTTCTCTTCGTGGGTCCGTTTACGTCTTCTTTTTCTTTTATCCTCTCCGCTGTGAACGTTATTGCGCGTTAAACCGCCGGGTGGGATTTCATTTTTTCCCTCGAAACGAAATTATGATTATCGTTCTCCGATTGAGGGAAAAAAGGGAAACCCTCTGCGAACAAGGCTTGTTGTAAACTCTTTTATGAAGTCTCGCTCATGACGCGCCTGATTAACGCGAAAAAACTCGATGATCGCGTTAAGCTCTGCCGATTAATGCGAACGACTCCGCGGGAGCGTGTAGCGTGCATGCTAACCAACGTCGATTAAATTTTCCGGCATTTTCAAGGTTGCCCATTAATGAGATTCCCGCGCTGGCGTGCACGGTGCATTTTATGGACCAGCAGACGGGGAATGCTGGAGTTGTGGTGGAAATTGTACGGAAAACAAGTCGACGAAAGGCGTAAACGGTGATGATATAAATTAGTCCGCCAGAGTGACGGAGAAAAAAGTGCAAAATGTTAAATTATATAGTTTAAAATTGTCGTAAAATTGTTGCTTGTCAGTCTTCGGATCGACACAGACATTGCAAAATATTTGTTCAGGATTGCTAAGAAAACGAAACCAAGAGGAATTATTAGGTTGTCCGAAAAGTTTCTTTCGCTTTATTAATAAGAAATACATGCACAATAGTTTATGTTTTATGTTACATTACTCAATTGTGCACGATTCATTTTGTTCTATTACTGTTACAACATGAATATCTATGATATTAGATTGTCTATTTATATAAACACGACCACATAAAATAATTGAGTCCAACACGCGAAAGAAACTTTCGGGACAACCTAATATATCGATGTCTTACGTGTTCGAACCTAGACTGCACCGTTAATGACTACCAACCTAATCTTGTACCTCATCCCACCAAATGTATTGAATTAGGAAACTTTCGAAACTCCATTATTTTACCGCCGAGAGCTGCATTCGTTACGGAAGATATACACCGAGAATCGTCCTCTTTTGGCGATTCAGTTTCAATGGAAAACTGGGAAGTTGCAAAAATAATAGAATTGTCAGCAGATATTCCAGTGATTTACGTTTCCACGGTTGGCAATAAAAAGATCATCGAAAATGAGTAATGGGGCGCGGAGGGAGGAAGAGAGAGTAGCGGCTAGAAGGGAGTTCGTAGCGCCGATAGAAGCAGACGGTGACGAGGACTCTGTAGAGTCGCCTTTTGTATCCGTCGAGCGTTGTATAGGGGCGAGCAAGGTGTTAACATAGATCCAGCTAATATGATGTTAATGATATGCGCGCACCTGTGAAACACGTCGCATAAACGGTACATTTACGGGTTGGATACGTCTATACACATAACTCAGGTTACAAGTCACGCGCGTAATGGTATTAGGGGAGAGTTGCCTAATGTCCGAAGCTCGCTTACAGAGTGCACTAAAAGACGTCGAATTTATTATTATTGTCTTGTTCGTGAATATTTTCTGGAAACATTTAAAACGATCAGGTACAATTTATATAAATCCATTTCTATGTACCTGTATTCTATCGTAAGGGGTTGATACGTCATTATCGAGCATTAGAGCAACCAGAAAGGTCTCGATCACTGTGACGATAATAAGGAATACATAAAAAGAAAGGCTGAAACTTACAAAAAACATATGTAAACAAATACTGGGAATACCAATGAGAAAGAATAACGCCATATTAAAAATGGTATGTAAATTAAAATGAAAATTTGTGTTCGACAAGTAACGGGTAAACGTTTGACCGTCTCGTATTCGTATTCGTGATCCGAAACGTTTATTCAGATAAGAGTGTTGCCCATCTGCGGACCAGTGGGGAACGGTTCTGGTACAAGGAGACCACGGGTCGAGAATTCGTTCGTTACGCGTAATGAGAAGCAACGATTGGCCAGGGCTCGTTATGTTCACCAAGAACGCATCGATCGCGATCCTTCCGTTATTTGTCAGCGGTGGCGGAACACGTCGAACTGGTCGACTTTCGACGCGGGAACATCTGTTCGCCGATTATACATACGCGCGCGCGTAACGACGCTAATTACTTTTTCGTTTGGCGAATAATTAGTACAAAGTTATTACTGCCACTTGTTTTTGCTGTGCTTATTCACGGGTGAACGATGATCGCGCATTAATTGAGCTTTAAACGAAAACGGTACGCATGCCCGGTGTTTCCTCGTTAGGCGCGCCCTGGGTAAAAAATACATTTGACTAATGATGATCGCTAGACCGAAGGATTTTACGTGTACGTGGTGTATGAAAAACACGCGGTGAACTTATCCAGTATGTACGCACATAGACAGAATGAAATAGTAATATTGCAACATTAATTTGGAATATACATTCCGCATACATTGCGCATTCGTCTTCCAGATTAGCATACGTCACGAGCGGATAAAATCCACGGGCTAATCGTTACAGCTGACAGTTAAAGGAGAGGACGAGTTAAATAGGTATTTGTGCTCGGCTATGTCTGCGTATGTATTTCTTCGGTTCTTCGTTTAGAATTATTATATTCAGAGTTGTTTCATAAAGAAGATAACGTGATTCTATCTGAAAAATTAAGTAACCGTGAAACAAGATAGCGCGAAATACTTGTATTTCAAATAAGATTATTTCACAAGTGCCCAGGTCTGTTGCACCGATTACATATTAGTTTATCTTTTTTAGTTATTTGACGTATTTATGGCGAAAATTGTTCACAAAGTAGACACGATATAAAAGAAGAACAAGATAGATACATATTGAAGTAGTAGCGCTAAGACTCTGCAATAAAAACCTTTCTTATCTAATTATTGCGGGCTAATGTTGCTGGAAATACTTATCCTGCTTATTTAATAATGAATTTCCGCTTGTTTACTTGTTAATGTGTATCAGGTATAGGTATAGCAAAATCTCCCTGCGCGAGCGTAACGAGAACCGCTTGTACGGTGGACGATGGGCGTCTCGAATTCGTTCGGAGAAATCACGCTCGTGCAATGGAAAGGTACTCCGTGGGTCTAGCACAGTGGTGTCCATCGTTTGGCCCTTTCATCGAAAAGTGTCATTAGCGATTTTAAAAAATACAATTCAGGTAAAATTGACCAGATTTTCAAGAATTTTTTAAAATTTATTTACTCTTGACTTCTATCAAGTCAGCAAAAAATTACCTCAACGAATAAATAAATATTCCGCCAATATATTGTGTATTTCAAATATATTTGACATTTTCTTAGATGAAAATAAAGTATATCACTTACCGACACAAAACTTGATCAGCAGAAAATATTATTTTATTGCATTTGGTTTAACTTTAAAGAAGATTGGACACCACTGGCTTAGAGCAACGTCATTTGACCACACGAATCGCTGAATTTACAATCATCGGCTCTCGTCACGTCTGCGACGAGCTCTCGATTTCGGTATCGACAGTCGAACATCTGTCCTAGCGGACTTATAGCGAAGAGTAACAGCAATAACGCTGGAACGGTGCAACGAGCGCATCGACTGGTCGTGCAATTACGGCCCTGGACACGGAAGCGCCTCGATATCTCCGTAATATCGGTTTTCAGGATCGTGGCCTACGTTCTCCTCGTGTCTCCCTCTCCATCTACCTCTTCGTTCTTTGCTCTTCGCCTCTCGTTTTCCCTACCTTCTCCAATATCTTTTTGTTTACCGTTCTCGAACACCGTCGCCGACGAGCACTCAATTCCAAGGGCAGAAAAGGGTTTTCCGAGTCACTTCAACGAAACTTTACTCTACTTGGCTGGAACGAAGTCTTCTTGGACTTTCCAGGGCTGGTTCTTTATTTGTCAAAATGACTTCACGATAAGAGCTCCATGCTTCGTCCTATCGTTCTTCAGGTTACGGAATCGCGTGCTCGAGGTAGAAAAAATATTCTGTGATAGGACGTTGAGACCTGTGAAACGAAAGTAGTAGTAGGTCGATGCTTCCTGACTTAATTTAAAAGAACACAACTGTATTGACTATTACTTAGAGTTACTGATATAGAGTGATCGATATATGAGAATCCACAGCACCCTTGACTCAATTCATGTTCTCACAACGTAATAAAAACTCGAGACAGTCGAAAGGAAATTAAGTTAGAGTCACGATTAGGGATAAAACTTCGTATTACGATCAAATCGGTAGGGTGAGGTGGAATATATTCGAGCAATACCGCGATATTCCACAATACGGCGATGCAATTTTTATGCAACTGCACCGGAGCGGATATTTTTCATTCCAGTGGTTTGGGTTGGCCAGGTATACGGAAGCTGGCGGTAACGAATCGCTGGAGGAATTTAATTGCAGTTTATTAGGCGTTTACCTGTGCCCCGCCATGAGCATCGACACGATTTAAATGAAAGTCTCCGCGTATCCCCCCGATGCGCGGCCAGGTATAATGATACACAGAAGTGCGTCCTGGATACGCGATTACGGAGCAAAATTATTACTTTGTTGAGGCTGTGCTCCGATCGGTTACAATAATGCTCGCCGAGATATCACAGAGTTACGTTTCATGCTACTCGCGGCGTATCGCATGACGATGGAGCGCTGCCAGGCGAATTTCGAGGTTCGTTCGCTCGGTTAACTAGCGTTATTATAGCGTAGTTACATGGTTACACTTTGTTATTACCCGGTGTGTTTAACCGACATCAGCGGAGATTCGGTGGAAGCTCGAATTCGGCTTGGCTCAAGATGATTGACGGAATCGGCAATTACGCCACCGGATTCTCGCACGTATTTCCCTTACCAGGCCGTCCTGTTGCACCGAGATTAGGGTACTCACACACGATCGATAGTATCTCTTCGGGGCACACGGTTCAAAGGAAAGTGAAACTCGAACCGCACGAGGAGAACAGCGTTGACAAATTTATGGTGCTTTTTGAGTCGTGTTTTTAGTTGTTTCACATTTAGCTGATCGAATGAAAAACTGTAAACCAAATTGACGATACTTTGTATTCTTGAACGGTGTAAATACACGATAGCGTTGACTTTATGTGGGTACCTTAACGCGCGCACCGCGGAAACCGGTTGGCTCGACGTTCTTCAAGGAGGTGTTCTGATTTGGAATGCTGAAAAATTACAAAAGAGTTTTTTCTTCAGTATGCATTTTTAAATATAATAATTTCCTTTGAAATTGAGCTGGTATTAAGACAGAAAGTCTGACAAGCGAAACGATACGTTATCGTGCTCCAAAAGTTTCTTGCGAATAACCTGCGCCAAAATGAAGACAAAAATTGTTACATATTTTAAACGAACAGAATAGTAATAAGCATGGCACTTCGGATACTTTCTGAAATTATAATCGAAAACATTTTTTGACCGATGAACCATTTTGTACGTATTGGAGTCTAATACATACGGAATAACAACAATATTGTCGACTTACTTGCCAGAAATATTGCAAAATACGAAAATGTTGAAAATGATCCAGTATAAGCAACCTTCCAAAATAAATATCATACTTGGGAGAGTTGGTGGGTTCTCGTACGATTTGGTATTTCACGAGTGGTTATTTTGACACCTTTGCTAAAATCACTTTGGCAGCCTTGGGCCGCGGTTCGCCAGGAATGTCGTTTGTGAGAAAAACGATCGATATGCATATAGCCGAAGATTGAATTTCATTCGGGGACAGACGAGAGTCGGTCGAATTTTGCTTCACACCATGCGCGAAGTTCGATCCCTCGACTCGATATTTCTATTACATTAGCAGGCATGGAACGTTCTGTATCTGCAATTATAATCACACCGCGCGATGCACTTATAGTGCAAACAACTCACTAGAATTTTTAAACGTGCGTCCATAAAAATATTTATGTTTAATTACAATGTTTACCGTTTTTGCCATATTTCCTAACGACTTCTCTCGATTCCTCAAGTTCGGATTCGTTAATTAACTCTCCGAGATGCACGATTTAAAATACAAAATTCCATCGGTTATTCAGCTTAGAAATTAATATAAAACATCAAATAACATGTTCTTTCTCAGTTAAAAAATAATTTACTTACTCGCACTAAATATAAAAGAAAAATTCCATCGTGGATAAGAGGGTAAGCAAAGATGGGGCAGTTATTACCCTAGCTAACCCTAAGAAGCTACGATATCGAGGCCTTCCAACCTGGTTCATGGTTGATTCTAATCAAGGCTACTGCTATCTTATCTTGGTATCAACTGTACATCCATTGTTTAATTTTGCACAGCCTCGCGGTCCGGTTATTTCCCAGCCAGACATATTTTCTCATAGCCGGAGTTTCGCGTCGGCTTTTAGAGGTTAAACCGGAGGAGGAGCATACATGCGCTAGGGGAACCAGTATGAGGAGGTGGGGGTGATGCATCGCGGGTAGAGGGGATGGAAAGTGTTGGTTCCCGTTTGTCTTTCACGGTATGAATAAAATCGCGCCACGTAGTAAATAAAGCGGTAGCGTTCCTTTCGGTGGATTTTCGGGGGAACGGGGGTCGCGAAATTCCTCGTAAAAATTTACTCGACCGGTAAGAAACGTTTCGGCGAGATGCGTAAAAATACCTCTAGTCCCGTCACTCGTACCGTTAACGTTCACGCCTTCTTAACGTCAAGTTATCGCCGCTTTAACGGAGTCTTTAGGGCTTCAAATAGATCCCGGCGGCCCACCGACCGCCATCCTTTTTCATCTAAGACGTTTTTAAGGCCTACGCTCACGAAAACTGCTCCAGTGATTCCCCTTGGCGCCGTTACCCGGAGGTAATTAACGTTAAATTGTTGCCGTCATTACTATGCGATATTTCACTGCCACATCTGGTGTTGCGTCGTTGCTCGCGAAGTCACGGACCGAAATCGTGACTCTTATATTTTCAATGTCACCGCGGTGCCTCTTTTCCCATTGTCGCGACCCTGTTCATTGTGCCGAAGGAGTTGAACAAATCGGATGTCGCGATTCCGAGGGGATATTATTAAGAATTCGCGGTGGAAAGGATTTTCTGAACGGTAGATATACATTTTTTTTTTTTAATTTTGCAAATCAGTGTTACATTTTTTATTTCTCCAAACTTTACGATGAAATAGAAATGTATACATTTCAGCGAGACGATATATAACATATTTCGATAACATATGAAATTTATAAGATAAATGTATATACTCTTCCATATGTTTTTTAAATTTATATTACACCGAATTCTTTTTGTAGACCACTTGAATTAAGACCGAAACGTCTAGACTCCGGAAAAATAAAAATTCAACTTCGATATTCTAAATTAAAAAAAGAAGTACGTATACCGCTCTGAACGTATAAATAGAAGTCTGATGAAAATCACGGTTTCCTTTGAACTTATTCTCGCGAAACTAAATTATACCCTGCAAACAAACAAAGAAGACGTATGTGAATGCCTCGATAGAACAACGTTGTATGTTTAAGAATATATATGTTAGAATAAATATCGCAAATGAAACGCGAGGAAAGCTTCTGATTTCGAATCGTCTCGAACCATTGACGCGTGGAAAATTTCATACAATAAACTACATACATTATTACACGATAACGTACATTATGTTGAAACGTGATCGAAAGAAAAACAAACCATTTTTGTTATTTCTAGATAGATAAATTTTTACGATAAAATAGTACGAATTTGAATGAAGAGTATTTTTCTGTGGCTCTAATATCAGTTGATTGCGACGATAAAATATTCATTAATTAGACTATCTAGGTAAACTTACTCTTGAAATATATTAACAAAAGTATTATGGGTTACTATATCCCACCAATTTTCAGTAGATTTACATCGGAAACAAAATAAATTCCCTCTCAAGGGTTTATACTCTGTTTCGAACTCGGCGGTGTGACCACGGTAGCGGCACTGTATTCTAAACTTACTCGACGGACAATGTCCAAACATAGTTAACGGTTAGGTAATCGATTCTAATGTCATCAAACCACCATTCAGACGTGCGTGAATTTCGGTGAACAGAATGTGCGTAAGATCTATTTAAAACGCATATGCTTATCGAACTCCGGTGTGTGAGATAAGAAATATATTCTACTCGATAGATATTAGATATCAAGAAAGACGTCACACGTCTGCACGTTCGATTAGAATCTGTTCTTGGCAAATAGATACTTCGAGGCGACCAAAATTCTGAATGTAAAACTTCCAAGAGGCCTTTTTTAAAATTTGCTTGTAACTCTGGCCGTTTGGAAGTAAAAAGCTCCCGATATATTAAACAAAAATATTATTCCTTGTGTTACAAGTATTATTTTAGACATAGAAAACGATATTATTACGCTTCATTTCGGTACTCATAGTTGAACTAATCGTCAAGGTTTATCTATCAGATTCTGCCCGAGATACGACACTATTAATCGTTCGAACATCAATTACTCGACTTGTTATTAGTACATCGTTAGAACAACTTGTTGGTACAGATTATTCGATCTATCAATAGTATCACACGTAAGGAAGAATCTTAAACGTGTCTATCAGTTGCAAGCCGTGTGAAAATCTGCGGATCCAACTCGGCAGCGGAAACACCTCCGCCATTCGATGACTAAAAGTGCAACTTAGAAGCTAGGAAACATGTTAAATTCATTCTTCTTGGAGACAAAGAAGAATTCAGAAAATACCATTGCTCCTTTACTCCTAAACGAATTAAAAAATGACCAAGTTCTGGAAAATTACGAGAATTAGTTTAACTCCTGTTCCCGTGTCAGAATGGTTAGACCTTAGCAGATCTCGATAATATTCCCAGTTTGCGAGAGAAAGTCCATCGCGTTAGTTGGTCCCAGATCTGCTAGAGGCGGTAAACAACGTTTTGCTGGGATGAAAAACCGTGGTCTTAACCCTGATTATTTGCTGGACAAACTGTGGGCACGTGACGACGCGTTATTAAGGTTCGATTGAGTGGCTCGGCACCGCGAGAGTCATCGTAACGGTTAATTTGTCGCGAAAAAGAAGAGCTGCCAGGGTCTTGGTCCGTAATGCCGTTGTCATACAAGATCTCGTTTGACGGGGGACGAAGAGGGCGGACGACGGGCTCCCGTACTCCCTATGTGCCCGGAATTTCAGCGACGAGAAAAAGACACATGGGTTAGGTGGAAGGAACGACAGGAAGGAGTCGCCGAGGAACGGGAGGGAGAGGTTAGGTCTAAAGAAGTCGAGAACAGAGACTGTCCATTCGTATCTCCGGGTCCGCCATCTTTTTTCCGTGCGAATTGCGCGCGCGTATTGCGCTCCCGTCGTCCTTTCGCTATGTTAGGGCACATTTGCCACGCTCCTTATCTCGTAGCCACGATATCCTTAAAAAGATTACTTTGACGTGCTAACTGCCGCCCTATAAGCCACTCCTCCGCGCGAACATTTTTTTTTTTTTTATCTTTTCAAACAGAAATTATTTTACGGTAATTCGTATTAAACGTACGGTTCATGAATTTGCGAGGAGATTTTTTTCATCTGAATTACGAGGAGTTCTTGGCTTCAAACATCTAACGTAGGAGGAAATGAATAATTTCTGTTTCAGAAATGGTAGAGTATATTTGAAATTCACACGATTAATCAAAATTCATAAATTAATGTCCGAATTGAAGAATGAGTAACAGGATTCGAGTAGCCGTTAGACGTTTTCGCGTGAAAATATCAAGTTTTACTAGGTTAACTTTCCAGGGATTTTATTTTTAGTTATCGAGCTTAGATGTCGCACGCTAACCGTACTTTTCTTTGTTCGTTTAGAGAGAAGCATTCTCGTCGTATAAAACGTCATTATTACATAACATTATACACTTGACATATTATCACATTCATTTATCTTATCACCATACTATACGGCAATACACTTCTTGTAAGCGCATGTACGTAATTAAGAAAGTTAATCTGTTCGTTAAACATTTCAACGGTAAAATAGGGATGATAATAAATACCCGTTCAATTAAAATGGCAATAGAAAATTTTTGTTATTGATAACATATTAATGAATAGAAAACTTGAAGAAAGCATGCTTAGATTTTGAAAAGAGAATCTATATTATTGATTAGCCGAACCATACGTAGCACTACGTAGCCGAGGCAGTGCAAACGTGGTCAAACTTATCTCCCGACGCCATCTTTCGCGCGATACGAACAGGTCAAAGTTAATTTCACGACGGAATCGAATTCGCGTATCGTGTAAACGCGCGAGATCTCGTTGCACGTTCTAACATCGCGTGCGAGCGGTCTAGAAGTCACATTGTCAAGTTTCTCCGGTTACTTTGCACGAGACGCCGATAACTCGCGATCAGACCGCTGTTTCGCTCAACTCGAACACGTGTAATCCTGTTTACCGAGAGAACCCTTCAAACACCTCGCGAGTCCTGTTCTCGAAGGACTCTACCTCCGATTTTTCCTCCTTCCATGGCTAGCCATTATGTTTTCCTGGATTTTCGTATCTCAATCGGGGAATCCCCGTTTGAAAATTCTCGAGATGGATGCGAAACAATGTTCTTATCGAGATGCAAATTACGGTATAATTATCATCCAATCTTATGCATTGCAAAGGAGTTTATTCTTCGGTTTTCTTACCAATGAAATCATAATAAACAGCACCAGTACATTTTTATGTATACGATAAATTAGATGGCGCGTTCGATGACCCAGTTTTCCCCGAACGAGTCATCGCGGTATTTCCGAGTGTTTTACGTCGAAATTCGTGGAAGCGATTATTCCAGCGAATCGTTATTAATCACATTAATGAGTAATTTCGCAATCGTCTGTAGAAAGTTGAAGAGGCGACCGAGTTTCGTTTATCACTTTTGATATTGGGATTGTTTTGCAGGTGTCCGGCACGATCGTCTATATGATGTAATTGCGGTCGTAAGTGCGCGTTTCCCCAGCCTTCGCGAACTCGTCTGCCGATCGATCGATACAGCGAACATTAAAGTTCGATTTCGCGATAAGACAAAAGTCAGATAAGGTTCATCGATGATTGGAAATTAGTCGCGGTTGTTTAACGGACAAATGCGAATGTATCGACAATTTATGGACGTGTTCCCGAGGAGTTATCGAGCGGTGGCTACTCGGCGAGCTCACTCGGTGTATCGAACGTGGAATCGATACATTGTAAATTCACTGCCATAACGAATGAAGGGTTAAGGCACTTACGTCGAAATTACACGTTCGTACCGGTAAATTATTCCTCATCATCGGCATCGGAAAGAAGTGGCTACGTTCTCTTTACACCTGCGTCACGCACTGCTACGCCCTGTATATCAGATCATCGATAAACCATACTTAACGTTTTCCACGAAATGGTCTCCTTAATTCGCGTATACTCGTCGAACGTATCCATTCGAGCCTCGAGCACCTTCCAATTAAAACAAATACTCGTAATCATACGGCCATCTTCGTATGCCACTTTTGCATCAAGATTTGAATTTTATTTCTTAATTTGCTCGCGTTTTCTTCCTTATGCGCGCATAGGCGTACCCGAAAGATTCGCGAACGAAACGAAAGGGGGAAGTTTGCTGGAAAACCATGTATTACGTTGTTCTTCGCCGTGCAAATAAGGTTTGGTAATCTCAGTTTGGTGTTTTTAATGGTTACATTTGCTGAGTTTACGGTTAATCGGAGGAGAATTTATAAAAAGACTCGGTTGGTCGTCGAAGAGATTCTGCTCCATTTTTGGTCTTGATACTGTTACAACTTTCCGAGTTCGCGTTATGTTTCGTTTTGGCTTTCTCTAAAATTAGGCATTCCTGGTGAAAGGGGGTAATTATACTCGCTGAATAATTGTACGAGGTAAGCTGCATATACAAAATCGACTTATTAAAATTATACTAGCCTCGAGCCAAACATCCTCGAGGCGATCCTGGACAACATTCGCACCTTCCATCGAGATGTCACCGAGTCGGTTGTAGAATCCTTAATTAAATCGACACACGTATACCGTAATCGTTCCCCAGGGTACCGTTTCTGTGTTTCCACGGGGCGAAACGAGTCCCCGTCCAGTTCGAGGCTCGTTCCTGCTCCAAGAGGACCCGATGCAAAAATAGACCCAGAAAAAACCAGGCCCTGGCCTCGGAAGGGAACGAGGTAAACCGAACTTTCGTGAACAAAGAGCCAAGGGACTCGGGAGGTGGTGGAACACCTCGAGGCCGTGACACACGCGTGCCTGTGTATCCCCGTGCACGCACATACTCTTCCACCGTTGGATGCTTTCTCGCCTCCGTCCCTCGTTCGTCGCTCCAGGAACGTTCCGGGTCCTCCAGTCGCGTCTGGAGCCATTCACGCCCTGCTGGGTTTCCCATCGGAACCTTTTAAAAGCCCACTTTCACCCCCGCGGCATCAACCACCGCCGCGAAAACCCAACGAATCCTGGCCTGCAGGAAGACTCCTCTCGGCGTAGTCCCTTATTCCTCGGTTACCTTTCACGTCTTCCACCCTTGGGCCACCCCCATTCGCCTCGTCGACGATTCGGTGACGCTCGCGCTCGCAAATCAACGCGAGGCTTCTTCCTAACCATGTTCCGATATATGGTGTGGAGACTTTTTCTGGATCCGAAGGACGTTTCGCGTCTACGTCCGAATTCAAGGCGTGTTCTGATTTGGGGGGTCTTCGGTAGGGGTTGTCCTGAGCTCGAGGATACGTGGATCTTTGGATATGTCTGAAAAGTTTTATGCTTACAGAGGACGAATATGCATCGCTTCTAGAGCAGAAGAATAATTTTTATTTTAAAGACGATTTCCATTCAAGGTACAGCGGCGTCTGTGATTTTTCATCCTTCCTCGAACTGAATATAAATTTTATATTCTGAAGACTATCTAGCCGATATTAAACCAGTACAGTGTGGTAGTAAAGGCAACCAGAACAAAATGGCGAACCTTACAAACTGCTCTTGGAAAGTACTGCCAACTTTAATATGTTATGATGACGTTGCTTTCTCGATACAGAGAACTCTTTCCCCTCCCCCGATTAATAATTCGAACAACGACTGTAAATTAAAACTCGCGTACGAACGGGCGCGTGATTCAAGTCCTCGCTCATCTAATTTCACGGCGGGACGCTATTTAGGTGTTGGCGGCGATAAATTATCAGGCGAAATTTGTAGCTGGCCCGGCAGAGGCGTCGAAATATCTTACGACTATTTAGCGCGACGTGGAATCCCGTTTTTCGTAAACACGTCGACGCCGCCGAAAGATACGGACGTGTTGTAAAATAAAAAAAAGAGAGACGAGAGTAGAGAAAATAAAACGAAATTGTGGCGACACAGCTTCTATTTTTCTATTCTCTTTTTCCGTTGGTCGTGCTCGTTTTGCCAGACGCCGAAAACAAAGCGCCGCGGGAAAATCGTGCGCGAGAATAACGCATTTCGTTGATCCTATTTATCACGTTTTCCGTGGGCGTCCCGGTTCGGTCGATTTCGACACGATCTACGAATAGAAAGGTAGTAAGCCGCGCTAACCTTTTTCCTTTCCACGTGCTCCCTTTCTCCCTTTTATCGGCGCCATGTGATGGTAATCAGAGATGGACAGTGGTTATTGTTACGTTTATATCCAATTTGAAATCAAATTGCAGGCTGTGTCGCGAGCATGTATATTTAAATACATTAAGACGCTTCGATCACGCTTCTAGACTCTTCTAAATGGTATATTACTATCGGCTTCGTAATGCTTAAAGTTATAATAAACGATACTCTATCTCAACTAGAGTCCAATGATCAGGTCAAATTTTAGTAAAACTCACATCCCCACTTTTCGTTACTTAAAATACCACGAAAGCAGGTTAGTCAGCATTTCGAGGGACCACCATGCAGTTTCTGTTATCTACGTTTTTCAATCGTCACGCACAATTGCCCGATTAAAAATTATATTTATATAATCGGCAATCGTTGATCAATAATGTCAGAGCCGATCGTGTCCGATTAATCATTACTCGTTAACCGTGTCAGATTGAAAACTACATTATTGTAATCTGGGATCGTGAATCGGTAAATCGCGATCTTTCGGAGCTAATAGTGCCCGATTATTCGTTAATCGCGTTTGATTATTTCGCAATCACGTTGACGGATTGCATTGCGCCCAACGCTAGCAGGAATGCGCGGGAAGAGCTTCATCACCGCTGCGATAGAGCGCTAGTTTCTCTCGCTCTCACCCACGTGGTTGGTAGCTTCTCTCGAAATAACTCCCCTGCCGTATTAATTACCAGGATTCATTTCATCCTCATTTACCGCGAGCTAATTTACCGCGGAGAAGCCTGCGGGATATATGTGCGTAACCCCTCCATTCGTGGGCTCTCTTCCGCGACGTAGACGACCGTGGACTTTGAGAGGGCTGGCTTCGTCGAGCGATTAATCGCGGGATCGCCATGGAGTTCACCGGTTAGGATCAGAATCAAAGGATCTGGGAATAATAGAAACCCATTGGAAATGATTTATCGGCTGGAAATTCTCTCGTTTTTCGTGTTACTCTGGGCTACCAAGTGTCGCACTTTAGCATCTTTGTCATCTAAAATTAAAATACTTAATCTTGAAACTAAAGGGATAAATATGCGAGTAAGAAATGAAATGGAAAACCGAATAAAATGTTCGGGATACCGAGTGATAATTAAACATGGCAACTGTTGATCAGATTCACCAAAAAATATAATTACTCGGTTAAAACGTTTTTCTTTTTTGGTGCAGTTAACTGCGAGTAACTTTTAAGGCGATCTCTACCGCGCCGATAGCTGAAACTTGCAGGGGAGGCCGTCGAAGAGACGCTGGGAACTGGGATTATTATGTAAACCGTGGCAAGTCTTGTAATTAAGACTCATTGACTTGTTTATTATCGATCGAGTTGACTTCGTTCTCAAAGACAGTTTATTTATTTATATCGTTTTTTTCTTTTTTGTATCGGCGCGCATAAGCTATCGCGGTTGATGGGAAAGACGGTCTTTTTTCTGTTGTTTTCCAGTTGTACATTGCAATTATTAAGTTTAATTAAGCAGTTAATGTCCCGTTCTCCTTGCGTGGTAATGATCTCATTTCCTTAGACGCGCATATACGAGTTGTTTGATTGCGTAGACACGATGTTAGCTGGTTCATTAATTACCAATATTTTTGCCAACTAGTATCTTGAACAAGATGGATCGATCTCGTCATCGGGATACTGCTGGTAAAAGTATTCGTTCGTATAGGTAACGTCCAGCAGTCATTCATTGCTCGTTGACCATGCGACGAATCTATCAGCGTTCTACTGTTTCGAACAACAAAATTCCAAAGATAATTGGTGCAACACGATAGGATGTAGATTTGATGTAAATAAAATGGTGCAGTTTGTTACGAGTGGCAATAACGCGTAAATGAACTGTTAAAAATCGCTTCCTCGTCGTTGGCAATTAATTTACGTTGAGCCGTACCGACGTCGGCCGCGAGTAACGTAATGATCCTTTGTTAGAAGGCGCATTTTTCCCTTGTGTTCGACTTGTAGCAATTACGGCGCGAAAACGCGTATAGTACACGACAAGACATTTGCAGTCGTTCGGAGCCGGCGCTGGTCGTTTCGCGTGTTGGAAGTTTTTTGCCCCGATAGCGGTGACAAATGGGCGTGTTTTGACGAGGAACGTTTTAGGCGGTTCGAGAGACGCTCGTTTACTCCATCATTAACATATAACGAGTTCAATTTCCGAGCGATACAGGGCGAGCACCGTCGGTTCATGAAAGCGCAAACACGGTTCGCTGATATATGAACACGTTGGCAGCAATTTGACTTCCACAGCGACTCGGCGCAGCGATAAATTTCCGTTTAATTTATTCGCTCGGTCTGTGAAAAGTACTGAACGATATCGACGATATTATTCCAACGTCGTTACAGGAAATTATGTGATGATTATTGCTATCGATGCCTAGTGAGCGTGCGAGGCTACGCTTAGTGTTTAGAGTGTTTTCACCTGGTCCGTGGTGAAAAAAGTAATTAACCGATACGTCACGACGTCGCGACACTTTATTAAAAAAATAATCATCCTTCGAATCGAGCAGTATTTTCATTGAAGCAAAAGTTGACTTCGTTTTCTTATAACAAGTAAAAAATATAACGAGCGGTTTTTAATTCCTGCTTCGATAAAAAATGCGGAACTGATTTCAGTTTCCTCTAGTTGCTCCCTACTTAGGAGGAAGCTTTTAAGGGAATTAATTGTGGAGCCTCATTTGTTATTTAATAACGAGAGATATTCCTGCGTCTTTTCGATTATCGCCCATTAAAGTAACACGAAATTGCTATCGAGTTATCGAGCGCGCATTTATAATCGGATTCATTGCGATAAGCGAGCCACCGGCTACTTTTGAAATTACCGTCATTATCGCCATTAACCCGTGAAGCTGAAATTATTTTTTTTTAAACTCGTTTCCTGGTCACTCGTTATTCATTCGCCGGTGCATTCCGCTTGCTTCAATAATGAATGATGTAAATTAAGTTACATAAAAAGGAAGCTTAAATGACAGGACAGAGTGGACATGACGGGTTTCGAGTAAAAATTAATTAATTTGATTTACTTAGTCATCACGAAGGGCAATTCTTGTGGATTGGAAAAAATATTCTTGGTTGTAGGAGCAACAATGTTACGATGTTTCGTCACGACTGGAAACAAGCAAATGTACGAAGAATATATTACGTGATATATCCATCTGGTATTTTATTAGTACGATAAAAATATTTTTATTCTGCATTGCAATTCATTAATAGAGTAGGTATTATTTAGTCAGAATATTCAAGGTATCCCGATAAAACTTACGAGTACGATTGAATATTATTACATGAAGTGTCTCTGAAACCAGTTGTTCAGAGAGAATTAAGTGGGATTTGCTATCGAATTTATCAAACGTCTCTTTAATATACGTTAAATTAAATTTATTATTTGTCTCATTGGCAGTTCCATTATACCATCACTTAAGACTTCATCGACAAGATCTAAGTTGATTTTATCTTCGTTAAATGTTTCGTTAAGTGTAACGTTATCAAATGCTTCGTCGAAAATCAGTGGCGTGTTACCTTCGTAATAGGAGATCCGTCGAATTATGATAATATGAAATATGTGGGTACGGTAGTAATTACTAGTAATTTACTCGTTTATTTTAAAACATATGAATTTAGATTTATTTGTCATATGTTGAGTAGTTTAACGTTAATGACACGTGCCACCTAGAATCCCTCACGTTAGCAGATACGTTTATGCAATAGCTCTGGGAAAACGTACAATCGTAGCTGACTTATTACTTTTACTGGAGTTAATTAACTGCAGTTTTGCATTGCTTGACATTTCGCGATAAATTAAGTCCTATACGCCAATTAGACATGCGAGACTTTCCTCATTTAATACTCCACATCAAACACCATCGTACGCCACTAGATAAATATAATGTCATCAACCGGTTATTTACTTGTTTGCGTTATGAAACTATATAAGAACCAAGTTTTATTCGATCTGTTTTACTACTCTTTCAGGCTATTCGTAATATCAATAACATTTGCCCGATTGAGTTATGCTATCGTGTCGCAACATCGGTTTCTTGAGGTGTACTATATTTTTACGAGGATACATATCCTCCTAAATTCATAACAGATAAATTTCTATCTATTAGATAGTAAAAATGTTGCCCTTCAATTTGCATTTTGTTAGATTCGCATCGAACAATTCCACGTTGAGTGTTTGGGTTCGCTGATTCCAAATCTGCATTCGAAAATTGAAACTAAGGAGGCAGGTTCCTTCGAGGTTACATTTATTGCCCATCTATTGTTTCCTTTTCTTTTTAATGATTTTTTAATTATGTTCGCCGAATGTATCTAACGTAAATTGATAAATTTTCAGCTGCTGGTGAGCGGGGGACAGCCGACGACGGCGACGTCGCCGGCGATGTCGTCTGGTGGGGCCCTCAGCCCCGGGGCGCTGTCACCGTCGTCGACGGCGACGACGACAGGCGCCGCGGCGGCAAGCGGAGGAGCGAGCACCCCCGTGGGCGGCACTACGGGCCCTGGTTGCTGTGAAAACGGCAGGCCCATGATGACGGATCCTGTGACCGGGCAGACGGTTTGCAGCTGTCAGTATGACAGCGCCGCGAGGCTCGCTTTGGGTGCATACCCGAGGCTAGCACCCACGGCGACCTCCTACTCCTCTTACCCCACACCGACGCCGTCCACCACTGACCAGGGTCCCTACCCCAGCATCAGCATGGACAGCTCAGCGTTCTACCCTCCTCTGGTGAGTCTATTTTCTCGATTTACTCCAGTTGCCGCGGAAGGTCGCCGGTAATTGTTCGTCCACGGCAATCGACGACTTTTTCGCGCTTTACTTGGGATGAATTATTCATGGACGATAAGTTATTGGTTTTACTGCCTGCTGAAGCGTTCCGTGACGTTGCAGTGTCGACGCGGGATCGAAATTAAAATGTGTGAATTTTTTGTGACCGCGGTAGATGATCTCGTATTGTTGATTAAACTTCGCTGCATCTGAATATTACGCAAATGAAAGATATGCATACCTCATAACATCACACGTATACGAAACGTGTAAGGTTTCTCACAGGCGACGATATCGCTTCATCTCGACTCTGAAAGCGACGCCTGACACAGATTGTCGGTCTAGAGATTTCGCAACGATTTCCTTTAATTGTAGTTAATGCCACGTTGGCTATTTATATTAATTGGTTTCGCGCATCGACTTGACCCTTGATCGATCAATTTTTTATCCCGAGATGGTGGAAGTTAAGACTTTGCAATTATAAGTTCTAACTTTGACGATTCATCTTCGTTTCACGTAAACAAGTTAGGCAAAGATCGTCTCTTCTATTCGTTTGTATGTAATAGATTTCCGTGTACGGCACGCGTTATTTCAGTTTTGATCAACAACGCGAAGTAACGAGGAAATATTACGGAGAAACATAATTCCTCAATTTGTATAGACACGATTAAACCGTCCCGGAGTATGCAGATGCATTCATTTAAATAACCTAATTAGACAGCTGGTGTAAATATGCTAGAAGAACAACTATTTCAGTTAACACTTGATAACTCATAATTAACATACGATTTGAATAAATTAATTCTTTGGTAGTTTTGATCATACTTCATAAATACAGATAGAATGATTTAAATAAAGAGATAATTGTGGATATTCCAAGGCATTTGAGCAAATAGATGAAAATTAAAAGAGAAATATAAAAAACGGGATGGAAGAGATTTATACATATTCTACGCCTAGTATGAAGATACTCGAACCTCTTCTCGAAAATGCTCCTGAGCTTTTTCCTTCAAATATTCCCTATAAGCAGCTCTCGATGGCTTGTTTACATAATATTCTTTGCTGAACGTCGCTCGTATATCATCTTGGCACCTTTGGGGCGGGGAACTCCGTGCCACCCCCTTGCGGGAGTCGACGCTCGAAACAATAAATTACGCAAATTACACGTCCCACGACTAATCGGAAGAGTTACGACTCGGCCGTATTTATAAATGCAATCATTAAACGGTTTATTAGCTCGGGCTCAAACGAGACGGACGTCACGAGACGAGTATTAGTGGTCCCGCGACACGCTTTGTAACGTTTCACGTGTAAAATATGCGCCGGGCTATCCGTGCCTCAGATTGATTGGCCCGTCGAGTTAGGCGTGCCGGACGATTATTGCTCGCACGGCCTGGACCCAAGACGGATTAGCGGCTGCTCTTGCCACGAATTAGCTTGGAATCCCGACGATGGCAGCCTCGGGACGTCTTCGATTCTCGCGATCGCCTCTACTCGCGCGAATATCTTTGCATAGCGATGGGACTAACACAGCAGCCAATCAAATTATAATCGAAATTCGAAGGTATACTCGAGGATTCGGAGAAAAGTAAACTTCATTTAGGATGAAATAGATGAATAACTTATCTTTTTATTTTATACTGGAAATTTTAAACTCTGGCGTTCGAAAAACTAGTCCTTTTACCAGCTCTCTTGATTCACCTCCAATTTTGAGCGTTGCAAGAACGATCATTCTTGGTTATCTTCTCATCTATGAAGCCATGCGCATACAACACTAAACTAAAAGTTGGACAGTTTTTTAACTCATCCAACCCCCAAAGAGTAAACGAGTACGCCGTTGGATTGGTCCCGTCGCTATCCATGCGTCTCCTGGCGTGTTCGCAGCCTCCTCGGCGTCGCGCAACCAGCGTCGAATTATTCACGGCCGGCTGTCGCGAAGCGGAGCGATAATCTCGTTTAAGTTTCGGTTCGCGGAAGACGCGTCGTCTCGCTACCTCTAACGAGGACTAGGTGATGGATTCGCGGTTATATTTCAGGCCAAGAGAATCTCGCGAGTTCTCTGACGTCGGGAATCTTGCGAAACGCGCGTTTCTCGTGCAAAGACACCGTTTATTCCGCTCGTCCTCGTTCGCTTGGTACCACAACGGAAAGAAACGACTATTAATAAGTCCTGGACAGAGAGAAGCGGCTCTAGCACTCGACCACTCGACCGTCCTCGAGCTGTTCGCGCTGTTTGGCGACGGGACGCAGAGATCTCGCGTGTCACTGCACGAGAAGTGTCGACGCGGGTAATTAAGTTACCGCGGACATTGAAATTGCATCGAACGATATCGCGTGCTGGCTGCTGGACTAGTCGTTGGGTTAAGAACCGTGGAAGATCGCTGGCACAGAACGGCATTGAACAATCGAGATCACGGTAGTATGAGTTCTCTAAGTTTTAAGTTTATCTGTTCTCGAGCGTTAGTCTCAGGAGTTGTGCTCTTTACAGGCACGATTGCCTCTGGTTTTACTCGTATATTTCAATAAGCATATCATTTTGTTACGAATGAAACGCTCTGGGTTATAACACTTTTATCAACGAGACGTTTCTACCATAAAAGTATTTTTGTTTCATTTTTCGAGGTTTTTCATGACTCTTCTTTCACGCTCTTCTTTCACTTGGTCCTTAAGCATGAATACTGCGTGTCCGTTACACGAAATAGTGAGCCGTTCCAAGGTAGCTCGGCGGTCTTGCTTGACCGACATACGAGGCCAGAATCGTGCACGCGGTGGGATACGTTGCCTAATCGCGGATACGTCGACGATACGCTGATAAAGTCGGTTGGCGTAGACATATAGAAATAGAAGCTCGATCGTATCGCGGTTTCGGCCAATTTATATCTGCACTCGAGCGTGGATACTCACCACCGGGAGGTAGAAACGGTAAAAAGCTCGCTTGGAAAACACACACTTCGCCAGATGTTTCGAGCCACTTGAAGTTATTTCGACCGACGCACGGAGAAACGGTGACAGAATGAATGAAAGAACGAGAGAGAGAGAGATCTGATAATTAAATTCTGCATTTATTCCCCTCCCGAAGTTTTCCTTCCTTTGCAAGCTCTCGTGTGTCCGCTGCGAACGCTAAGTGCATTAATCCTGACCGAAGTGAAAGGTCAGTTCGAAACGCCACGTTCGAACACGATACAGACTCGGGCCGTTTTTATCGAGCCGAGCACGCGTTTCCTGCACCGTTTCGTTTCACGTGAAATGGATTACACGCAGTTATTGCCGGTTCCACAAAATGCATCGGTCTAGAGATAATCGCGAGCGCGTTATTATTGCCCTGGATCTCGATACGAGAATTGGATCTGCCTCCTCGAGGCAGGAAGGAGGCCCAATTAAAATTGAATTTATCGGTGTAATTACACTAATTGGTAGTTTTTCGGCGATCTATCTCCGCGCCCCTCTGAAACGGCTCGGGTCGGACTGGATCAAACGTAGCCAAGATGCTTACCCTTCAGCGAGACTAATGCTCTCGCTGTCGATGAAAAACATCTACTAAGATCCTAATCCGATGGTCTGGGTTTGGCCAAGAGACTAGACGAAGAGCGAGATAAAAATCACAAACACTTCGTTCTTTCAAGCTGCGTTAGGAAATCCACAATGTCATGAGAGATACTCGAGGGTTCGAGAGCAGGTATTTCCGTAACAAATCTCTGGCTTCTTATCACGAACAGTTTGCTGCGACGCGATTCAATTAACGGGACAGCCGTTAATAAATAGGACGAGGTAATATCGCACAACAGATATATATCGGTGTCCATGTTTGCCTCGTTTATGACGAATTTTCAACGTCCACCCCGACGCGCGAGTAAATCGCCACGGACCAATCGGCGCGTGACTGCCGATAACGAAGTCCCGATTGGCCAAAATTATACACCAGTCCGACAAATTAACGGGCTGAGTGATATCCCTGATAACGAGCCGTTTTATCACCCCTGGATGAGTCACTCTGTTCGCGACACTTGAATTTCTCTTTGTGTTTTTCGGCTGACAGGGCCGAAATTGTTCATCGTCGATTCTCGAGTAGAAAGTTATCGTTTCCATCGATCGTTCGATAATGCGATACAGTTTTTTTTTTTCGGGACACGTTGTTTGCCCGCATCGCCTACGAATGATCGACGGGCTTTTGATGTCGCCGCGCAATCAGTCGATCATGAACGGATAACGTCGGATAGTGGAATTTTTTATCTACCCTCATTGTCTCTGAGAATTACGCACTCGAGAATTGCCAGTGAGAAATTTCCTGAAAAATTGGAAGGGCAGCCTTTCCGAGAACGACAAGTCGATTTTGTAGAGATCGATAACAGTTCGCTGAAAAATTCAAATCAACCAGTAACATTGCATCCTTGTCAAAATTTTAAATACTTAGAACTGGTTTGCATGGAGCTGGTTTCTTTGAAAACTGGTCAGCTCCATTTTCAGCCAAGGTTCCTTCTAATTAAAAGAAACTTTCTTAATTTCCTGAAACACCTTCATCTTCAGAGATGACATTTTTCTTTCCCAGGCTTCGCTTCCTCCAACTTCCTTCAACTACCTCCAGTACGGAACGTCCATAATGTTGGACGCCGTGTATCGATTCAACGAATTAATTTAGATTGGCGTTTTATCGTTCCGAGGACGGCGTACCGCGAACGAGAACGGAAGGAATGCAGATTTAATACTCGATTTAATTTCAGTTATTTCACAGTTCGTTTCATGGGCAAACAGCGTATTCCATGCTGATGTTTAATTGCTCTTCGGACATTTTGCGACACGTGGTACGCGTATTATGTCAGCATATCTTGATAGCGTCATTCATAATTTGCCGCGTTCCTCGGTTACAGCCGATTAAACGCGATGAAAATGTTGTCGATCGCTGCTTAGACTCGACGTAAAAATTCCAAGAACTTCAATTTTTCGAAACGTTTCACTACCACGATTGGTAACAAAAAAAAAGAACGTAATTTCTACAAATAGGTAGTCGCTGGAAGTGATAAACGATGGAGGTTAATTAGGGATAGCTTGTAATAGAGCTGTTGCCTCGCCCACTCCATGTAGCATAACCGGTGTGTACACTGTGAATTTTTTGCCCCCTTTAGTTCTTTGTATCTTATTATGTTATGGTGCAACAAAGATGTAGAGTGAAAAGGAAACGATCGTGATCGATGTTCTTCAAACTCTTATTATGTTGACTTGTACGATCAATGGCGAGAGAAACGTGAACATTGCATTACCGTTACAACAATCTTAGTATGTAACGTTCCATTAATATCTACACGTTGACTCCCCTTCCGAACATCTTTATCGATAAACGAATGTACCCTATGCTACTGAAAATTGAACACGCGAAATTGTGACTAAACTAAAATTTCATGGAAAAAGTAAACTCTCCCACGTTAAAATTTATCTAAAAGAAAAGAGAAGACTTTAATATTCCACGGAGAGAGCCGCGAGTGTCCGCTGGTTCGCATGACTCCAACGGTAGGAAAGAGACGAAACATTCCGATCCGCGATATCGCGAAATGCGTTAGTTTACGGCCCATTGATAAGCGTAACACACGTAGCTCTCTTAATCGCGGAGCGTTTACGCTCTTATAATTGGCAGTTACGCGCGGCTCGCATGCGATACAATGTACCCTGCACGCTCCGGTTCGAACGTAACGCGCTACGCTCGCTCGGCTTAATGTATGTAAACGCGTCGCTGGTAAATACGCCCGCGTCGCAGCCCGCCCGATCTTTATTTTCCAAGAGGATCGTTCTGCCGTCTGGCTTGAGCCTCGGTAATGCTCGTTGCGCACGCCGGCTGGCATCCTGCGCATAAACACGCTGGCAAACGTGAAATATTAAACGCACCCCAGGATATTCGGAGTCGTTGTTTGGCGAAGCTCTCTCGCGTACCTGAACGGTTACACCAGTGATTCCTAACCGCTACGCCATGAATGTTTCACGATGGATATCATGGATTTTTATTCTTCGTTGGTCTTAAAATTATTACGATAACGAAAGCAGGGTTTGACCACCCATCGCGCTTGCAGTTCCTACGCTCTGTTTTCGCGATACACTCCGAAAAGATCCTTCTTAGGATTTTTTTGAAATTTTATCCGATAGCAAGTTTGTCTCGAAACGGAGATACAGTTGCGCAGATACATTTTCTGGGGATCGATTCTTCGTGTAATTATGAATTGAAAAGTTCTTGTTTATTATAATCGAGATAAAACAACAAAATGAAAGAGCCTACAAGTCTTATTTAAATTTCCATCGAGTCCCCGAGAGAAAAAGCGTGTGTGCTTCGCTTGATCAGCTAATCGGCGTTCCGCAACCGCGCACGGTCCGTTCCGCGCGTCGAATTTACCGCAGCCGTCCTTGATGAGCGAGGTGCGACGCGAAAAATTCCTGGTCGGTCCCCTATCCCGATGCTAGTTGGCGTTATTAGCCGACCCCGTGGTTGACCGATCGACACTCGTGGAATGCCATTTGTCGTGAGACGATGCGTCGAACGTCATGGCTTTTGCACCTTTATCGCAATAAATTGCAGCCGGTCAGTACTTCGTGGAATTTCAGCGGCGTCGTGCAATTTCGTGCACGCGACGCCTCCGCGGAGGCAGCGCGACGCCGAACCACCCTGGAATGTCATAAGCGAACGGTCAGCGGGAATTTTGAGAATTTTGACGAGTTCGCTATCTCGACCCCCGATATTTATCTCTAGCACAGGGATGGGCACGTTCTATTGGAATAATAGCGGGTGAATAGATTAGGTAGATTTGTTTATTACGTGGTCTGCAAGGGAGGAACTCTGGAGGCATTTTAAGGGAAGAATACTTGGGTGTGCGGTCAGAAATTAGTACAAAGGAATTTTTCAGAACTAAATGATTCAAATGGAAATGTTTGAAACCTATATTGAGATAATGTTTCATAGAAGTTACTAAACAATGTTCTCTGACCTTTTATCTAGAAAAACTATTAAGGATGAATAGAAATACACACATTTCATAGACTTTATACCGAATAGAAACAGCTTTGAATCCATTACCGATAAAAACTCCAATCTAAATCGTGAAATAATTCTAATAACTGTTCGATCGAATAACCGCGGCATATAAATTGTAATAGAATGTTTTCATGAGTAATATATTATTGGAATAAAATTTTTCCCTTGCCTGGACCGCCCACACCGAACGACACTGGGGATCGGTTACGAAGTTCAGCTATCGCGCGAAAATAGTTGTTTCTCGCGTTGCTTGGCTCGCAAACTAATCTTATCCGAGAGGGTGAAGTTATTAGTAACGCGAATCGACTATAACTTAATCTTATCGTCGCTGAGATATGTGTATGTATTGGTTACTAAGTGAAATAATATGTTGACACGTTAGATAAGAAGTGAATTTGTTTCGAGCAACTTCTGCTGTCGCAGGTGTTTGCGTTTCTATGAAGGAGTCACCTTGACCCTTTGTGGTTCGGTTTACATCGTCCCTTTCTCACCGGTTACTCGAAAAATCAGGTTTCTCGAAAATGCAACACGATTTCCCTACCTGCGATTAATTCTTACGATTTCCTCCGCGTCAAGGGTCGGATTAAAAATGACTTAGATGCAAATTTTATATATTCTTGGAGCCTGCAGGAGGACTTGGGAATAGAAAGGATCCAAAGAAAAAAGAAAATTGGGACGAAAGGGAAGTGGCTGCTAATGGACTCCCAGGTAGCTTTGGCATAGACGCAGGGACGTTTAGTGTCAGAACGGGTGTATAAGTAGAAATCAATGGCTAGCCGAGAAACTTGAAGGAACAGGAACCGATGCGGTGTTCTGTCTCCAGGTTTTTAATATTAAAACAAAAATCCATCGACGGTTGAGATAGCTCAGTCGGTTAGGGTAGCCTTCGGGATTCCGTATCCACCACGTGTCCTTCCAATAAAAATTTCATCCGTCGAAATTGATTTTAAAGTGTTACTTTACTGGCATTTGAATTTTATCTGTCGACACGTTTGTCTCGTTAGTTTCAAACTATAACTATACCTAAGTTTACCGAATTTCCTGAATGTGGAAAGATCTTTCTTCAATGAAACGTGAGGATATAGCAGCAGCAGAATAAATCGCCTAAGCCTGGCGTGAATCGAAAAATGATTCGGCGATCATGAGGGGGGTAACCAGGAAACGCGTGCTTCCGACGATTCGAACGCAGTGGCGTCGTTTCGACGAGCATTATAATATAATAAGAATCGGATTAGCATTGAATGAAGTGGGTGGCGCGAGACCGCAGAGCGATAAAGGGACTAATAAAAAGCGGGCTCTTTAAGGCAACCACGGTGGCCCTTGTTCAACAAAGGACCTCGCCAGGAATAAATAAAAAAATCAATGTTCGTCGCGCTCGCGTTTGGCAAATTTTTTGGACACGGTGAAATAAAAGCGATCTTACAATGATATATACTTTAGAATATTTTTAAATCAATAGACAGAAAGTGCAATTTTAATTTTCGAGGGAAAACATCGTTAAAGCATAAATAAAACATTTCAAAGAAAAAAGTCGGTTACACCCCATAGAGCAAAAGAAAGATTAAGTATAATAAAATAATCTTTAAAGCAGATAGATTCGGGAATATGGGGATTTACTTTATTTGTCACGTGCCAAGCACAATTCCAAATAAGAAACTCCCTGCGAAATCTCTTCGTTTTTCGTCTGAATTGCAGCCCTCATCTCGCGAGTGGGAATTTTCGCGAGCAGCGTAGTGGCATCTGAAAGCTGTCTCACGCGGACGCTCTCTACGGCTTCATCATCGCCGAGTCGATATTCCCCTCGCTCTTTCGCTCTGTTAATTAAATTATCACGGGACAACTGCTGGCCGAGCTTCGAACTTTAACTTCGAAGGTCTCAGCGTGACGTTCCCACTTTATATTCGGTCAACTTCGCTTTCGGGTTGGTCTTTCCTCGCTGTCCATGGGTCGAACTCAGCGCAACGGCTTAAGCCAAGTGTGTCTCGCGCTTGTTTGGAGAACTTTTGGACGCGGGCGTGCATACTAATCGAGTATATACACTGGAAAACTGATTTCGAGGAAACTCCTCGAAAGCTGTACCCATCGATTTCTGCTGTATCAGCTAATTTTTCCATAATTTGACAATGGTACATCGCGATTCGTTGCAGATTCGTGAGTGTCTTTTATTAGAATCATTTTTCAATACATTTCGAACCTTCTGTAATTGATAATGCACGACATTTTCAACTAAACCAAATAATACACGAATTCAACGATGATCATAGCTGGGCATTATCCTCCCCTTCGGCTTCGATAATCACCCCGGGCGAGCGTTTCGCACCCTTCCCGTGAACGTCCTCGGTGAAATAACGATCGCGACGACGGCCGTTGAATCGCTCGATTCGGAAAAGTGAAAGCATTTACGGAGCCTCGAATCTACCGTTAATCGAATTCACACACGTCTCGCTACCCCACGATTAATAATTTTGCGCGTATCGCTGGTGTGCGTGCTGGCCACAAAGTAGCTCGATCCGGCGATACAGCGCGCGTGTCGTGTACGCCAATAATCGTTAATCCTTTTATTTATACCAAGTACCTGTGCTTGAGGGCCGAATCTGATTCCACCAAAAGGAGATGCATTTGTATAACGACGAACGGGTGCCAAATATCTTAGTTATTTGTACCTGTACCACTGATGAGGGTTCTTATTCTATCGAACCCACCATAAACCGACCAAGACAAAGAATGGAAAGACAAGCCCTTTCCATTTTTATATTTCATCGAGGCAAGTACTTAGAGTCAACGTCGGAGTGCAAGTACGTGAAGTCTACGCCAACAACACCAAGGAACGAACTCCATACGCCAATAATCAGTCGCGGCATCGTTTCTAATCTGAAATGGGCAACGCGCGCGCCGCAAAAGGGAAACGCGACTAGATATGTAGTAACTTTCAGGCATCTGATCGCGTCCGAACCTTTCATCGAGTCGTATCGCGGAATTCTGTGCAGCGATGTTTTCTAATCAGTAAAAAAAACGCGTAACAAATTTCATCCTCTCTAAATTTCACTTGTGGCGACCACCCCAACGCTCTTAGATTTTCTATTTACTATCCATTTTTGGAATTACGCGATGAATCGGGCCTGCTCGGAACTCGCAGGACCTTTGCCATTGGGATATGCAAAGAGGATTGAAAAATTCTTGGCGACGCACGCGCATTGCTACCTTAATGCATGCTCGTATAATCGGCTACTGACCGAGGCTCGTTCTGCAGTCGTAACAATAGTCCGAGGCGTCGACGCTGGACCACCCGTGGTTCGCCATTAAAGTCGCTTCTGTGGAAAGGGTACTCGAGTAGAGAAATCGACCGAGAGAAAGGGACGAATACTCTGGCCCGTCTCTCTCGCTGTTTCTGTCCACGGGATAAAAAGAATCGGGCGGGGGTAAAAAAGCATCGAGGCAAAAGGGTAGCCGCGGCGGCGGATTCGGAAATCGAAACTGAGGGTTGGGTCGTCCCCCCTCCCCCCTGAAGAAATTAAGAGTCAGGGAACCAGGACGACAGAGTAGACGCCGATCGGTGTAACGCGAAACTTCCTGGCGCCAAACGCTTCTCTAAGCCTTTGCTCTAATAATATCCCATTGTGCTACCATTAGCCACCGAACGAGCCGTCGTCCTTCCTCTCGGCTCGGATACGCGCGTCCTCGCTCGCTCTCTCGACGCTTTCAACGTCTTTACGTTGCGTTTTGTAACGACACCTCGAAACATCGTCTCGATGCGTCTGTTGCGCGACTGTATCCGGTCGAGACTCCACTGTCCGCGTTGCCTCATTAAAGCTGACGACGCTCTGCTCTTTTTACCCTGTCGCGACGACTCGCGCGCGCACTCCCCTTTTCGAGGAGCACGTATCAAGCAGAGAAAGGACGGTGAAATGGTCGATTTCACAGAGATAAGCGTCGCTCCTCGAATCTTCGCGCTCCGTTGCGTCCTATATGTTCGGAGCAGGATTTTCCAAACTTTTTGTAAATCCTCTGCGAGGAAAAGCTGACAATTTTCTCGCTTGACATCCTTCGTTTCGTATTTTCTAAATTTAAATAATCGAAACTTGTGAGATCATTTGCGTCTGTCCGTCTGTGTTTGGAAGAACGCGATCCACGTGAATGCGTGGGCGTAGCTCGACGAACGGGTCGCGTCAGTCATTCGTCGATGGGCTGATTGAACCGCGAGCGTTCCTGACCTCGTTGCGATGAATATTCCCGTGGATCACCGCTCGAGATGATGGATCGGTCGGTTTTAATTCGGCGGGGCATTTGCATAAATTGCGTCATGGTCGTGAGTGGGCTGCCCGGGTCGTACCGAGGAGAAGGTCAGGTTGGAGGAATACTCGTAGCGGAAGGCAAGATCGTGGTCTGGTGCAAGCATGTATTCAATTATCTTAATTAAACGTTCTAACCTCGCCTTTTGATCCTCTTTGGTAAAATATGGGAATGTGTATAATATTAATTTATCCAATTTAATATGTCAAGCATATGAATTACTCCATTTCAATAATTACAGAAGCTTCGTTAGGTCTTCTTCTTTAGTTCTGACTGGAAAATTATAATGCATACAGATACGTGTACGAAATTTAAGATCCTTCGTTTTCCTCTTACATCGGTGACATTCGCATGCCGCTGAGAACGATCCAAATATTCGGAACGTTTACAGAATAAAGTTGGACTACGCTTGTACGACTATTTGTTTACTCATTTGTTTCGCCTAAATGTATTACTACATTGCACCAGTGAAATTCTGGCAAACGATGCGCATTGTTATGTCTTTCCTCCTGCTTATTTTGACACACGGCGAATGGTGCCAGGGAATATCTTGTTAACGAAAGAAGAAGCAACGCGTACATTCTTGGGCAACTATCATCGCGGCCAGTTAGTCAGTCATCGTTTTCGAGCTTGTCTCGGCTGTCACGCATCGGCGTTCGCGACAAAACCAACTTTATTCTAGGCTCGCAGGTATTTTTGTCGCTGATCATTTTTTTAAAGAAAACCCTCGCACGATGTATCGTGTCGCATGTCTTGATTTCTTCGTAGCTTGTCACGTGTCTTATTTCGCCGGCGGTGCTTCTCATCTGCTCCGTTTTACATCTTGCAAACAGTCGTCGCGTGACAATAACACCTGCTCGGGTGTACTTATGCAACATGTACAAACATGCGACTTACATAATTATCTACAAATTCGAGACCGCTACCTCAAGTTTTATTTCCTCCCAAATTATTTATGAGGGGGAGGGGGGGCGGTAAACTCGTTTCATTTCTGACAAGGCGAATCGTCCCTGCGATATTTCTTTTTATTCGACATGGCATACATTTGGAGTTAAAGAGTACGGGACGTATATTTTGTTCTTCTATGGTAATGAACGGGTTTGGAGGCGGGGAGGGAAGGTGAAACTCCTTTTTTGGAGCGAAACATCAATTATATTCTGCGATGTACTGATACTTTAAATATTAAATTGCATCTGCAGGTAGTAATAAAGAGGTCATCACAGCCAATTCCACAAATATTGGTACCCTCTATGTCTATTGAAGAAGTTTGACTGAATTAAATAATAGTTTTGATATTACCAAATGAATTTTTCATTATAAATATCTATACATATGAATAAGCTTATACATGTATATATTTATATATACATCAACATATTTATGCAAGTATACACTTGGAAACGTCAAACCTACCACTTAATTTAAATAAATTTCTTCAATAGACATAGATGGTACGAATATTTATGGGACTGACCGTATATTATTACTGTAAGTTTGATGAGTGAAATGAAGGTTTCTTTGTTTTATAGTATAATAAAATTATTGTGTTGGACGTATGCACATAATTTGTTTTAATATTTCTGAATTGTAAACGACCAATGTGATTTTTGCACCTTTCCTGGGAATAATCAATGGCACGATTCCGTTGCAGGGAAATCCGTACGGATTGAAGGACACGACGGGGATGGGCATGACGGCGGATATGGGTGCTGCATGGGGCACGGCCGCCCTTCAACCTGCTGCCACGGGTTACTACCCCTACGATCCAACCCTGGCCGCCTACGGGTGAGTTTATCACCAGGTTTCATGGTCTCTCGGCTCCATTAGATTAAACCACCACCCGCGCTCCGCTCTCTGGCCCCCTTCCACGTCGGTGCTGCTCAGTGCCGCCATTAAAACAAGAGTCACGATCTCGTACTCGCTACACATATCCCGCCAGGAATGGTTATCGTTATCGCGAATCCGTAATATCTTTCCCTGCGCGAACACAGTTTCAGGCGTCCCGTAGTCCAACGAAGCTTACGCAAACAATTGAATAGTGCTCGCGTTTGAAGCGCTCTGTACATAGATAAATAGATATTTATTAGCTTGGAGTTATTTCATTCCAATCCGTCGAGTAGTTTTCATTGCAAAAAATCTCACGAGAGTCCTCGAACATGGTTAAATAATTAAAACGAAATAAAAATCCCATGCGTCACGCTCCGTGCAATGGGCTGAAGGAGAATGAGACAACCTATGTCAGACACACTACGCGTATCGTTACAGCTATGCATACGACAGCGAGGCAACCAGTTTCAACAGTTTTGTAATTCATATCATACGATTTTCCTTAAAGTATTCTGTTTATTATTTCTTAAACGATATCTAGACATTGTTTACAAACACGCCCTGTGCGTTGCTCGATGGATTGTAACGTAGTTGTAAATAATTAAAAAGAAACAAAACTGGCAATATGAATCGAACATAATGTCACGTGAAAGTCAACATATTGAACCTCGATGGATTTATTTTTTTATTAGACTGTGACTATTAGACTGTGTAGTGAAAATATGCAGTCCCTGTCGTACGCATAGCTGTAACGATACGCGTAGTGTGTCTGACCATTGTCTCATTCTCCTTCAGCACATTGCACGGAGCGTGACGCATGGGATTTTTGTTTCTTTTTAATTATTTAACCATGTTCCAGAACTCCCACCATTCTGAAACTGTTACATGTGTCAGCTAAATAACCGAGCATCATTCCTGATTTTTTTTGGTAGATGTCACTCACAGGGTTCTTTGCAATTACCTCCCGCAAAAAATAAATTATTTATTTTCTTAAATATCTGAAATAGTAACCGAAAAATAATAATAAAGTTAAGGGTGTTTACCCTCATATTACCCTTAAACGAGGGGTAACGGGTTGAAACTTTATGGGATGATGTTTTAGGTCAAAAGCATTGCACGGCACATAATAGCAATAAAAAATTGGGATGGGAGCAAATTGTCTATCCTTATCCTGCTAGACCCTTTCAGGCAGGAGGAAAATTTGAAACGCCTCGCAGCAGTCGACGATATCGCCGCGCAGATTCTCGCGAGAGTCCGTTTAATCTCGTTCGTTCCCGTCAGGGCTTGGAAATCTGTACAGCGTGACGCGCACTCAGTCAAGGTGGGCGACAATTAATCCGTAAGAAGGGTGACGAGCAAACCGGATGCTCGTTCTTCCTGCTAGTGGATAAGAGTTACGAGGGTGCTGTCAACACGAGGACCCTTGTACTTCATCTTGTAGGGAAGCGGCGGGGAATATCGATGGGCGACGAGGAGGTCGTCGCTTATGATGACACTCCGCGAGATCCCGTAAACATTCTATCGGCAGTAAGTGATTCTCGGCTGTGTTTCCAGTAGCGCAGTATTTTCGTTGCCGATCCGTTGTTTTGATTAATAATGGCAGCCGCGGACGAAAAACCTGACGGGGGCGAATTTACGACGGGGAATTTATTTTGGGTAACGTTGGCCGAGGCTCGGCGCACGCTCTCTATATCGCAATACACCGGCGATATATCAAAATCTGTCAGAACGAGCGAACGATCATTTATCGGGGTCGGAATTAAAATTAGAAAAAAAGGAGTGAAAAAAAAAAGAAAAATATAAACGCCGGTTCGTTTGACATGGCGCGTTATTGCAGCAGGCGATAGTTGTCAAGAGTATCGCGCGTTTGGTTGAAACAAAGGCGTGGAATGGTTAAGCGTCGGTCAATTGCGAGAAGGTGACGCTTTCCGTTATTTGATTTCGCTCGCGTAAACCCCGATGCGCGTCATCTGGTTTCCAGTCAGCTGATCGCGCGACTGCACACAGGATGCCACGAAAAATCTTGAACTGCTTATAACTTTATAACGATGTCTCAAATTGAAAACTGGGGAAGGACTTTTTGATTCGTATTGGCGCGAAGAATGGATTTTAAATGTTTATCTTATTCTTCGAAATTAAATTGTTAGTGCATGTCTGTCCTGATTTCGTGGGTAGGTCTAACTACATTTGACTTTAATGGCTTTGAGGGATTTTGGAAGGAGCAGCGAGGGTGATAGGATAGAGCCAGGTTTAGGAACTTTCAAAGAGGATACGAGCGCGCTCTGTTTGCAACTAAGAAATCATGTATAGATTAGGCAGGCAGTGGCCCAGTAGCCCTCGTAATAACGACGAAGCTCGCGACGGATCTAGAAGCCACGGGCAGAGCTTTCCGTGGGAAAGAAAGCTATTTCTAAAGACCATGTGTCGCGTGCCGTTGACAAAATGAGACATCGACGGTGGATTTCGACGCTGGCCGTAATTGGAAACACTTGGTTCCTCCAGGCCTCGATTCCTCTTCGTCGCTCGTAAATCTGAATCCCAGGTTTCTTTCTTTTTTCGTTTCCTAAACGGCCGGGAGACAACGGTCGTCGTATTTTCATATCGCGTCTCACGTTCCAGGGGAAGGATCCAGTAATTTGGATCGATAATTAGGCGAAGAGGAGTCCCTAGCTCGGGCCGAGATAAAAATCGCTAGCGATGGAACCCGATATCGAGTTCGGGTTCTCCGATCTCGTCGGATTCCTTTGATCTCGGGCAAGACTTCGGTCTCTACTCGTTTCCTTGGGATCTCGAGGGGGATGAGGGAGAGCGAGATTGGAGAGAAACCGTGCACGGCGAACGGTTACAAAATGGCTGTAGGCAGCCGAGTGGGCGTACGTAATGGAGGCTTCCAGGTTGGCCTGGTATATATATAGTCGCATCGCGAGCGTAGGGAGAGCAGTAGGTCTCTCCGTAGGAGAGCGAGTGAGTGAGTTTATTGATTGGCTTCCTCCCGGGGTTGGCTCGCCTGTTCGCCAGGCCTCTCTACTCTCTATTCTCGCTCTCCCCACCCTGTCTCTTTCTCTCCAGCCCCGACTCTGCTCGTTTCCTCTTGCTCGTGCAACGCTCGCTCCTCGGTCCGCTCGGTTCCTCCTCCCCCGACCGGCCTTCCTCCACCTCCCGACGCCGGGCGACCTCCTTCCACCCTTGAACGCGAGCCAGCTCCCACAGGTGCTTTACTTACTTTGCTTAGCAACCCTCGTGTCCACACAAACACCCTCGCGCAGAGTTTGATTCTCTGCTATCCACCCTACGCCTCCTGGGTTAGGGCCATCGGCACACCAGCGTTTGCGTTTTGATACCGAGCGTTTCGGCGGTGCCTTCGAAGCAACCTTGCGGATCGAGTAACTGCTTGCGATGAAAGCTGACGTATGGAGATGGCCCCTCTGATTAAACCATAAGGATCCTTTATTAGCCAACGTCCCGGCTATATTAGTTAGAACCCTCTTAGCTAGGTCCTCCGCACCTGTCTAGGACTTTGGTGGCAGTTTAACTGTTGGATGGTGACTGACCTACTTTGGTCTGACAAGAATACCGCTAGAGGATGATACACGTCGAAGATGGAATCGAGTTCGATGGTAGAGAGTTCCAAAATAGTAGATACTCTTAGATAGTAGAGTGAGAGTCAGAGTCTCCACATACCAAGATCAATTAACTCCAGTTTTCCTCCTCAATATTTTTACCCGAATAAAAGTTTCGCCTAGCCTGTATCGAAGAGCAAAACGCTGAAGAGCGAAGCGCAAACGCTGGTGTGCTGTAGCCCTTAGATCCATCCTCGAGCGCGTGTGTACGCGCACAAAACTCCCCGGACCGTAGGCATTGTTTATCGTGGAATCCACAACCCTCTCTTGCTCTGGGCTTCAGTCCTCTCCATTCCGAGCCTCTATTAATTTACTTGCTTAATAATACGACAGCCCTCTGGGTCCCCCTCGTCCCCCTGTATTTGTCTCGTATCCGGCTCTCCTCAGCCCCCGTCGCTCCACGTCCTCCTGCGTCTCGTCACTTTCGTCGTCGACGGGCCGCTATTGTTTCGACGCGAGCTTTCCAGAGTCGTGGAACGAAAACGAGGGCTGAAATCGACGCGGAGGCGACCGCTTCGGAACCCGAAAGCGACTCGATTGGCAACGGGCCGACGGGAACCGTCTGATTACGGGAAATGAGAAATACGTCGTTAGTCCACGAACGTGATACTTTGGGGATGTCTCCTTTCTTCCGTGACGCTGCGCTCTGAATGCTGAATTTTTTTCTGTTAGGGATGCATTCTTTCTATTTACAGTGGAGTCTGTTACGAGCGGCAATGAACGATGTCGAGAGCTTTTTAACAAATATTAACACCGATATAAGAATGCAGGATGCGATAACAATGTGTTTATTCTATAAATCACAAAAGATATTAAATTTTTTCTACTTTTAACTTTGAATTTTTTTAACTTTGAAATATCCTGTAGGACAATTTCTTTGGCGAAACGAGGGAAAGCGGTCGCAGATGCGGACAACGTAAAAGTCTTCCGCGAGGCTTTATCCCCCATTCGCCCGCGCCATTTTTCACGGAAGATCCTAGGCGACACCCTCGCCTCTTTTTCGCCCCTACTGTTCTTCGCTGCGTCGTTTTTTCGCTGGCTGGCTCGAGAGTACCCCGGATGTTACGCGTTGAATAAAGAATCGCCGCGGAAGAGTGAAAGAGCGTCGATCTTCTTCGAGAAATTCCGTTGAAAAGTCGGGGCTCATCGCTTGACTCTCTTTCCATGAATATTTATATCCGCGCAGGCTAATTGCCACCAAGTCGAATTACCGTTTCTCCCTCGTCGAACTGGAGCTTGGAAAAAATCTTGAACTTTTTTTCATTGCGGGAGCGGCGATCGACTCCCAATTAAACGTTCCGCGCCCCCTCGGTCGTTGAACGATAAAATTCAACGCGGTTGAGCACGCCTATGCTCGAGCTAACTGAATTCTGCTTTCTAGTCGACCATTTGATCAGACGATCGCCACGAATTTGTTAAACTGGGACTATCCAAGTATAAAATTTGAATGTTCGAGTGTTTGAATAATTTAATGTTCGAATATGTTATAGCTATTCGAATCCAAGTTCCCAGCTAAGAGCGGAAAACGCTCAATTTTTACTTCCATCGGTCGTTCCAATCGATATCAGAAAATCGCGAAAAAAGAGAAATTAATGCTAACGATCTTTTCGCCGTGTAAATTATTATTCGCGCCTGTCGACGAGTAGAACACGTGTCCCTGTAGAAAATCTATTAAGCGTAACGCCGTGTCGAATAAATTAAAGGCGATCTGGCGGAGGACTTTCGCTGTCGGTATAGCGATCTTGATAATCTTGTAATTGGTATGTTTGTTTTAAGACGTTCACCAGTATCTTGCAGGTGAACGATCATGACGAGACTTTCACCAGTCGATTGAGAATTTTGAAATGAAAGACACATTAAAAATAGCATAAAAAAAGAAATGCGTACTCGTGACCAAGAATCTCGTTACGCTTGAGAAAGTGAGATCAAAACTTTTCAAACATTCAACACGCACGCGTAATTGGTGAACAAAAGAAGTCGTTTTCAACGTATAGCAAAATTCGTGGAAGACTCGACGAAACACGGAAGTCTGCAAGTCGTACTGGAACGAATAACAGGAAGATAACGATCTTGAGGAGAAAATCGGTGGAACGGCTCTCGATGTCTATCTTTTCTTCCGATCTCCGAGAAAAAACAATGCTATTCCTTCGTTTGATCAGGTAGGTTTCGGGAAGCCTGCGTAATTAGAACTAAAACACACACAACGCGCATTGTCCTCGACTTCGGCAGGCACTGTCGTAAACCGTTACCCTTGGACGAGGACCTAAGTGGCGGCGGTCGCAAACAATTCCTGGGATTTACCACCCACAATTCCAGTTGTTCGTGATTCAGTGTTCCTTGGAAAGAAATTTCGGTAGACATGACCTCGAGAAATAATCTTTCCTTTAGATCCTCTAGATCTTTTAGATCGCAAACTTCCAAAAAATAGGTGCTCGATTCTATTTCGTTCACTCGCAATAACCCTCATAACATGGAGGCTCCCGCCGGTATGTTGAACTCGCTAGCTTTTCGTCATCCTGCTCCACAACAATTATCATAAGCACGTGCACGAAAAGCTGTTACGTGTCTCGATCCTGAGGTGTCGCGATTCGTTCAACAGCAACGCTGGAATCGGTAGTGTCCGACAAGGACACGCAGCGAGCGAAAAGGAAGAAGAGGACGCGTCTGATTAGATAAGAGGTGGAAAGTTGTCGAATGCAGCAGTTGCAGTTACACGTAGGGGGCGGATCGGTTAGGATGCGACGTTGAGCAGATACGGCGGTAGGTAGCATGAGCAAGGCAGATTGGTTGACAGGACGGTGGATAGAAAGTAGGGGGAAATTATGCTATTATGCAATCGATATTCATTGTTCATAGCCTCTAGCTTCTTTGCGTTGTTACGAAGTTCAATCTAGTCGCAGCGAGTTTTTCTTTGCATGACTCCTTGGTACTTGCAAGCAATACTTGATCTAATCACTCGATTATTTCGAGACTCTTTATTGCCTGAGATATCGAAGAAAGGGTGCACTCACTTTCTTGCACTTCTTTGTTCTCCGAATCCGAGCAAAACATATGATCGATATCGTAGAAATTGCTCCAAATGATAAACAGCATGCGTCGTAAGATAAACCAAGGGGCGGGTCAGGAGAGATGCAGCGACGAGCAGACGAGGCGGTAGGTTGCGTGGCGCGAGCAAGGTAGGTTGGCTGGTTGGTCGGTTGGTAGGTTGGTTGGTAGATAGGTAGGTAGGAAGCGTTTGCACATCCGGGACCGGGCGTAACTATTGGAGCTATATACACGGCTATACGAGACCGGAGGACGTAATTACGCGCGTTCTGCCAATATTGGTTAACCTTTCGAGGTTGACGCCACCATATGCAAAGCCCCTAATGAGTCGCTCGAGTGGCCCCGGTGTCTAGTATTACGCGCTCAGTCCCTGTTCACCTCCCCCCTTATCCGCGTTGGTCGTCGTTATTACCTCCACTACGGGAGATATTCGACGATCCTCTCTTTTCTCCACTATTTTCCCACCCTATCCTCGTCCGCTCGATCTACGCCCGCTGGGGCGTGTAGCAGCGTTTCGAAATTTGCGTACGTTTTCGTCCTCGACGCTAGAGCGCCGCAACCCACCTGTGATCGTCGGGAGAGCGAATATTTGTTGGCTGATTCGCTTGGGATGCTCGAGGGCCGCGATAGCAGGGAAAGCAGGGAAAAATTGCTTCAGCGTCGGATGACGTGCTCGAGCGTCGGGGCTTCGTTCAAACACAAAGATGAGAGAAGCTTTCTTCTGTCAACATTAATTGTAACGTTTTGTACATAGCTTGCGGATCGAATAGACTAATAGAGTAGATGTTGCATTGCTTGACACGTTGTATGGTTTAGACGCGACGCTTTAGAAGGATTCTCAGCTGAAGAAGCTGCTGTAAATAGAGAATACACGTGTACAGCAGCGATATTTACTTGTACAGAGTGTCCTATTTAAAACAGGCCAACTGAATACGCTTGTTTCTAACATTAAAAAAAAAAAGAATTGTTCTATTTCGAGGGGTAGTTTCGCGTTAAATCACAAGACGAGCATCGGTGGACTCGATTCGGACGATCGATGGGGGCTCGGTCGGTGGCGGCGTACCCACGCAGCCTGGATTCCTGGCGATCCAGCTCGAGAGCTCTCCGACATCGCGACGGTAGGGACGATAATACCAGTGTCGGGGAGTTTTATGAACGGCAACAGATCGTCGCTCGCCAGCAATCTAACCGTAGCCCCGTGTACACACAAGAGGCGAGCTTTCGTCGTAGACGGGCGTTAAGCTTCTGCTCGCCCGGCGTCGCATCTGCATTGCATCGAGGCGCTGAGTTCTCGTACGTCTCTCTGCATATGCGGGACGATCGGCGTCGATACATTCGAGCGATTCTCCGTTGGCACGCAACGCCACACTTAATATGTAAATCGTGCTCGTTCGTCGCCGTCGGTGTGCGTGGCGACGCATGAGCTGGAACAACCCGTGTGTATGTGTGTGTGTGGATAATTGCGCGGCAGCGGGGGCCTCCGCGTGTGGGAGGCAGTCGAAATTGCGCATATCAATGAAGGGGGCTCGGGCGTTGATTAAATCTAGAGGCACCGGTCGGCTGTCAATTTCTAACTTCCTAGCCATTCGCGGAACGAGTTGTTTCGTTTCGAAAACCGGCCCTTACAACTTTATATTGACTCTCGCCCCGGCTCTATTTTCGGACAAAGGAGTCGCCGCATAGCAGTCTCGGTGATTTTGATATATTGCCGTGAGTTTCAGCGTCGGGAACAGTCGAGTCGGGGGTGACGGGATCGGCGGGCCGGAGACGTCGAACTCGCGTCTTTCGTTTGACAGATTGCCAACCCCTCCGGAGGTTGATGATAGCGCGGGATACGCGGGGAATTATCGCGGTGGCTGTGTTTATACTTGAAGGTGATTTAATCATTTTTTTTATTAGTTCGATTTTTCGCGCGAGCTATCGGTAGAGCAAGGAATATTCGTTTGACGGATTACCTCTGTATCGAGCCAGTGGGGGTTGACGATAGTAATTATCCAGAACCAATGTCTGATTTGATAGACCGTATTCTTTGAGGTATCGGTGGCATTCCAGCAATCCGAATCTACTGAACTTTTTCGAAGTGCAAAAAAAGGGAAAGAAAGAAGAGAGGCAGAAGGGAAAAATAGAAGGTACAAGCGAAAAAAGAGGTTGATTTTATTGGCGAGACGCGAGAGCCTCGGCAGCCGCCTTTCCCTTGTCCGAGGGAGTTTAATAGAGGGTGAAACGTCCTCGAACTTCCTCGGGAGTCTGCTTCCTTGGGATCGCTGGCTTCTTCGCCCCCATCGACGCGGTCATCGGCAATCTTGGATGTGGATTGCACCAAGTAGGAGAGGAACGGGGGGAATTGCGTAATCCCCTGTTCCTCGAGGAAGAACAGAAGCTTAATGGCTCGCTTTTCCTACGATTTACCTCTGTTTTCGTCTTACTCCGATCTAATTCGCTTATGCGCGTCGAGACTGAAGGAATCCCATACAGGGAATGTTAAAAGCGAAGGCCCAGGTTTCGATACATTGGCAATTGAAACTCTTCAACGATTCAAAGATCAATCCGCGACACCAGATTTTGTTCTAAGGGATCTAAACTTAAATGGCGATACGCTCTCCGTCGGGGTGAACTTTCACAGTTCAGTTCACCGATTTCAGCCCACTCTGTATCTATTTTAAGGGGAATCTCGATAAAGGAAAACGTTTAGCCGAGGAGTTACGACGATTGAAGACCACAATGTTTGCGGCTCCGGGTAGTTTCGATGTCCAAATTGAGTAGCATTGTCGACATAACGCAGGGCAATATTTTCGGGGATAGCGGCGGTCGTTCCCGAGCGGTGAAACGCCGAGATTAGATCACGTCTAAACTTATAGCCCGAGACGGAAGATTTCATCGGGCCATTTGTTGCGCTCGCCGAACGGTATCGGTCTCGGGATAGCCGCGATCGTAAAGCGCGATTTAGAAGCGGAAAACGTCTCCATTTGAATAAACTCGATGTGCCCGCGTAAAAAGGATCCAACGTTGATGATCTCGTCCGGCGAGGACGTAAAACACGATAGATTCCCGTTCAAAAAGGTAGAATCGGACCGTAAAATTTTCGACGGTATCGAGACGCTCTCGCTCGGACTCTTATTTATCGCGGCGAGCGAACGCCCGAATTGCGAATTCGTTCTTCGTCGATTTATGGCGAGCGATAAAATAACCGTGCGACGATTCTCTTTGTTCGAATCTATACCGTGTCCCGAAGAAACGTCGCTTCTTGTAATCATCGGACAGTAAACTTCGCATTACCCTCCCTTAACGAAGCAGAGATTATTTATTGACCGCGAGAGTCTGCGGGATTCTTTTTCGATATAACGTGTCCCCTACGTTTTATTAGACTTCTAGTTTCGAGTAAAGACAGGAAATTTTTAATCGATAGATTTTTCTTGCAATTAGTAACATTTGTACGAAAACAGTTTGTACCGTAAGCCAGGACGTGTCTCAAGACGTGGACGTTTCCACGTCTCTGGTTTCTACTCAATAAAAGAGATACATTATAGTATACGCTATGCATTTTTCTAAAAATACTTCCTTCAGTGTCCTTAGAGCCTCGAGAAATATGGCAATGCCTGCGAAACGACAGGAATATTTTTTCAAACGAACACCGTTTATACCTGGATGGCGAGAACCCAGGCCGTGAAATCTTTAAGAGTCAAGTCGCAATAAAAGTAACGAAAAAGGGTCCCGACTGTACGAAATTGCAGTCGTAAACCTATTTTTAAGTAAAAAGAAATATTCTGCGAGGAGAACTGGAGGGAAAAAGGATCGGAGAACGTGCAGAACGTTAACGAAATACTTGGCTAGTGTAAGGGTGGGTTGTTTTAATAACCTCGTAAATACTTTTGTAACTAAATTAGGGATGAACAAGTGCATAATGGAGCATTTTTAACGCTTGCAAGTTTAAGAGTCTACGGAGCTATTTACAATTTTAAATGAAATTCAATACTAGAGCAAAAGATTGCAAAATAATTGATCCGATTCTATAGCATGGCCAATAGATTTAGTAACGACTGGACGCATTAGTAGTCACAAGACATTTTGTTTGTGCTATCTTTTTTTGATTATAACGTCAATTGCTCTGCAGTATTACCACGTAAAAATAACGAATACTTTCTTAGACAAAGCGATTCATTATTTGCTCGATTCCTCCATCTCGCGAACGAGGTCTCCCGCTGCCTATCGAGCAAACCATTCCCAAACGATACACCGTTTTCATTAGGCGTCGTGGTCGTTTCTCTTCTCGGCGTAACTACCTCGACCCCGGTCCCCGAGTATCGGGCGTCAGGCTGCGTCACGCTTCGGGTACAATGTCGTTGGTAACCACCGCCTCGAACAGTGGTACCACCACCATCGCCAGCGGCGCCCTTCCACGGCTCGATGGATCGTCGATAGGTATTTTAGGCTCCAGTATATAATAGTACATACCTATAACACCCTCGCGTGGAGTTCTCCAGTGGGGGAGGACACGGGGGGAGCGAGACGGAGAGTGGTGAACAGGAGAGCGCGATGGAGAGAGAACACGAGTGGCAAGAGGAAAGGGAGAGGGGGATCGATCGAATCGCCATTACGGCGAGTGAGTGCCGGGGTTGCTCGATGGAATCACGCCGCCGCTGGGGGTTTATTCTCCGTATATATTTGCCGGAGTATCACCCTCGACCCAGTAGGATGTCGCCCCCTGTCCCGGAGGGTTCGATGCTCCGGCAAGGAGAGGCCGGAGGGCGGCCAAAAACGAATCTAGGAAGCAGAGCTCTCTCTCTCTCTCTCTCTCTCTCTCTCTCTCTCTCTCTTTCTCTCTCTCTTGAAAGCAACCACTTCGGACTCGCGGGAATCTGCGGGGAATTCGCACCCTCCTCGGCAGGATACCACTTTTCGGGTGGAGTGCCTCGGCTCGACAAATGTTGAACAATGATTACGCTTCTCGAGCTCTGGAACGGAGACAGTATCCTTGTATCGGGATGCGTCGAGTGGCTCCGATCGGGACACCGTTGATATACGATGGATATTGGCCCTTTCGGTTCGCGGCGTCCGAAGCTAGTGGTCGTTGAACGCAATTTGGTAGAACCTCGATTATCGCGATCGAACAGGGCTAAAGAACAAGGCTTTATTTATTTCGGCTAGAACACATTTATGCACAAATAAGAATCTTTTTGATTTTTTTGTTTAGGATGAGCAGAACAAGATTTATCATTTCAATGTAAGTTCTCACACCCCCTGAAACAGACAATTTATATACTTTCCTTCAAATTCGTATATCACCCTTATTATTTATTTCATTTTATCGCGCATTATTTGCACCTCAACGAAATATAAAATATAAACTGAGTAAGATATAAAATATAAACATTGGCTACGGGACCATGAAACAGCAAGGTTCTGCATTATATTTTAACTAAACTAAACTACAGTATAAAGAAATAATAAATTGAAACTTGAATAATTTAAAATAGGACAATCTAGTTGAAAATTAATTATTATGTAGTGTTCAAGTATTGTAGACTAACAAGTGGATCTTTTCAGGTACGGAGCCGGATACGACCTGGCCGCGCGGCGGAAGAATGCGACGAGGGAGTCTACGGCGACCTTGAAGGCCTGGTTAAACGAGCACAAGAAGAACCCCTACCCGACGAAGGGCGAGAAAATCATGCTAGCCATTATCACGAAGATGACGCTGACTCAAGTCTCCACTTGGTTCGCCAACGCGCGGAGGCGTCTGAAGAAGGAGAATAAAATGACCTGGGAGCCGAAGAACAAGACCGACGACGACGACGATGCGGTTCTCACGGACTCGGAGGATAACAAAGAAAAGGACGATCTCGCGGGGGACAATCAAGGCGACAGGGTCGGCGAGGAGGCGAGGAGAGGACTCGAAGAAAATGGTGAGTAACTCCCTTTCTTGGTACTCTATCTTGTCATTTTCTTTCCATTCTTTTGTTATTCACCCGTCGTCTCTTTTCCCGTTTCATCTTGACATAGTGATTCTCACTACTTCAAATTTCACTCGAGTTACCTAAAATAATAGTCTGCTTTTGGATACATTATACGTTCAAATGAAATAAAACAATTTGAGGTAATTGCTTCGTGAAGTGAAATACGAATGACTCTGTATCCAAGAGATCGAGAAACATTTTGCTCCTACTAGACTCCTAAGACTAACGAACCTATTAACGATATTAATCAAACCAAGCACGAGAACGCATTACGATGAAAATGCTTCAATGCGTACAATCCCGAGACCCATACATTCTCCCAAGTAAGAACCGGCGCGCGGCGTCTCGATTCGATTTCCCCGCCACCCTGAAGTTCGGTCGACGAATAGACGACGCGTGTAGGCAGCATTGAACGAGAAACGCAATTACCCAACTTCACCCATGCGTCGTCCTCGCAGTAAGAATACTTGGAATAACCTCTACGAATCTTGGTAGTACGGCCGCCATTAGAGACCAATTACCGACGGTTTCGATGGAAGTTGTTGCGCGGGCGTGCAATACCTCTGAATTACTCGGAGTCGTCGAGGGTGAACTCGGCCGCGAAAACATACCGATCTCCTCGACTCGGAATGCCGGTAGCGTGTACACCTCGCGTGACCAGTTTCCCCGATATCGACTACCCATCGGTCGGCGTTTCTGATATTGCGCAAGCATCCATTCCGCTCACAATAAGCCGAACCATACGACCTCACCCTACATGGATCGTCGCTCGAGTAGATCGCTCGCGAGATTCTCGCGAAGCATAAACACCTCTACAGAGACCTAAACGAGTCTCCGCGTGCCGATGCCTTGCGAGTCCCGCTATTACTGTAAACATCTCTTCATTCTCTTCCAGCTGTCTTCATTCACGCACGAGGAAGGGTTAGACGCGTGTTTTGATTGCGAGCTTCCTTCCAAGCGTAGATCCTTCAGGGATCCGTTTTTCTTCAGCTAGACGATGACAACACTTTCGATCTCGATTTGCAACTTTGTTGCTTTGTCCGCTATTCTTCCGAGTTGTTACGCTTTCTAGGTAACATCGCTTAGCACCTGATAGACACACAATGAGTGACGCTAATTACATCGCGCCGTCATCACCCTCTTTCTACTTCTATCGTCAGACCGAAGCAACTCCGGAAGTCAAGGACGAAAACATTCGAAACGCGTTTCCAAAACTGCGATTCCGTAAATATCTCGTCGATGGCGCGGCAAGACGAGCGTAAACTATCAAAACATCGTCGACTTTTCCTCGATTTCGAGATGCCACCGCGTCCGCGTCATCCAGCTCGTAAATCCCATCGTGAGTTTAAAAGTCGCCTTCCACTAGCCTTGATCGCGCCTCCGTCGTCGAAGCTCGATACTTTCTTAGGCATTTTGCCTAACAACCGGAAACGTCGAGCTAGAGACTCACCGTAGAACCGGGCTGCATATGTCAGGGTCTATATCGCGAATATAATGGTTCACATGTGGGTAAACACAGTAGGTTTTGCGCAAAGAGATTAGGCTTCCCTTTATCGAATAGGCCTTTGCAATTTGTAATTTATGAAGGTAAAATATAAATTAGTCGGATTGTGTCATGGAGGACGATGCAGTCACCAATGATACATTGAACAATGTTCCTGAGGTGGCAGGTAACCTTCTTAGCAGGTTGATTGTAAAATTCTGTTGATTAACCATCGAACTAGACACTGTAACAGTCTTTCATTGTTTCATAGTATACATTCCTATTTTTACATCATAACTTTCATTTTGTTCCTTGTACACACCGAAGGTGTGAATTTCTTATGTATTACATCTCGAAGAATCTTAATTTCTCCATTTCACATAACCAATTACATAAAACAAATGAACAGATTCTTAATCATAGTCATTTGTTCCTTTCTGTTCAATATTTGTATCTAGATTGCAACCTAATTGTGGCCTAAACGTACCCCGAGTCTACAGGTTTGCACCTCCTGATTATTCGGAGCCCAGGGCCATTTCGGTCGAATCCCAGGCATTCTGTCCAACGGCCGGAAACGGCGAGTTAGAAATTCGCTGGCGAAACCGGGCTGCGTGTGTCGGGGTCTATATCGCGGAGGCGGACATAATGGTTCACATGTGGGTAAACACAGTGACGGGTTGCGGGTTGCCGCGCGAAGAGATTAATGGCCTTCGGTTTGGTCCCCCGGTGGACCGGGCCGTTTCGTCCGTGTTGGTGTACGACGGTCGTGTGCACGCTCAGGGCTTTCACCGTGGGGTGGTGTCGTAGTGTGTCGGTCGGTCGGTTGGTCGCTTGCTAGCGCGCGCGTACTCTCGTCTCCCTAAGCGTGTCTCTGTGGGCGAGAGCCAGAGGGTGCGCCCGGGCTGAGTAGCCATCCGTAGGACCATATACACTCCGCTGCCACGGGTTCCATGTATATATACACCGTTGGATGTATATGGATACACGGCAGAGAGCCGGTGGTTCGAGGTACGGTGATGTATCGGCGCCCGCGGCGAGACGAATGGTACGGACCCTCCTATGGCCACCATTACCCCACCGCACATTGGCCAATATCGCTCGTCTCCGTCGCTCCACGCCAGGACATCCACGTTCCTGCTCCGTCTCTGTCTCGTTCTATCTCTCCGCCACCCCCGATTCGGGACATTTAGGTGTTGCGTCCAGCTACGTCACGCGCGTCCCGCGTTGCCTCGTAATTTTAAAGACTGCCTCGGAAATAAGCCCTTCGAAAATCCGGACGCCCGGAGACTGTAGGGAACCGATTTGTTTTCTATTCCCCGCGAGCACGGTCGTCGAGTGATTTGTGATCGTGTATGAATATCTGCCCGCCGGTGTTCGGTGTCTCGAGGTATCGAGAGATGTCTTCCACCCACTTGTCCAGTATTATTTTTATTGTTCGAGCTCTCTAAAAAGTCGAGCAGTAGCAACGAACTAGCACTTAGTTTGAACAGAACTCATCTTCAACTGCCTCGGTTTTAAGCGTGTTCAACGTCGAGGTTATCAAATATATCTTCCACGGGAGTGCTTTGAATAAGGCAGCAGCGAGGTTCGCCGGAGGTTTACTAAATTCAAGAGCTTACCGAACCCTCATGAATTCCCATGTCGGAGGGAGGAGGTCACTTGAGATGGCCACGAGTGCGCGCACGAGGGTTGCCACGGTCCGTTCAGTCGTAAGATATACTCGACGAGTGGACCGCTCGGTTTTTCGAGCGTGTCAACACTGGCCGTCTTTGGACACGCCGTTTCGCGAATCAAACTTTTAGCGGAACCGTCGAGAGAGACCGGAAGCATTTTAGAATTTAATCTACGCAATTCGCGTGGACCGTGTCCGCGCTCGGATTCGAGACACGGAGCCGGACGGGCGCGAAGATTATGAGATTAACGTCTGATAAAAGGGGGTCAAAAGTTAAAGAGCCACTTGTGGACTCGACGGTGGTATCTATTTAGTTGGCCCATAAGGTTCCCTTTATAAGGGGGTTGCCGCGCACCCTAAACCTAAACTCTCCGTTTCCCAGTATCTTTCTCCGTCTGTTCGCGGCCCGTCCATCCCCGTCCGTTTCTCTCTTTTCCACACGGGGGTTGCCGCCCCTTCTAGCTTGGGAATTATCGCTTGACGACCCATCGAGTAAACCCTCTGCCGACTCATTCGAACCTCTTAATGAAATTCTCACCCCTGACTGACTGGCTGGCTTGGCTCGACGGTTGGCTGGCTGGCTAGCTGGCAGACGTTCGGGACGATCCTAGAGTGCCCCGAGAGAGTTGAGCGAGAGGGATGAAGCCGACGGAAGGAAAGGGAAAAAGGATACAGCTTCCCTATTCTCCCTCGGCCGGTTCTCTGCCTCGAGGGGGAGCTAAAATCTCTCGCGCCTCAAAGTGGTTGAAGGCTCCGCTCCCTTTTTTTTCACAGCATCCCTTACAGCTTAACTGCGCAAGGGTGCAAGGGAGAGGAGACTCTTTTCTGCCGTTTCTCCGGCGCCGTCGACCCCTCGCAGCTACCGATACGGCGACTCGCGTGGATCTCGCTTTCACACCAGGGATTATAAACCATTAATTCCGACATCGCGTCGAGGCCGAATAACGAGGGGTGCAAGGGTAACGCGATACGCCGTTGACCGTATTGAATTTTCTATTAGTCTCGCGGAAAACGCGTTCCGTTGCGCTCCATCCTTGACGAGAAGGAAGAGGTTTCACGAGCCATTAGCCATTCGCTTTGATTCGATCCACTCTCGATTCTTTCGACTCCCTTGGGCAAACCTCGCAGACGCTAATAACGTACGTTACCCTACGCTCCAAATGTCCCATAAGAAGTAAACGTATCGCTAAATAGAAAAAATGTACTCGCAGCATTCGACATAGCCTCCATCGACCACTCGAAAACTTTTTACCCATCCTCGTAGACGGTCGGTCGCCCGAGCACTCGCGCAAGGGCAATTTACTAAATTGACGGTTACGGTCTGTTTGCAGAGCCGATGAGGCACGTGAAAGCGGAGCACTTGCAGCACGACAAGGACCTGGACGACGAGGACGACCTGGATCTCGAGGAGGACCCGCGACGAGGGGAGCATCCCTTTCACCACGCGATGCAGCATCATCACCATCATCATCAAGGGTACGCCGGGGAGGACCACCTGAAAGACGAGGGCATAAAGTCCGACTGCAGCGCGGCCGGGGTACCCATACCCGCCACCAAGCCGAAAATTTGGTCTCTGGCGGATACCGCGGCCTGCAAAACGCCGCCACCGCCCACGCATCCCCATCACCAGCAATACCACCACCTCCATCATCAGCAGCACTACGCCCAGCAGCAACAGCAGCATCACCTGCCCAACCAAGGCCACCATCATCATTCCCAGCAACCTTGGCTCGGTTCGGGCGGCGGCGGAGGCGGTGGAAGCGCGGGTGGTGGTGGCGGAGGTGGAAACCTCGGCTCGTTCGCGTTGCCCTCCTCCGCGTCGATGAGTCCCTCTGCTGCGGCGACCGCTCCGTACTCGAGCGCGGCGACGAGATACGGAGGATTCCTCTCGTCCTCCTCCGGTGGTCAGCTCCACTACAACCCAAACTCCTCGTCCGGTTCGAGCTCGAGCGCATCCTCCTCGGCGGCGGCGGGGTTTCCCGAGGTTGGTACGGACACTCCACCACAGACACCGCCCAACATGAAGGTGGCTACACCGAATGGAGTGATCCAGGGACCACCGGCCGGCTACTGCACTGGTGGCAACGCCAACGCCACGACCAACGGTAATCCAAATCCGTACGGAGCGAGTCATCCAGCCGCTGGCTATCTGTCCACGAGTTCCGGCTCGGCCAGTAGCGCCTCCTCCTTCAGCTCCAGGCTACAGACGTCACCCCACAAAGACTTCTCACCCGCGGGACAGAACTCCATCCTCCATCAGCATCAAACTACTGCCAGCCTGCCGCCCACGGAGGCTACCACCGCGTTCAAGCCGTTCTACAAAGGGTAGGTGCGAACGATGGTTATTTAGAAACCTGGACGTAATTCAGATACGAAGGTTGTTAGGCTATCGGTCGAGGTGTCGCGTAACTTGAAGATAGATAGTACCGTAATCGTAATATTTACCTACGTACTCTAACCGTATTCACCTCATTCTTGCACAGCCGTTAAAAAGTTAGAGACTCTTCATCTTACGAAACCACAGATTCTCACAGCCGATGAACGTGCAACCAGGATAACGTTCGAAACTATTTGTTCCAGGTCGCAGTCGATGGGTAGCGGGTTCGTATCGCCGGTCTAAGGAGCGCTGGATCAACGTCGGATCACCGTCGCGTCCCTCGAGGTGAGTGAAGCAGCTCGGTTCGACCGGTTTCGTCGTCGAATCGAAACCCCATTTTTTGCCACCGTGTAAACCTGATCCCATCCAGAAATATCGAGCAGAGTTCCTCTGACGCGCGCGACGTCGCGTTAAGGAAATGTCGCGGATGAATCACTTCGCGAGCTAAAAGAAGGAGTCGCGTTCCAGCGCGTCCCGCAGGACTCGCTGACAAATCGGGTTTACAGCGGGAACGCTAATCGCGCGGCGCTGTACCACGCGGATCGTAATTCATTTCGCGAATGGGAAAAGGCACGAGGATGGGGGCTTCGAGAGGAGGGTACGGAGTACACGAGCGCGTAATCGGTTCGCGAATCGGCGGAATGGCGCGTTCGGGAGAAGATCGAGCGGGACGGCGTCGCTCGATCGGCGATCCACTGCGGGGATATCGATAAGAAATTAATATCCGGCGTGTCGATTGGTCGTTAGGCACGGACTCGCGTTGAAATAATAATAGTATCGGGTATCGGGTAGCGTGTGGGCAGTCCACGGGTAGGTGAGCGAGCGAGAGAGCGACCGGGAAGGAGGGAAGGAACGGGAGAGAAGAGAGGCTATCGCCACCTTCTTGACAGTGACAAATGGACGGAGATTTCAATCAGTGAATGGAATCACCGCTGGCTGCCCGCGTCTTTCTCTCGCGCACGGTCCCGCTGCGTTCTGACCGCTCGAGAGTGTTCGGCTGCACGGGAACACCGTGCTCTCGGGCACACCTGAACCTGTCGCGATGCTGACTGACCGCGGTCCTGCTCGCGTACTCGCGCGCAGGGATGGAGAAAGCTCGGGCCTTCGAGGCATCCAGGAATTACAAGCTGCATTTATCTAAGCTTACGTGTAAACCTTGGTCTTCGAAGCTTCGATGTGGTTGTAGGTTTACGACCCATGCACGAGTCAAAGTCAGCATTTTACAAAACGCGTTTACAAAATTTACAGATACCAAGCGATGCTAAATGTGTATTATCGACACTTTCGTTTTATTAGCTTCAACGTAATAATTATTCAATTCCCGTGGCTTTCGATCATATCTTTAGAGTATATTCACCTCAAAATTAGATACCGAAACCTGCATTAGACTGGATATTAAATCAAGCTACGAAATTAGACCGATATTCAATCCCATATTAGAATTTATATTAAACCGAGGATTGAAGATAGAACGATATTCCCGATTTACCCCGAGTCGCCCGACAGCTGGTATCGGAAAGCAGACTCGCACCTATTTCCGCGGGCGATATCGATTGTGAACGTCTCGCTAATACGGCGGAGTGCTCGGACGGAGAAAACTCGGCGAGAAGATAGAAAAGTGGTTATCCGTAGTAGTCGAGCGATCGTTAAATCGCCTTCAGAATGGCTGAGACTTCATTCCATTCAAGACTGCGGCCAGAGTGAGACGGTGACGAGGGTGGGAGGCTCGAGGTGGGGATCTCGAAACGGTTGTTCCCTCGTTTCCTTACAAACGATTCGCCAGATTCATCTCCAGGGCTTTTCTACTCCGATTTTTTTCCTCGCTCGTTTCGTCGCGCATCTCGAAGGTATCGCGCCATTCAAGGTTATCTGATTCCTCGACGGTGTAAACAAGCCAGGACCAGTTTTTTGACAAAAAAGACGCGCAGACACACACGCCGTTATAGATCCGAATCTTCGTTCGAAGAGATCGGTCGATTGTATACTTTCGTATGGACGTACTGTGTTCATTGACACTTTGGTCATCCCAACGTCGGGTTAGGAGGTCAAAAGTTATCGCGATAGGTTGCGAATTCACGTGTGCGTCGAAAACCGTGGGCAGGAATCGATTGGAGAACATGAATTTTCAAACATTTATGGTGGAAGTTTCTCATTTCTTTGATAACCTATCTAATAGTGGAAATGGAGCGAAAAATGTTTCATAGGAAACTTAAATGATATCGAGTGGGGCATATTCTGGTGTTATTAATTTTTCCGTAGGTGGACGCGTCAGGAATATATGAAGATCAACTTTGTTTTAAATACAGATGGCTCCATTTGTTGGAGCCCTTCCGTTCGCTGTTGTCGATAGTGAGCCGCTAAATTCTTCCGTTGAACGATAACAAACAGTTGCAAAACGTATTTAGTTATCGAAGGAAAGGCAAAGCAAGAACGGAGAAGCCATCCGACCGGCAGTAACTTCGCAGCAAATTTAGCATCGTTCGTATATTCCAGCGCCCTAATTAGCGTCAGATCGCTTATTTCGCACAAAAGGACCAACATTCCGGAATTATTCGGTCGGATAGAGACGACGAACCGCCGGAGGATGGTCGGGCATAGGCGCGACGAGGAGGACGCGTCCTCGTTGTCTCTTCTTCGTAGGTTGCCTGCTGAAAGAAGTCGAGGGAAGAGAGAACAGCGGCGTGAAGAGGGATCCTTTCGAAGGGAACCGGGTGTTAGCCGGTACTCTTATCGCGTGGCGATCTGATCCTAATTTATAGCCGCGTCCCAAATAAACTAGTTTTCGCTGTCGTCACCTCGGGCCCCCCTCTCTGGCCCCTCGTTCTGCGGGCGCGCGTACCGAGGGACCTTTGGGGCCCCGTGGCCTGGACGCCTATAACACTCTCTGGCTCGCATCCTGAACTCCCTCCTGGACCATCTCGATCGGTCGCCAGACCCCTCCGTCCGTCGGTCAGCCCCGGGTACAGGGAGCCAGGTATACGTATAAGCTCCAGATCGCGCGAGAGGAGTGCCTCTTGTTGCACCTACCTGCCGGACTTGCTCCTTTTTTTCTCTCCCCTTCGTTCCCTCCTCGAACGCCAGGCGAAAGAGATCGAAACCTCAGGTGTGTGTGACGTTCGGGAGAACAGAGAGCGGTGAGACACCCTCGACACCCTACGGTGGGCCTATAATTGCCAATTAGCGCGGGGATATTTAATTGCCATTAGGTTGGGTGGTGAACTCCCAATCTGGGTCTGGCCCCACGGCCTGACCTCCGCCGACGGCCATCCGTCTGGCCCCTTCCTGCTCGCGATATTTACACGGTCCCACGGCGTCCCCATAAAATTCGCGACCACCGGGGCTTATCGCGGTAATCCTTGTACCTGGGTGGAACGTTGAGGTTGATATTTAGCGATATAGTAAATAATTTTACGTAAAATTTAAATTTGTCCAAATTTTTACATCGACTTTAAAGTCCAGGAGATTGTAAATCAAGTGTCCGCTCGATAAATCCTTCAAAGTCGTCGCGATTTTTTCTTTCTTCGTCTCCGGCGATTCTTGGTCTCTGAATCGTCTCTGGTTCAGTCGCGAGATCTCGAATCCTGGTCCTGGAAAGTCCTCTTCTGCTCTCAGAGACCACGTTTCTGGAATTCTTGGTGTTTCACCTGCTCGAGCCACGTCCTTCTTTGTCCTCGAACCTCATTTCTGCCCAGGATAGATCCTCCGCTGCCGCACGATGCGCGATCCCCCGGCTTTATTACACCGCGGCGCAGATCGTGCGATCTTCAGGGCCGAAACGGTAGCCCGGATTTACGTCCTCGGATGGCCGCCGGCTTCGTTGCTACCTGGGTAACCGGAGAACTTGCTAAAACCGTGGAGACCCATCTCCATCCTCTGGAACACTCCTGGGCGTACGCAATTTAACCCTGGAAATTTCTCTCCTGAATAATGCGAGTGACTTTCCATCCTCCTCTGCTTTAGAAGACGCTCCTATTATTCGATTCTGTGTTTAACTTTTCACTTGTTCGCCGAAGCTTGTCGCCACCATTTGTTGCTGACATGTTATCAGCGATGAACAAGTATCTCGAAGCCTCAAAATTTTTCTAAGACCCCTCGTCACGTCCCGTTCCCAGTCAGATTTATCCAGACATCATCGTTTAATCCTTTACGTATATAACTTTAATGTCACGCCTCGAAATAGGAATTGTTCTTCAGCTATTTATATATTCGTTAATTAATTAATGCTGCAGACGTACAATACGTGACTGAATCCACGGTTCCCACGCGAACATGTGTAACGCGCAAATCCTGTAAAAATTTCCTCAAGAAACATTGCAGGAATTGTTTCGACCGAGTTTCTTGATCGAGCGGATCATGTAACGGAGGGTTAATCTAAAATTATGCAAACGTCTGCTTCGTTTTCCATTCGACCCTCGCGGTTTTTTAATCAATTTTCCGACTCACACGGAATACTTTCAAAGGCTACCACCTTACCCGAGGTCGAGGTTCCTCAAGAAAAATCTCTTTCCCCGAGAGCGTCGTGTTTTTCCACTTATCAGGATAATTCCTAATTATCCCGCGCCACTCCCCAATTAATCGCGCCGTGGATCTCGCTGGAAAATATGCCGTTGGTCGTCGTTAATACAACCATCAGCGGGCCAGAATATTATAATTATACAATTAAATAGAGAGTAGTCGCTGCCCGACTTGTTTGAGTTATCAGCGCGGGGCAGATAGGAGATCTCGCGGAAAAACACGTATGTCGAGCCGTCGCGTCCGCCTGGATAATTATTAAATCGCAGTGCTACCCGGTAATTTGACGGGACTTGATCGGTCCTTCGATCTTTATAATTTCCACGCTCGGTCGCCATGGACAACGTGTCTATGCAAAGACAAGGTATGACTCGCGAGATAACGCGCGACACGGTCATTTCCTGGCTATGAATAATCAATTTTTAATTAACCAACGATTATTCTATAATTCAATTACATTCCCGTGTGCAAACTTTCTGTTCTCAATGTAGAGGCTACATTAAGAAAAGACGTTGGCACTGTTCATTTATCAACCGAAGCAATTACATATTCTTGTTCATGGTTTAATTATATCTACACATAGTCCTACCTGCAGAATTAATTTTTCATTCGTAATATAGCCAACAACCTTCCCAAATATCCATACAACATTAACTTCAGCATTCAGTTGAGTAGATAAAAAAGACTAGAAGGAGCCTCGTTGATTTTCACACAAGGAAGACATGAAAGATCCAGGAGACAACTGTGTCACCTTTTTAATTACTCCAGTTGAACGTGTTTTAATCGTCGCATAGATCACTCACACCTCTGTTTAAGATCGTCCGCTTGTATAATTGCTAAATTACGAGGCTGGCTGGTAATTTGAGGGTACCTGGTGATCGCTTCCATCTTTATAATTTCCACGGCTCGTTTCCCGAGGACGATGCGTGCACGGAGGGACTCGTCGCTCGAGATAACGCACAGCAGGGTAATTGCCAGACGAGTTTCCATTAAACACCATGTTTGTCTCGCGATGTAGTCGCGTTAACACGGCGAGGAATTGAAATCCGCGTCGCGTTATCGTTCCTGGCGATCGGCCCGCTCGTCTCGTTTCTCCAGGGTGTCGTAGCAGTCGACGCGTTCCACTGGAGCACGTGTCGATTTCACGAGATCTCTTCTTTTCTCTCTGTCAGTGGTGTGTTATATACACCTACGCGAAGTTCAAGAAAAAATGGAACTTGGCAGGTAACATCCAAACAAAGAAACGAGTACATACATAAAAGTTTCATCTTATTTTATCGAGACAACATAGTTACGAAATTAGACAGCTTCCAAACCAAACCAATTGTTCAGAAACAATCCGTATGGTTCGCGATAGAGCTTATTGCTTTGTATATTAAGTAGATTGACGAAAAAGGTTTGAAGTATTTACTTGAAACATTTGTATTCGAAAGCCTCCTGTGATTAGAGTCCTGAATGTTTCGCCTACATGGTAACATGCCACTGCTTTTTCCCTCTTTTTCTCTCTATCTCTGCCACCCCCCTCCACGTGACCTTCCCCGCGTTAAATTACGACATCACGTTGTACACGTCAGTCGCATCACCTGGGTCCCAGATCATCGTCACGATTACGGATAAATTACCGTCACGAGCATGAACCTCTGCGCTCACGAGAGGGACGCTCTCCTGAGATCTTAATCCGGGTTATCCAATGATCCCTCGACTATCAGAGTGGGAGGGAGGAAGATGTTTTGACGCTGGAGTGGAAAAAACTCGAGGACGCGTTTCTGTCATCGTTTCTGCGTGGCGAGTACTGGACGACACCGCTTACGCAGAAATCTGTATTGAAATCACCGAGAAGCCAGCGACTCGTAGGCAGAGTGGGCGTAAGCTGTTTGGACTGAATCAGGGAAGATTAAGCGTGTGTATCTGAGACTGTTGAGTGCTTAAGAATGATACAATAATTAACAGTAGAATTAATAGGATGGAATAGATATACAGTTACGATAGATATCTAAACTACTTGAAAAGTTGCTTTATAATGTCAAGAAAAGATATTATAATAAGAAATTATTTAAATCTTGTACTTTTCACGATGGTTGTTTATTTTAAAACACACAATTTACGTTTTAATTATAGAAGGAACACCTGTGTACTGATCGAAATGAATTATTTATTTCCGTATGATAGTGTCATTTTTCGGTAACACTGTCCTTTTGATCGCCCGAGAGCCACCCGAGTGTGTTCATCCTTTATATGAAATTCATCGTACATCAGACACGATGTATCCAGGCTCGATAGAGGCAGCGCCGTTCGTTTATTCAAACTCGACAGAGTGTCCAGAATCGCGGAATATTCATGAATAGGACGCCCATGAATCGACGAGCGTCGAAACTATACGCTCAACCTAACGAGACTGCACGAAATTTCAGCTTTCACGTCCACCTTTCTAAGAACGAATTTCTCTCCGGGACGAATCGTCGAGCTGGTTTATCGGTTCCCGTAATTGCGAAGCTTTTAATACGAGCCAACAAATCCGTTTTCCGTTATCTATAACGGATACAAGAAAAGTGAAGTTACGAAACCACGCGGATCGCGGTTAATCTCTTACTCGGTCGAACCTCTCAGTCTATCTTCGCGCTTGACAGCCGAATTTGACACTGTCGACGGGCTAATTAGCGTCGTTTAATCTCCGACGACTTCGCTCCGGCGGAGGTATTTCTAAGAGATTCTATTACTCAATTCCTGATACGCTGGTAAATTTCAGGAAAGGTACATTTACCATTTTCACTCTTAGAGGTAGCTGTACTAGTCAGGTATTTAGGATGAATTATAATACTTACATTAAACTGCGATATGGTGATTTATGGATGCTAGTGTTTGCTTGATAGAAATTTAAGTTTTAAAGCTACAGTTTTATTAGAAGTACGACAAGCATTGGAAATTATGGAATTTTTTAATACAATCATGAATGCAATTGATACGATAAGCTCAAGGCGGATCACGCCTTCGGCGCGCGCGCGACGTTCTTCAGGTGAGTTGCACGTCCGATGGACGTGATTTTAACCTTAGCACTTGAAGAATTAAAATTAAATCGATATGCAAATCAGTCATACAATCATTCAACAATGCTAGCCTAGTAACGACGATGTTTTTCTCTCTAAAAATGTTTTGGTGCTACTGACTCAGTCCCTGTTCTCGGTCATCAACGGACAAATTTTTCGAATAAATTAGTCTGCCTATCTATGGGATGATCCAGTGTGTGATGCAACGAGGTCGCTCGTGAAAGGTACACGAAAAGACTCTGGTACAACGCTTATCTTTGAGGCCTTACGTCCGCGAGAAAGCGACGTTCAAACGACACACCGGGGTACTCTTAAAACGACTTGTTCCGTAATCACGTGACATTTGTCATCCGGTTTCGCGTCATTTCGTGCGCTGCACAGGCCAGGGAAGGACGAACGAGGAGCGAAATGAAGAGAGGCGCGCCACGCCTCGGCTCGCCGAGCCAACAGATAGCCCGTAGCCTTTTGAAATATTCGTCGAGCACCGTTACACCACTGTCACACGCCGTTGAAACGTCGAACAAATGGGTACACGGTGTCTCGTTTGAATCGAACCCCGTGGAGCAAAAATCCCGCCAGCGCCGCTGCGATGGATCGTAAATCGCGTCGGGGGGTAATTGTTTCCGCGCTTGGATCGCTCGCTTTAATCTTTCTCGGTGCTTCGACGTTAATATCTGATATAATTCCTTGCTTGCATCTATCTTGCTTGCATCTATCTTGCTTGCTTGCTATACATCTCTTATATATTCACTATTACAGCTACAGAGGGAAACGTAATTTAAGGAATTTGATTATTACTAGACTCTACTTCTGGTTAATTTTTTCGTCAAAATCTTTATCGATCCCATTGTTACCGTTTAGTAGAGCGTGCAAATCTCTAAAAACAGTACCAAACCAGCTCATTAGTTGGCCCCGTGAAAGCGCGCGGCCAGGAATCCCACAGAAAATTATCCTCCGATTCGAACCGTGAAAGTCTACACTCGCTGTTAACTCCTAACAGTTAGGTGAGCCATTTTCATAATTCGCCTGGCGAGATACGAATATTCAATTATCCAGCGGATGCTCCACGCTAGATTCCGAGGACTTTCTAGTAAATCGAAGAGAAAGAATTCTCGCTACGGAGCTACGATTCCCGATATCATTCCCGTTTCGAGTAATACGAGCGAAGCAACATTCCGTTCGCTTTGGATTTTTGCGAGCAATGATGCCAGCTACAGACAGGAGACCTAATTATCCTATTCGTAGTTCGGAACAATTATAGACTCATTTACTTGAATGCGTTTAGTGGTCGTGGTTCATCTAGAACGAGGTATCTATAGAAAGCAGTGGGAAAGGTTCTATCTAACTATTTATATTAGCAACTGGATAACATATTAACGTTACGAAGATGTTGTTCCCATTACTAGAAACGATAGTGGAAGTCTTCAACTGCTACAACCTCTTTGGATACTCCACACAGTTCAAAAGATGAACGTTGGAGACACAATCGATAATACAGACCGCTTTGAATGCAATGTAGAAAGCTCTGTCGATAAATCCTTCGATCGATTAGGGCTCTACATTGCCGAGTCTTACCGACAGGACGCTCTAGACTATCGACAAAGTACTCTATTTTTCCAAACGAGTATCCTCCCTTTCACTCTGATATTTTAATACTTGTTGCAACGTAATTTATCGAACCGATTATGCATTTATTATGTAACTACGTAATTAATGCACCTGTGACGACCAAGTTAATACTCGGAATAACTCGGTTGACCGTATTACCCAAGCAACCGGTTAAGTGAATTTCACGAGGTACGTTCATCTCCTCGTCACGCCAAGGCATGAACTCACCTCGTTGCAAATTGCTTCCATTTCCCTTCGATAGCCCGTAGCCCACTACAAATAAAATAGTACAGAGAAGTAATAAAATCCAACTGATGCTTGCGGTAAGCCGCGAAAACGCGGAAAGGTAGCTCGACGCTGTACACTCGAGCGCGTTAATTTAATCAGCGAGTGTCTATTCCTCGCGAGGCAAACATTTATCTCTCTATTCAAATTTCACGATGGATAATATTTCACTGTGATGAAAATTCGCAAAAGAAACGAGAACAATGGCAGCCCTGATTCGTGTTACATGAGAAGATGGCCATTTGGATGGCTATTTGCAAATCAGTCGCGAGCCCAACTTAATGTCTGATTCCCTTTTAAATTTTGGCGAACAAAGAAAACTATCGTTCTGTATAAAAGAAAAAAAAAACAATGGCAGTTCTGGTCGACGAATCGCGCGAATCTTCGAATAGCGTAACGTTCGGGCAGCCGAGTTCCACGGATCCGATAATATCGGATGCCAGTGATTTTGGGGATTCGAGCGGTGAACCACGATCGGAATGTACTTTGGGAGCTGTCGTTACGTATGCAAATTCGACAGAAGGAACCGAGCGAAGAAGTTCGATTCGTGGAAACCTTACGTAACGCGGTGAGGGTCGAGTTATTGCGACTCGCGGTCCGTTTCTGGGTTCGTCTTCGCTTAATTAATCTCGACGATCAGCGAATTCGCCTGCTATAATTTTTAATTAATCAACATTCATCGTCGGGCAATCCTGCCTTCTTTCACTGGTTAATAATATTCCTGGAACGGTCTCCGCTATTTGGAGGATGTCGTAGGACTCTGCTTATTTATCTATATTTGGATTAAAATTCCTTTGGTGGCGCATGATTTTCCGTGAAAACTGTCGATGTGAAAGACTATTCAATGCAAGCAATCTGTTCTTGCACGTACCTATGTGTAAAGTTGTTCAGTAAAATGCGCTTAATAGAAGTGCTTGTATGACTTCATTAGAATTAGGGTGTTGTTTGGCTGACTCGAGATCGAAGACAGCGACCCGATCTTAAATAACTTCTGTAACGTAGTTACTCTAGACACGATCGGGTCTGTCGCGGCGAAACGCGCGTCGATTTTAATCACGAAGCCAGATACACCGTGATCGTTTGTGTAGTTGCGTGATATAAAACCGCGGTTCGCCGCAATGGTGACACATGTAACGGGCTCGACGGTAACCGTCTAGCTCAGTGAGTCACTCTTCCATTCGTGTGCAAAATTTTTCGCGACATTTAACGACGAAGCGCACATCGCAAAACGATACGCAACTTTTCGATTTTTCTATGTACGAGGAACTCCCATCTCCAGGCTTGTTCGACCTATTTGAAGTATCCTCTGCATACAGACTCTGAGACTCTCGGGAACAGAACCATCCTGCTATACACTTGTTAATATATGGCAACTCTGGTTACCATCTAACTACCAACAAGTAAAATAATTTAAAGCAGTCTAATATCCTCTATTCGACGACGATCTTTTCTCACTCGTGAATTTTCCATAAATACATTCCCATACACCTTGTAAGCGCGGGTCCGAGTAGCACGCCCATGAAACGAAATAAACGACGTCGAAGAGGGTGCATCGACTGTGTCGATGGCACGGGAAAATGCATTGCCAGCTCGTGCACCGGCTGAGACACGGTAATCGCGTAACGATAACCGCTTGCAGGGTATACAGAGTCGATCCCAGCGCGGTGGCGACGTAACCGCTCGAGTAATAGTCTGGTTACGAGTTTACGAACGCCAGTGGCGGATATTTTCGCTGGTCTTACGTTGGTAGCGCCTCGAGAACCGGTTGTTCTGACCGTAGAACCGCGCGTATAATTGCGGAGTCGCGATTGTCGTCGTTATCGGGCCCGCCTAATCGTCAGGACCTGAGAACGATTTTAGAGGCTGGCCCTAATCGCGCGATAAATGACCTCCGTTCGGGGCCACGTCGGCGCAAGCTACGTTTCAAAGATATATTGCACTCTCGGGTTTCCACAGCGAGATCCTGTTCCGTGGAATTACGCGTGTTACTGGCGAAACACGCGACGGACTCTTCCTGTACATCTGTCCGAGCCGCCAATTGGCTGGACGTGGAGAAATTCTGCGTTGCCGAGTAATTCCTGTCCAGGATCGATTTTTCATTGCAACCGTGTCGGCTCTTCCGGATGATAAATCGATCGGTGCAACCGTTTAGTTTTGGAAGCGTTGAGTTTCACTTCGCGGACCCTTACAGTTTTGGTAACTTGCTCGTTCCTATTACGCGGGTGCAGGAACCTTTTGCAGCATACTTAACTCTGGCGATTACGTAGGAAACAGCCATTTAAATCGCTATACATGAAAGTCCACGTATGAAATGTGCACGGAACACATAGTTCTAAAACTCACTCTGTGAACAGGTTAGATTATTCTCCACCTTTGATCCATCAGTCGGAAAATGTAAGAATCCATGAGAAAGCACCGAATGATATCGCTCGATTCACCGCTCCATTAGGACGCTAGGAAAGAGTGACGACTCGAAATCCCTAAAGCGCACTTATCCACGGGTGGACAGAGGTTGTAACGCGCTAGGAGCAGCCAGGTTTTCGCAACTGCGGCCAGATCGGGTGGATGTAAACGGCTTGTAAGATCATAGTTAACTATTAGCGGAGAGCTATATACGTCGGCGTTGCGGTGGATCGGAGCTGTATACGTCGTGGCTGGCTATCGATACGCGATTACCGTGTCTCACCTGGTAGACAAGTCCTGTGTGCACGTACCACTACGATCGGCACGCCTGATACCCGCTTCTACCTTCTCTCGCGAGTCGCTACACGACGCCTCTGAGCTGCAAATGGAACGTCGTCACGGCGTTCATCCGTGTACCGGTTCATCGTGGCGCTTCTTCGCCTTCTTTGGCCTTGTTATTATTGTTATTAACGGGATCACGCATTGGTATGCGACTATCGTTGCCTGGGAGTCTTTGGAAGGGTAGCATTGAATGAGTAATCAAAATATTCTAATGAGTGACCAAGGAAATTTTGACGATTTTACGTTAAAAAATTGCGTACGCAGTAAAAGTTTTAAACGAAGGTGTTGTATAGTTTGAAGACCATTATAGTAGCGATACAAGCCCTCAAGAGTGGAGTAGAATAACCTTCTTGTTTTAGCTTTAGTAGCTCTAACGTCACGAAGTTTAAAATATACTTGCAAAATTGGCACTGAAGGGTTTAAGAAACGAGTAGATTGTCTAACCCCTAACAGAACCAACTTCCTGCCTGTCTTAATCCTGTCCCCTTCCCTCATGTCCCGCGCAAGCTTACCTTTCGCGACAACGCGTGCCACCCTCCCGAAACACTGCCCCTCGTCGAGCCACCTTCGAGCTACACCACGTGCTACCCCTTCTTCTCTAAAACAGGGAAGACTAACATGGCGGAAGCTAAGTCTTTTCTCGTTTCTATGTTGCAGGAATAAGCCACGGCGCGGAGGACGCAGGGACCCAAGGACCGGACTGTAAATACGCGCTCCCGAGAGGTCCTGGGATTTATTAGCGTCGTCTCGGCTCCGCGAGGAGGGAGAAGAGGTCACGGGAAGAGGACGGAGGCGAGAAGCGCCAAGACTCGGCGCTGAGGAAGCACGAAAGGAACAGAGGAAGGAAGCAAAGAATCAAGGGTGACTACTAGGGATACATAAATCGTCCCCGCCCTCCGCGAGCTGCCACTGCGAAAGACGAACGAGGGATGGCGCGAGTCGGGCCGAAGACGGCTTAGAGGAGATTTAGGAATTAGGGGAATTACGTCGAAGTGCCTGCTTACGCACGAGTACGTAAGGGAGGAAGACTCCAGGAGAGAGCAGACTTCCAGAGGACGTGCGCTGAATCGCGTCTGTCGCGTCCCTGTATTCGAGAAATTCAGCGAACCCTGAAGTTCCCGAAGAGGCAACCTCTTGCTTCTCCTATAGCAACGGAAGATACACAAAAGGGGTTGAAAATTACTGATGGATTACTATTTACCACAGAATAATAATCCAAAATCGCAGGTAGTTCGTCGATCAACGAGCGATGGGCTAACCGAAACCACCCCTTTGCTCATCCTTGATATAAATCAGGATCCAGGAGATTAACCCAGATATTACCGAAGTGATTTCTGCCAAATTCTATTAAATTATGGACCAAGTGTAATTTTTTTGTAAAAGAAAAGTGATACAGCTGTATAGCTGTCCAGTTTTTAGTTAGATGGATTTGGAATAGGATACATTGTCCTGGATTTTTAAGAAAACGATAGTAATACCTGGGTGAATGGCTCTGTAAACATTTATATCGGGAACACGTTATATTAGTCGATTAGTTCCATAGTGAGAAGCATCTTGTAGAGAGTTATACAAATTTCGTCCAGACAGTGCTAGTGGACTCGCCGGTAAGACTGACACAGGACATCTTGCTTTAAATCTAATTCTAGATTCAGAATCCTCCGGTCACACTTCCCGCAGCTGGTGTCAACGACCACCATGACGGTGGACGTGGGAAACAGAAGAATGTTCCCAACTTTACATACCAAAAAATAATAATCCATCAGAAACCTTCGTTCCCTCGGTAGATTGAAAGGGAAAGGGGCCTATCAAGGTAAACAAGGGAAGAAATCGACGAACCGACGCGCGCGATGTGTCCAAGTTATCTGGTCACGCGTGTCCCTCGATCTTCTCGCGTTTTACGTCTTTGATTCTGTAAATAGGAGGGTCGGTCGTAGACTCGCAGGCCAACTCGACGATTTGGCAACCACCAGTCAACCGTTCACCGCGTCTCAAGGATCGATCCTTGTTTTGTACATATACCTTTGATCGTGAGCGGGAGGACCAGTTTAGGACACGCTTACGTCCAACTACTCGTCGAACGCGGGTCCTGTTGCTTCCAGGGAGCCAAGGACTCCGCGAATCACGGGCAACGTGCAAAGTAGCAGCCTTGCAGGACGACCTGAACGCGAGGACACCCTTAGAGAACCTTTTCTGTGGCTAGAGCTCGACAAGCAAGAGAATCGACTTGGCTGGGCGAAGGAGTTCCAGGTTCCATCGCCATTTCTATCGAATGCTATCGTATCCCGAATGTTTGAGCTACCTAGTCGAAGCAGAAGAACTTGGAAGAGTTCCACTGACCTGGTGGAAAGTGTTCCAAGTCGATGCTATCGTTTGTCGAGTTTTAGATTCGTCGCGACTCGCGCGGGACACTCTACCTGAGAAGACGACAGGAATCGTCATCCTCGAGGCTCGTCGGCGAGGCGCTACGAGATACTCTATTGTTACAATATCGCTAACTCTTTAATTATCTCAATGGGATCGTTAACGTGTATACGAAAGCAAAAGTTTTCAAGAATTTTGGCCGATCAGTCGAGAGCTATCGAGACCGCTGTGGCTGTCACCCTAAGTTTATTCCTGGGACACCTGGCAATAGCCCAATTCGTTTGTTTCGACCCTAAGACAACTATGATATTTTTGTCTATGTAAAATTCGCGATAGAGTCCTTCCCAGGAGAGTACCTAGGTCTAGAACGATGGCCCTACATATTATATGTACTAGCGTGTCTTTGAAATGAGGGTGGAAAAGGGATTTATCAGTGTAATAGTTCCTCGTTTCAATATATTGCAGCACTGTCATTGTTCGTAATCTCAGTCAGGGGAGTGCCCTTGGTCGGTCAAATTTCTTGGAAAGGACTATAGGTCGTAAACCACAGTGGTCTTGGGCCTCGGGAGAATTTGAAGGAATACAATCGGGAGCCTGGACGATCGGAACTACGAACGCGAAGGGGTGAAATCCCATAACCGTGAGTCATGTTTTTTAAACATTGGCTGCTGTGCATAGGTGCAATGTAGACACGCAAATTCGATAGAAAAGAAGTTCCTCGAAATGAGGAGTGGTTAATTTGCATTAATGCGACTTTCAGTCCTCCGTATCAAGGTGGAGATTTAAGATGGCGTCTCCACGCTGTGTTATAGAATAAAAATATTGGAAAGAAATCGTGCGAGTGAATGGCCACTGTGGCTTGAACGGGACGGTAAACTAATTAAGAGTAAATTCGTCCTTTTTCGCGCGGGCGCCGTGCACTCGCGATCCACGAAGACTTCCGGTTCCCCGAACACTGTGCACTTTTAGCGCACGAGAATTCGTCGATCGCGACACAAGCGGTATCTACCTTAATTAGCATCGTACTCTATCCTCGTTACTTTTCAATCTCCTCTGTGCAATATATTGTTTAGATGTATGTTCGATGATCGCCGAGTGTCTCGTGTTCGCTGATCGGGAACCCAAGGCAGCAGCGAATGAAACGGTGAAATGGGAATTATGAAAAATAATAAAATAAATCGACTATCATTTTGTACTTTGGCATATGCGAGCGTGTGTGCGTGCGTGTCATCGCCGAGGGATGAAGAGGGTGGCACGTCGGTGAGCATACGGTTTAGAAAGAATGGGGATTAGCGAGAGCGAACGAGAAATTGTACATTGTTTTGTAAAGAGTACATTTATTTATATCTGTGATAATGGGCGAGGTTAAAAACAATAAAAAAAAAAAAAATGTGAAAGAGTGCATGCGAGAGACGGACAGAGGAAGTGGAGGTAGGCGAGTGGAAGAGAGGACATCTATGGTGTACTTTAACGAGGACGGTCGATGCTCGTGCATTCGTTGACACATATATCGTATAGAAATAATTTTAGACTCGATAATGATTTTGTAAATAATCAGTGCGTAGCCCAAGGGACACGAGGGTCGAACGTACCTTCCCGTCGGAATCGAAACAGGCGGATAAACAACAAGAACAGGAATATAAACGAGAACAAGGGTAAAAAACGAGTATACAGAAAGAGGAGGGGAGAGAGAGTTTTGTGTACACGATCGCACCCTCGTGAGAAAGAAGAGAGAACTATTTGTTGTGAATATACATAATACAGGTACTAGGTATATAGATATATAAATATAAATATATAAATATATACATACTATGATTAATAGGTTCTATTTGGTTGTTCGTACGAATTCAATTGTAAATTAATTAAACTGTACATAGTTCTGAATGTGAATATAGACAGAATATATCTATTATTATTATTATTATTATTATTATTATTATTATTATTATAATTTTATTATTATTGCCGACATCATATTATTATTATTATTATATTATTATATTATTATTATTATTATTGTCTACTACCATTATTCATTATATTAAAAAGGAGACTATTATGTTGTACGTTTTCACTTTTCATTTTCTTTTTTATTCTTTTAAACCTTGATCTTTCCAGGACACTCTCGATCCCGTTCATCCGTCAAATTACTGTCCGATCGTCGTTGTGATAATTAAAGAAACATCAAAGCAGACCAGAATTAATCTTTGTAGTTGTGGATTCCAGTATTCATTTTCAATTCCGGTAAATTTTAGGAATTCGCGCTATCGTCAATTCAGCCCAATTTTTAAAACACGTTTTCAGAGGTACTCACGACGGGAACCACGAGGAGGTGAACCACTTGCTCGACTATCACTTTTTAGGCCTGACCTGGGACACTACAGCAAACCCCGACACCTCATAGGACTGCCTCAAAAGACCTATAGCCACTTCTGGCTTATTAACGTTTAATAATATATTAAAAATCAAATTTAAAATATTTTCCGAACGTTGAATTCGGGTAATTGGTATTTCAGACGGGCGTTTCGAACGCGTTCGACGTCAAGGCCGGCACGGGCGATTATTTTCGTGGCAGACAAGTATTTTCGCACGTAGAGCAGTCGCAATTCGCCAGTCTAGTCACGCGCGACGCGAGGCGTCGAAACCGCTTCGCGGCCACACCGACATTCCACAACGAGGATGTCTGTGTTTTGAACACTCGAACAATGGTACTTCTCGCGGTGGGCGGAGTTCCAACGAAAATACGCGGTCCTCGAAAGAAGGACAATGGATCTGTGAGGAAGGGGAGCTCGAACTGAGGAGGATGAAATTCTTGTCTAAATAAAAATTTTGAGCGTAGAAAGAAAGATGAACCTTATCCGTTACACCATATTTTACAAGAATTTATTCGAGCGAAATTTGATTGAATATAAAGAAAATCAAATGGGTATTCGTTACTCCTACTTATTCTTTCATCAGTTAATTCTAAAAAGTAACCTATGTATAATATAAACCTATATAAACTGAAAGGTAACCCAGTATAACTCCCATTCCACAAAACAGTAACACCCTAGACTCAACGTTCCTTCAGGTATCCTCCTTCCGAAGCGATGGGAAAAATAACCACCCCTATTCGCGCATTAATAATAATTTCCTCCCAAACGCACCGTATCAAAACATCTCAGCGTTAATCGAGCTCGGGTTTCGATAAAGCCCATATGGAAATTGTAGGACGTTAGCCAAGCATTATTCAACCGGATAAGATCGAAACATCGATCCCGCGAATAATTACGCGAAACGATAGCGGAAGCCCAGCCGTCCGTGAAACCAAGCGGCAATTATCGACGTCGCAAATTCATTACTAGCCAATTTTGCGCCGGTTTATCGGTCGCCGTTGTGCGGGTCAGGTGAAAACAGAGGGACGCGGTGGCTGCGTCTCGCGTTGCTTCACGCACGGTCGCTTTGATCGCCCGTGGCATTATTTACGGATCGAATTTATGCGCGAAAACTTCCCACGAAGATTCAAGGCTCGCCTGCATCGTGACGTATAAATCACTTCGCCGGTTGTCGCGCGTCCATTCCGGAGAAAGCTCTCCTTCGGGGCCCTATCCTTTTTCTGCCAAGCAAAAACGTGAAATTGTCTACTGTGTAGCCGGGGAAATTTATGCCAGGCCGTGTTTGAAATCGTTTCGAACTGAAACGAAAAATCCATCTTCGAGCAGTGTTACCATCTCTGGTGCCACGAGAAGAGGTTACGTGAAGTATTTCTTAATTAAGGACGACCCCGAAGGGCTGTAGGGAGAGGACTGGAAAACGATTTTTATGGATGTGAGTATAATTTCTTTTTATCAAATAGTAGATTCTAATATTTTTATATTATTGCAAGAAATGAATTATATTGTAGCGCAAATGGAGTAACCATGTGTATTTCAGGTATTTTTATTGCGGTACCACGATTCATTTAGACAGTAAAAATTATAGACAAAGAAAGATTCAAAAGAAATTAAATAAACCTGTCACTCCATACTCTAGAATCCTCGATGTTATATAATAAAAGGTGATATACATCAAACTTGAAAAATATTTTTTCAAAACGAAATAAAACATCACGAAATTATTGATCGAATCAATATCCGAATAAAGCTTGTACAATATTTTCTATGGGGTCGTACCCTCTCGTTCCTTTTTCCTGCGCGCGTCGTGTCTTTCCCGGGCGCCACAGTGGCGCCCCCTACGTAGCCCTCTCGGCGCGGCAAGGCAGATGCGCGCTAGTCGGCGAAGTTTACGAGACCCGGGCGTACAACGGCGGCCCTATATCATTCGAAAAGAAATATGAGATCTCGCAGCCGGCTGTTGAACGTGTCGCGAGGCTCCGCGGGTGCGCGGAAATCTCTCGTACCGCGTGCACCGCCGCGGTTAACCGTTTCTGATACACCTAAGGGGCCCCGTCCGTTTCCTCCCGATGAATATGCACACGCTCCGAGGGAAACGGCTCGACGTATTGCGATGATTTAACGCGTGCCTGGGAAACGGTCGTTGTTGCGCTCGCGAATTAAGCAGCCGAGGGCCACGAACACCCCCGCGCCTCGGGCTTTGCTTTTATTACCTGGGATGCTCGGACTGTTATGCGACGAGGCCTCGACAATAGGACGTTCCAACGATTGCTTCGCAAACAGATTTCTCGAATGCAATGGTTGTAAGTCCAGAGTATTCCCTCGAGTTCGATGCGTGGCATTCGAGATGGCAGTCTCGGAGGAATCGATTGTTTGGGGCATTTTCTCAGAGATCCAAGACATGCAAGCATACCTAGAGTATTTGTACTACTTCTGTTTTTTTTTTGTCCCTCGAAGGCATTATGAATTGTCAGAGCAGAATATTCGGGTAGTGGGGCTGATCTCAGCTACAGAATATACTTTTGCGTACTGCACGCAAGATGTTCAGGCTGTGGTAAGTCCGAGTGTTCCTTAAACTTTAAAGAACACCGAACCGTCTGAACCAAACGGAGAAATAAAAAGCAGCTACAAATCGAGATATCGAGGACCGCGGGACTAATTTAAGGCCAGCTACAAACGAAACCTGTCCCCGTGAAAACAAAGGTTGGCGTCGAGTCGTTCCTCGGAACATACCCCAGAGGATTCGTTTTTGCGAGGACGCGAATATGGCAACGATAGTAATATTAATAATAGGAATAAGAACGGGCAGGGAGGACCGTATCGATAACCCCGTGCGGAGCAGTCGAACATTACCATAAATTTGAATGTCCGCGCGTTCCACCTTGGCTGTTCGTCCGTCTCTCTCGACCCCTGGGCCCGTACCAACGGGGACCATCTTCTTCCTTTGCGCGAAGGCTCGCCTTTCCTCCTGCTCGGAGCGTCTCCCCGCGACTGCAACCCCTTTTACGGCTTACTTTATGGCAAAGACTCAATTTGGCCCCGGCAGTTGGTGCCCGTTCCCGGTGACTAATATACCGGGATGCACCGCGTGGGGTGCAGTCATGATGCATCGTTCGCGATGCCCCACGTATGCACCAGTCGCCCCCTCTCCTCTCAGGGGGGAACGGGACCATATAAGACGGCTGCTCGTACCCACGAAAAAGCTTCGCGATGTCGGCTTGACCGCTCATGCAATTCTTGGTAAATGGAGGAACGCAGTTTGGGGCCTCTGATCCATTGCACCCCGAACAACGCTTCGTTCTAGATCGTCTTTTGGACTGCTCCATCGAGGTTAGGAGTTGGACTTTATTTGGGTCAGTGCGAAAGTTACAGCGGGTCCGTTTAGATGGTTACTTTCCTTTTGCGATTTGACCTACCATCCTTCTCTTCGTGGCGTCTACAGTTAACACCTTTCGATTAGCAGACGTGCATCCTAGTAGATCAGGTAGTAATCTGTCGTCCGTCGTTGCAATCAAGGACTGTTTGTAAAGCTTCGCTTACACGGCGCTCGTTAAATATATATGAACTGTGGAAAAATAAATTTCGCCTATCTAGAAGATATCGGGTCTTCCCACTTCATGCTGTGTCCAGGCTGCGTATTATAACACATGTTTTATTTATTCCCTTATCTATTCAAATTAACGGAACTGAGCCTGCGATGTACACTGTTATGCGACCTATTGCATAATGCATTCTACAAGTAATTACGTGCATTTATTCGTACTTCCCAAGTACTTACGAGTAAGGACTTCATTGTACGATTGCATCTAAATGTAGAGATACATACAATTTAGGTCGTAAAATGTAGTCGTTTTAAAGAATGTTGAGTCAAGTCATAAATAATGCTCGTTTCAAGTAGCGTGTAGCGATCACTTCGTGGAATCCTCGTACGTTTGCGCGGACACGGTTGTTTGATTGCGTTTGTTAGGTTAGCTGCGTTTCGTTCGCGTATCGGTATTCAAAGTGTGGCAGCGCTATCTAAAGAGAATAGGAAAAATGGTGACGATGTCAAACTACGCATAGCAAGGAGAATCCAAGGAAACTTGTCGCTGCGCAGCCTATGAACCCCGTATCCTTTGGACTTATAGTAACAGACCTTGGAACAGGCCATCGTCTCTTCTAGGTTCTGGAAAATGATTTAATAGGGTGAGCACATCCCAAATGACAAGATTCGCGATATTTTTAACTCAAAACTCGTTGAATATCAGGCCAGAGTGGTCGGTAGTCACTTTGATGGTGATAAAATCTTAGTCCCAACGCGATACTAATTGTCTTCAGCAACGGCGTACAGCGCAACACCTTCGACAAGCTTGAAATTTTCCACCTCGAGTGGTCGCTGGTTGGGAGCGTTTTATTTCCATCGCTACTTCCCGCGAGTCACAGTCTCGCATCGGAGGTGAATATTCACGAGCACACGCAGCTCGCGGGGACCATGAAGAGCAGCACGTTGGGCCTCGTCTTCCTCGCCATGGGACATCGCTCCGCGCTAACTTACGCCGGATTACGGACACTATTTCATCGGAGCGCGGACACCCCTCGGGGCGGGCCACCATTTTCTTCATATGGTTTTACTTCTTCTTCTGCTTCATCCTTAGCTGCGTGTCCGCTGCCAGGTCTTCACGTTCGAGCGTCGTCTGAATCTCTATAGTCGCTCCCTGTGACGTACTAATAAGGGGGATCAGATGTTCCTTTCGGACAAATCGTCAGATTAATTGTAATTAATTGTACCGCTTAACTGTGCAGAGGTTCCAGTTGTTCAAAAGATTCTAGACATCCTAGAGGTTCTAAACGACCTAGAAATTCTTAACGATCTGCAACCGATAGGTGCTCCGCAGGCTCTAAATGTCTTACAAGTTCTCTGTACTCTGCACGTTCTGTCTCTGCTGATTTAGACGTTTTAACTAGCGTAAGCCACCACCGGTACTCACGCTTCGATTGAAATTTTTGCCGGCTGCGTTTGGCGAGAAAGAAAGGACCGATCGATCGCTTCTTTTTCTTCGACGCTGCGCCCAGCCAGGGACAATCTATTCGGTATTACTTGTCCGACGCAGTGTGCACGGTACCGACGTCCGATTCGATCCGATTCGCACCAGTGCGCAACTAGTTCTGCGATACAATGTCTGATCCGATCTGATCCGATCCAATCCGATCAAATCCGGCCCGATTCGAACCAGTGCGCGACTCACTTTAATCACGCACACGTTTTGCATACCTGGCTTACAGATTTTTGACTCCGATACGAGTTCTCTATTCCTGGAAAGAATCGACGCGCGCCTTCTGTGGTCTCCCGACGAGTTTTCCCCAATTACGGAATTCACGAGGGGTTCGCGATGAAATTTTCCATGCGGATGTTGAAAAATATTATGTAGACTTTTTTTATCGGTTGATGTTTATGATCAGAACATAGAAAATACTCTCAAAGCTAGTAGATAGCGTAGATACATAATTTATTCGGTATTGTTTCTTCGTCTTGGATGAATACAATGTTTTACCTCGGTAAAAGTTTGACGATCCCTGGCTTAAGTGTTTCTAATATTAGAAAGAGTACGAAATAAATGTTCCAATCGGAGTATGTAATACGGCGGTTGTACTTATGAGATTACATTCGAGAAACGTAAGCTGACCACTTTAGAATACATTACACCGAGAAAAGTCGATTGATTACCATTTTCGAATCGAAGCCCTCAGTGTCCAGGTGTTGGAGTACATCGGCCCCTTTCAGATCCGATCCAGCTAACCATCAGACTATTCCACAGGTTTCCGCGGATGGAGCAATCCCTGTAACCGGTGCGCGAGGCAATTAATACGCGTTGGAACCGGTTGGAAAGGAGCTAGCAGTCGTCGCGGCGAAGCCGGATGAAGTTATCGAGGAAGAGAGAATCGACGTGGTCAGAAGGACACCCCCGACGGCGCGGCGTTGTCTAGGAGTCGATACGAATGAACGACGAAGGTCGCTGGAGCAGCGGGTGCGCGGTCCACGACGAGACCGAGTCACCTCACGCTGCGCTGGAATGCCAAGTTCCATTTAGGAAGGTTCCCTGTTCGACGACAGTGTCCCATTCGACTCTGGCTCGAGGCTATCTGTTGCCCGTGGCTCCTGAGCTCGATCCCCACCAGATTTCTGAATCTTCAATTGTAAGTATCGAGAAAATGAAACATTCGAAGCTTGTAGCGCAAGAGATTCCAAAAATCTGCTCTACTAGGAGGCACAGAAAGAAAGAGTCCTACTAAAACCAACCGAGCAGCACCAATTCAAACGCCAGAGATAAGCCGTTTGAAGAAGTCTCGCGCGACTTGAAGTTCCAAAGGTATCCTGCTCCGATTCGGAGGCGATAAATTTCGCACCGGCACCGTGGCACTCGAAGGTAATAAGCCAATGATTGAAATAATCGAGAGTACAAAATGGTGGGCAGATAAGAGGGAAAGAGAGGTCGACCGCGTGGCGAAGGAACGCGCAGGGACGCTCGCACACTTATCTGGCAGTAAAGATGTTTACAGCGTGGTCTGCGCCGCCGCTATCACTATCACCCCGAAAGAACGGACCACTCTAATTGATTTGTGGCCCCAGCGTTATCGGGGCTCGTAACTTAAATTAAATTACACGGCCGGTCCGTCCGCGCCGACTCGGAAACCTCGTGCCTTGGACAAGGACGCGGGAGGTCTTCCGGACGCGCCCCGCTCCGAATGATTTTTCGTACCGATTATCGAATCTCATCCTCGGCTGGGGGACACGCCGTTGCTTTGTCTCGACAATGGCCACCCTTGTTCCCTCGGAGATTCGGCGATGGTGTGTCGTTAAACTTCGATAAACTTCGCGTCGCGAGGGAACTCGAATAGAAATAATTGCGATGGTTCGTTGGACTTTGATCGGCGAAGATGGACGTGAAAAAGTAATGGGTACTACTGTCGTTGGATGCTGTTGATGTTAGAAAACAAAATTATATAACGACGCCAGGTGAGATCTCGAATATTCGAATGCAGCATATGTCGATCGAAGCAATGAATCTTGATACAAATTGACATGCATCGATAATATAGTTGTGTGGAAGACATATTCGTATATTCGAAAAATGGTCACTTTAAAGTCGATATCTGATAAATCTGCATGTTTGACAGGTGTACCAAGTACTATTGACATTTGTAAACACGGATTGATAGAAGAGTATCCGCAGTCAAAATAGACCTCGTTGCCATTGCTGTTCCTATCGAAGGATTCTCGTGAAATTTTAATTCAAGTGAGATCTTTAATAGACCGTACCAGTGTAGACGTTCACTGGGTACTTCCCTCGACTTTTCAGGCGCAACCTCGAGTCGTACAAGCGGAAACAACTGTTAACTGGACCTATCGGAAAACTTTCACTCGGAGGATTCGATTCTTTGACGGTCTCGCAATGAATCGAGTGGCTCCGCGAGGCTCTTGTTTCATTCGGTTAATAGGGTGACAGAGTCAAGGATAACGGTATCTAAATGGCCTTCATATATTACGATAAGTCGGCCTGAGACCAGAAAGACTTGTTCGTTAATCCCAATTTCGTTCAACCCGACGAAACGGAATTCATGAAAGCGTAATGCTCGAGAGATAGCGACGTTTAGAGAAACCGAAAAACATATTCCATCCTTCCGTTAATAATACGGGTAGCCGCGTCGTTTCGTTATTTTTCGAGTTCGTGGAATAACGAGGACGTATCAACGTCCACCGGAAGTGAATGAAAAAAGTTATGTATGAACGCGACGGCACGGTCGCTGAGTCATTCGTTTACTCCCGAATAAATTCATTATCGCTCGTGACCAATCAGTGTCAGCCTCGAGGGAGACGATCTGTCTGGTTAATTACAGGCCACGGTCATCTCCGGGACCGATAATTGATTCTCGCTCGTAATTGGAGCTGTCGTTCTCTCGCCGTCACTCTACGCGAGACTTAATCTTATATAATCCACGTTATACGGTGAAACATAGTTTCTAGATATTGCGAGAGACGTTATCATAGAAGGGGTATTATATAGAAGTTTGTATCGAAAGTCGTATTTTACAAAGATTTTCTTATCAACGGATTGTCAACCAATTGTACCACCCCTCTCCTTTGCTTCGCGTTGTGTAGTGCACATTTTTGTCACCTGGACCACCCCTGCACGAATTAATAACGATTAAAATTCGTCATTCGGAAAATCTCACGCCAAAACGCCCAGTAGAACAAACCTGAAGAGCGATAACACAGCAATAAAATCACGTTCAGGCAAAAAGTACCGATTCCAAGGTGCACTGTGTTAGAAGAGACTCCATCGTCCCAAAAACTGTCAATTACATCAAAACCCCGCCCACGAATTTTAAAGTCATGTTTACTCCGACAGAAGGAACAGCAGCACGCGAAAGACCCGACGGGGACATCGAGGCAGCCCCATGGCGTTCGACGGCACCTCGATCAATAAGGCCCTCGGGTTTACACATTCCTTTATCTACAGTTTCCTGGTTCTAATGAAAAGCCCCAACACCGCAAAGTATCGCGTGGCTTCCGCAAACGAGATACGACCGATCCGGTACCCGCGACGCGTATCCCGATCCTCGGAACGGCGGTTCGGTCCGAAACGTGGGGACCACCCTGTTCCGCTCGGAATTCGGCGTCCCTCTCTCCAACGGACTATCTGTTGCCGCGCGACTAGGTACAAAACTGTCAGACGTGGCCCGAAACTGGGCACCGGATATTCCCTGTCTCGTCGGGGCCCCTATCTTATCGGCGACGTCGCCCAGAAAAACAACCCTCGTGGACCTCGTTGACTCGCACGACACGCTCCTCTCTCCCTCTTCTCGTCCCCCTCGGTCTCCCCCAGCTTCCTTCAGTCCTCTCCGACTCGTTCGGGCCCTCTCGCATCCCCAGACCCCCTGAAAAATCGTGATTTAAGGTCACCTGGCGAGCAAGGTGGGCCCGAGCCGCTCGGGCCCTTCGCGAGGCGAACCGAAACCGGACGTCGCAGACCTGTCGGGACATTTATCCTGGAAATGACCGACCTCGGGGAAAAACAAAGGCGCCGTGGCTCGGACAGGGCGACCTACGACGCTAGTTACTCGGTCACGGATTGTCAGAGATTAGCCGGATGCTGGAGGGTGTCCTCTGTCTCTCGCTCGTCTCTCCCTACCTACCACGAGACGAGCTGATCCTGCTCGTTAACCGAAATTACGCGACACGTCGACGGGTCCCGCGGCGTCGATCGTCGTTAGCTGTTTCGTGTCCGTTCGTTCGATTTCGACCGTGGGAACAAACGTCCCTCGGATCGCGTCTTGTCAATCGTCGCGGATTTTGGTCGATCGCGTCGCTGAACTGCGAGAGATTGCGACGATAGCGGGAATGTCCGGGTGGATTTGTACCTGAGTAAGTGGATTTGAATATTATTGGAGCAGCTATATTTTTCTGACGACGATGGCTGATGTTCTGTACCATACGAGATGATTGTTCGATGTCCTGGAGCGATGTTGACAAGATATTATTTTTTTCGTGGGAGGATCCTCGGAGAAACAGAATGGTTCCTGGTGAATAAATAATAAAAGAACGATCGTACCATTCAGAGGCAAAAATAGATGTCTCTATATAAAGTCTCTCTAAAAAGACTGCAATAAATCAATCAGACGTAGGAAACGTAACGTATTTGTTTCGGTATTACGAAGATCGGACGGATTCGCGGAAAGATAAACAGGTGCAGAATTAAAAATTAAAATAAAGAGAGACGCCCCGGTGAAAACGCTCTCGGCCGCTTGTTTAACATCTTCAGTCGAGGCTGCTTATCTACCGAATTATTCGACAGATATGCAAATACACGGGGGTACGTTTGGAGAATGTGTCGTAGACGGAAATAGAATTAAACTCGCCGAAGTTTCAACGTCCACGGAAGACAAATTTATAGATGTCGTTCGAACGTCATTAATCGGCGGTATTAATAATCTTCGCGACAGGAATAGCGCGTATCCTGGAATCCGATGGACGTTATTACGTGCTAAAATTCATTTCGCTTCGTCGAATCGAGAGTTCACATGAATTTATAACGACAGACGATTAAACGTCCGAGAGTACATTTGATAGATGAAACATTGACAAAACATCTAACGCTGAATTTACATCTCTGAAACTTTGATGTCATCTGGAGGAATATTTAGATATCTCTGGGAGATCTTTAATTGGAAGTACTGATATAATCGTGCTTCGGAAAACGACGCACGTTGAAATGTTTCGGGTTTCGACCGGACAGGAATAAATATAGAACACAATTTAATGTTACAGAGGTTACGTTAGAATACCTAAAACTTCAGATTTGTTAAAGTTTTATAAGAAAACAAGTTTTGTTTTCGAATTCTGACAATTTTGAAAATAAATTGTCTATTTATCCCGTTGCAGAGGAATAACAATATCGTCTCGCCATTATTTTTTTTCGTGCTACAAGTATATGCTAAACGTATCGATTCTACCATTTACTTGGAATAAATTCCCAAATAGTGCTTACTTTTCCGTTGGAAAGAAGCGTCCGCCTTAATTTCCCAATGGATTTTTGGTGTTCGCCATTGGTTGTCGGTGGTTTGGGAAGCCGCGAGTTTTCCGTCGAAGGGCGAAAGGAAATCGCGCTATTGTATCTGAAAAGCCAACGGCATTACTCAGTTCGTACGGCTCGCCGTTAGTCGATAAGGATTTCAGGTGCGATGTTACGTGCATGTCGCAGGACAATAAACCTCGCGAGCCGAGCCACTTCGGAGACGGCTTTCCGCGGCATATCAAAATTTACGACTAAGATTAATATTCCTCTCGTGCTCGGGGCACGGTGTATTTGTTAAGGCTTTTCGAGATCGAACGATACCGCCATTAAATATAATTACCGCGCTCTTAAATTACATCAAATTAACAAGCATTCCTCGTTCGTCGCGCCGCGTGCGCCCTTGCATTTCACGCTTGGGAGTTTCTTTCATTAGAGGACAGATACAAGAGTTTAAACTACTATGTTCGTATTTACTCCGAACGGAAGAGCAATTCGCCGTTTGATCGTCGTTGTTCCGAAGAGAGGATACAATTAGACTTCCTTGGACGGGATTGCGCTCGATAATTTACTCTCAGGATACGTTTGCGCGTTTCCTAGCTTTTGAATTCGCCATCGCGAAGGCGGTAAATGTGTGATTCGCGTGCCGGAAGCCAGGGATGGGAAAAGATATCGCTCAGATATGAATCTCGATCAGAAGAAGGAAAGGTAAACAACGTTTCATTCGTTACCGGTTGAATGAAAAGTGGAATTTTAATCGCTGAATGATATCACGCTGAACGAACAGAAGCGTATCCGAGGAAGTGTTAAACGGAATAAAAGATTATTCATGAAGAATCACTCAGACAAGAACGTGACGAACGCTACAGGAGGACACCTCCGTAAAACAATAAAGACACGAGTAAAAGAATTTAAATACCATAACGGAATAAAGTATTTGTTCGTTCGGTGAAGAACCGAAGAGTGTTTTACTGGAACGATATTGTGATCAAGATAAAATTTTCATACCAAATGCCAATCCATATAAATATTTTATCCAAGCGATTACCTATCAAATTCTCTATTCGAAATGATCGAAATACCGACTTTACGCGCAACATCCACCGTCCATTGACCGCCAGGCGTATCCGACATCCCAAAGGAGCAGAAGAACGGAATCGCTGCGAGATACGATCGATTACTATAAAACTATTCCGGCGGGGACCGCGAGGCTCGGGGTGCATTCCGTATCCAGGTGTGACCGCGACATCCTTGGAACGTCCTGGCGGCGAGCAGGCGATCCGTCTACTTTTTCTCGGCTCGAGGGTCCAGCTCGTCCTAGGAGCGGCCGCCGAGTCGATTCCCCTCGACGTCGGGGATCCAGAATTTTTTGGCCACGCGGTCTCACGGACGGCTCGGCGTGAAAAAAGAAAACGCCGAGGAAAGGGAGGATGAGTATTAATGCGTGGGCCTTCCTCGTTACGCCATCCGCGGTCGCATAGTTTCCTCCTTTGGAGGAGCCGCGATCCTCTCCCGCTCCTGCGGTCCGATTCGCGTCGAGGACGACCATCAATGGAAAGGTTTGCGCGTGAATGAACGAGGGTTGGCCAGGGGAGTCTGGGGGCGACCGGGGTGGCCGCGCGTATTCGAGGGAGGAATACCTCTCTCACGGTATTCCTGTCGGCGAGCGGACTCGTCTCGTACCCGGTCGCGATTCGAGAGAAAGGACGCCGCGGCTGAGATTTCTCGAGATCGATCAGGATACGGCATGATGCCCACCGGAAGGAGGTCGAGGACCTGTTTGAGGGGACCTCTTGGTGCAGTCTTTCTTCGGTATCCTGTCTGGAACGCTACATACTGTTGGATTTTTTGCGAAAAATGAAACCGTTATAATTTGAAAGTTTCATTTTCGCAGAAGACTTCTGAAATGTATTACCTCAGTGGAAGACCTAAAACCTGCGTGTTTTGTGTAACGAAATATTCAACACATAGTTTCACCTAGTCTGGATTGGGTCTTGGTCTTCCGACCAAATCTGCAGACTTAATAGAAGCTAACTTCATCTAAATACTATGTAAAGATACTAATTTCTTGCTTGAAAAACAACTCGTCTACCCGGAGCCAAATAAACCAATCTTAAATTTACGAGAGGTTGTTTCAACCCTTAAAATGGAAATCGAGTGTACTTAAAAAAGTGTCTATCTCATAAATTTCTGTGTTCAACAGCCTCCCGAGAACAAAATCGCTATCGAGCGTGCACCGACAGTGTTCTCCGTCAGACCATCTATCTACCGTTTAATTTTAATTCCTCGTTCACTCGTCCGAGCAGAAGTTACCAACGAAACTCATCGTGCTATAAATTCTCCTGGTCGCAGCGTAAATTACCCATCGAACATTCGTGAACGAGCGGACACATCTAACGTTGTTCCGTACAAACGAAACGACCGGTTAAACGCTTAATCGTGCCGCGAGTTAAAAACAGGGAAACCACTTACAGGTAACCGCTAATGGGCCAAACGGTGATCCATGAAACGGCCAGCGCACTCTTTCACGCACTCACGCCTGCCTTGGCCCCTCTAGGTCCGAACTGTCCCTTATCTGCCATTTAATTCCACGCTCGTTCGTCGGCCAAGAAGTCACCCTCGAACCGCCTCGTTCCATAAATCCTCCTCGACGAGAAGCATCCACTTATTCGGAAATGTTCGAACACGTTCTAACTCTGGTCCGTATCGGAGCCGAGCAAAATCCTTATCTGTCTACAAATTTCGAGTGACGAATCAAAGATAAACGAACATCGAAGAAGCTGTTTAGGAAAATGTAGAATTTGGTTTTATCGTTAGATGAAATATCGATCGAATAAAGGCTACAAATAAACTAATATGCATTGGATCTATTCTATGACTTGAAACACTTGCAAATGGTTACTTTGAGTAAAAATCTTTTCGAATCGTAAGATTTGCATCTTCAAACGTAACGTTTCCTTTTTCTAACAAAGATGAATAGAACGTCACGGACGAGTAATAATTCCACCGCAAGCCGGGATCCGTATAATCATGTTTGCCACGATTATTCCACCGTAGGTGAATCTGTTGCAGATAATGGACGAGTTCTGAGTGGTCGTGGCCGGTTCTCACGCGACATTCGTATTTTCCATCGAGCCGGTTGATTTAATGTTTCCTGCGCGAGCTGCGGTCGGAGGCAGCCGGGGAACAATTCGAAGCATCTCGGAGGCGGGTCGAAGGACAGAAACCGCGGTGGCACGGGACGTTCCAAGGATGTCTCAGCGACACCTGAAAGCTCCGCTAGCCACTGGCCGCGACGCGACGCGTCCCTAGAGCCAACGACGCGCATAACCGGTCGTTACGTCACCCGTGCGCTCGAGCCGGCGATTTGTCACCGTCGATTCGCGCCGTTAGAAGGCTGGTCATTATTTTAGAATAATCTAAAACCGATGGTGATTAGTGGAGGAGCCAGGCCAGGCGTCATCTGCGCGATCAGCTTCTCGTTTATACCGCGACCGCAGCCCGACCCTTCCGCGACCGATTTCGAGAGCCACGGACGCACTCTCCTGACTATCCATCATCGCGCGTTCTCTACGACCCTGTCCACCATCCGAAAATGTTGGAACAATTAGGGTAACGGGAGACCAGTCGCGGGATTTGTGTTCATTTGCTCGATTCTAGGACATCTCAATGAAACGAGGCTCCGCGACCGGAGGAAGCCTGGGAAAGTAAATCCTAGATGACTTTAGAGGGACATTTCATTGCATGATGCGATTCGATGATATTGGGGTACACTCCCTGATGCTGTTCGAACACGGCTTCATGGGTGAGAAGCCCTTGCAACGCTTACGACTGGAGTCCTAGCTTTACTATTCGATAGAAGGTACGTCACCGAATCCTAGAGTTCATATATCATTTCGCGAGTTCGATTTATAGAGCGGTTGATCGATAAATTTGTGGTGGAATCGGGGAATCGGCACTTTCGTTCTCCTTTTCGCTGGTAAGGACTTTGGGACAGGAGGCTCGGACAGGTAGGAAACCGAGAGTTTCACGAAAACCGACGTTAATTATTCGACGACGGTCAAGGATAGCCCGATCCTCCTGTCTCTCCCTCGTCTCGTAGGCCACTTCGTGGGACGTCTCGTTCGCACGCCACTTCTGTTCCTCGTAAACGCGGGGGCCTCGTGCCAAAATACGATATTTCACGGTGACGCGGCCCTAAGTGCCGTGTAATATACACCCAGCAATTTGTCCGTCCCTACGTAAACCATTCGAACCGTCCACGAACTCTGCGAGAACCTGAAAAAAATTTTCTTTTCTCCCACTCGACAGTTAAGGGAGACTTCGAGTCCCCAGACCGGACGAGCGTAGAAGCTTCCCGTAGGAACGACGCCGACGAGCAATTCGCCGCGACTGTATCTGGTCGCGGTGGTCCAGCGCCGCGCGATTTCGTCGGGCAATTTATTAGCCATTATCTGAGACAATGCGGCTACCTGGGCGCCAAAGGGCGCGTACGGTTTGAATCGCAGAGGGGGGAGAGGGCGCATTCGCCAGAGAGAAAAGGAGCTCCGACCGTCGTGGAAGAGGAGTCGAGCAACGTAAAAGCTGGGTGGATCGGACGGGCGAGGGGCGGCGAGGAGGAGGCCAGCCGCAGAGTACATAGGTGGGCCGCGTATAGGAGTATGCACCTCCGATCCTCTTCTTTGACACGGCGAAACGAGAGGGAGCAAGACCGCGGGACCGGCAGCGAGACGGAGAGCCAGCAGAAGTGGAAGAAAAAGTCGCCTAATTGATGCTTCGTCTTTGTTTTGGTTAATTCCAACATGGTTCGGCCATTAAAACGTCCCGCTGTATCGGCGGGCCCGATCTCCGGTGCGAGATAAATGATGACACCCGCTCCAAGGGGTACCATACTTACCACCACCACCGCCACTACCACCAGCACCATCATCGTCGTCGTATCTCCGTATCCGTCACCACTACCACTCCTTTCGGATCACCGAGAGACGGTACACGCCGCGTTTCCTCTCTCCGCTGCGGTCGTCGCGAACGCGGGCCGCTCCCCTCTTGGGACACACCGGGCCCCGGTCCACGGTTTTCGAAATCGCGGACCCGGCGAAGACGGACAGGTTTCCGGGACGACGGGCGGGAGAAGCGCGCGGAATTACGCGTATCATCCAAACGAAAGCTCGTCGTCGGTTATTAACGATGTGTCGCTAGAACGATGAAAAACACTTATAAGGGGAACCAAGTGACGGGTTACGCGACGATTTTTAGTGACGGCTTCGAAGATAACCGAACCGAAAAATGTTTGACCCCTGGTAGGCTGTTAGGCTCGGGGGCTTGATGGTTTGCGAGATGTTGGGCAATTAACGTAACTCAGGGACTAAGGGACTAGACCTGGCAGTTCAGCGGCAATAACCTTTGTTAAAGCAATTGCATAACTCTGCTTGTACCGCTGTTTTCTTTTTCTTCCCATACCACCCCAGAAATAAAGCGATGACAATTAGGCAGAGTCACCCTTAAAGATGCAACTGACTCGACGAGAACTGTAGCAAACTTCATTAACACGTTCCGTGCCAAGCCATTTTTACTCGACTTGTCGATCTGGCCATTTGATGCTTTGACTAAAGATTGATATATTATCGCACAATATTTCATTACATCGTCGATCCATAAGTAGTTAGCTTGTTTAGACCAATAATTATTGTGTACCACTTGTGCTTCATTCTTTTGCTCGGAATATATTTTACAGAATTAAATTTGTCATAGAATATATGTTCTCAGCGAATTACATAAATATGTCTGCGTGTACCACCGGTGGTACGCTGAGCACGGAACGTGTCAACTATACGAGACTGTACCCTTGCAAAGATGAATTTAAAAAATTCATACTACATTGTACGAAGCAACTATGAAGTTCCTTGAGTCGCGTTAGTTCTCAAAGAGGTTCCGCGATTCGCGTTCGCGGTGCGTCCTCTGACGTGGATCGAGGTCGTCGCACGCCGATCGCTGGACGAACTGAGAATAAGGTCAAACGACTCGCCTCCGCTCGCCTCGGCCGCTCGAACGTAGATATCATATCGGAGAGGACGAGCGACCGGCAGAGTGTATAAATTTGTAAAGCCGGGAGCCAGACCACTCAAGCCGGAGTGGCATTAACGGCCGGCAATCGCCACTAAAACACTAAAGTATTAATGTAAAACACATTCTGATAGAGATACCCCCACGCTGCTTGCGCCTTCGTTTAAGACCTGCCCATACCGTGACTCCCGACGACCGATTTTCGCGTCCGTCGGCAACCCCACTCCGAGCTGTCCTTGCTCTCCAAGGATTACCTGGAAGTTTATTCCCATTGACGCTGTAATTTTGAGATTTATTTCTGTTTACCTCTAAATTAGCTACGAAAATAGTAATACCGTTTTGGATCTGTCGTCCGTAAAACGCTCGGTGGATGGGCCAGGTCGTTTTGTTGGTAATATTGATCGCTCTGTCGGTGAAACTTTCGAATAGGGATTCTATATTGCCGATAGGATGCAGTAGAGACACTTGCACTGGCTTGTGTCTTTAGTACAATCTCAGTCCTCCAATATTCCTATCCGCTACAACTTCTTGGTCGTAAATAACCCTACTCGCGTGATTTATTTGCTCAACCTGTAAGAAATCATTAGAAATTGAATAAGGAAAGGGTAACAGGGATTCCAATGCCGGACAACTGATCTTCGAAACATTATATTACAATTTTTCCTACCTTCTGCTGGCAGCGATCGAAAGGTTTTCCATCTCCGCGATCCCCGACATCGAAGACTATCCGTGCCGCTTTCGACATCGACGCGGTAACAAATAACGTTTCGCTATTTGCGCATAATTCAATCCCGGGACACCGGGCAATTTATTTCATCCCGCGCCATTAGCTCGTGATTTCGTATCGATCGAAATGATGTCTGACTTTTGAGGCCTGCACACGCTTCCTCCGATGCTCTCTCGCCCTCCGACACGGGAGAGGATCGATGGCTGTTTCCACATCGAGATGCCAGCGGTATTTCGCGATGCGAAACGGTATCTCGTGGGCTTCGAGGCATCATTCACGTTCCAACCCATCGACTGCTATTAATACGTAATTTCGCATCGAGTGAAAGGGTGATGAACGTTGCGAAAGACGGAGCGCGCATCGGACGTTCTCGAAACGTCGTGTTATCTGCGAAACTGATGATTCCGAGAGAGCTAATTGCCGCCACGCGTGGCCGTCCGTTCGTTCGCTTTATCAGCTCCGATTGTTGATTCGACTCGCGAAACCTGTTGAGAAATATTTCACTTTGCACGATCGTCGATTACCGGATCGCGCTTTCTGTTCGATTTACCGCGTACAAAGTTGCCGAGATCGATGACCATCGAGAGGCCGTGCAAGGCGAGCATGAAAAACGCGATCGGAGACGGTCGCGCTTTTTTTTACTTAAATTAATACTCGGATATAAACTGGTTTAATATCGCGAGCAGGTACGGCGAATGAAAAAAATCTAGGGAAGCGTTAACGGCTAGGACCTCCTAGGATTAGTGGCTCGAGCGTGGACGAACGATGGATTTCCAAGTATTCTACGTCTTAAAATGAAAAGAACGACTTAATAGGCTCCAGTACGTGAACGCTTTGTCTCCGAGTTACAACCGTTTTAAATTTCGAATGGAACTTAACGGCGCGACGCATGGACGACTGCGTTTGCGCTCCGCTGAAATTTAAATGGACTTAGCATCTCGAAAATGAAGGGCTCGCGTTCCATTGTTCGCTACAGCTTTTCTCTCGGTTTTGCGTCGAAGACGGAGCTTTTAAAAAACCTGTTCCGTTACTTCCGAAGATGTTGAAGATCACAATATTGTGGATACGTACCCTGTGCCCCTCCGAAACCCGCGCAGTCACCGAATTTCTTTGTTGGACTACGAACATCACGGGGAATCCGGCGGCACCTGACACCTAATCGTTCGCCTCCGTGGAAGAAGAGGCGGAATAACTCCACGTAAGGAGGGAGGGAGCACGGCGTTCCATCGCGATGAGCGTTAATTACCGGTGGACCGCGGTATATCTGGTCGCGAGCAAGGGACAAAGAAGACGATGGTGGAACGCAGAAACAGAATGAATGGCGTGGTCGCGCGGCGCGGAGGAGCAGGAGGCGTTTAATTAAATTAACGCTTAGCGAGATTAAGAACAGAGGTGCGAGCAGAGATCCGAGATGCATAATGAGTAGCTCGAGTGACCCCGCCCGCCCTCTCTGGCTTCGCCCCCTCGGCCACCGCGGCCGCCTCCTGTTCGAGATTCTTTGGGTGGTCTGCCGCCTCCGTCGTTGGCCCGTTCAGGCTCGTTACCGAGCTTGGCGACACATTTTATTGCCACTTTTCGTCCGGTTGATTATTTCACGCTTTACGAGGGCCCCGAGGACCGCCGTTCGAATCGTCTTCGCTTGGGACATCCGGTCGTTTGGATTCCCAACGCTGCTCGACCGGAATGGAAAACACGAAAACTGAACGACTGCCTACGAAGACTGGAGCCTAAGCGACTCTTCTTCGAGTCGATGGAGTAACGATGGTTTCTTCATCTTGGATCCACGAGGTTTCTTCTTCGCTGATTTTAACCCTTTGCAACGCGGTGCAAATAGGTTAGTTTACACGAAGATCTGGAATGTGTCCTTCGGGCACTGGGCTTGTTAGCTCGACTTGATTCAACTATGTTCCTGTGTCGTTAAGATTAATTCCTTGCAACATGGTAGATAGATGGGCTGACCATCTAGATGCCCTTTCGAGCGCTATGCTGTTAGCATCGGTAAATATTTGCTCCGACAATGTACCAAACACATTTCTTGCTTCGTGAGGCTTCTTCTTCGTTCAAATTAACTCTGCGCATCGCGATAATCAACCGAGGTTATCATCTAAATTACGTACTTTTATTAGGAATATAAATACGTTTCGTCGTTATCTTCTTCTTCGCCTTCAGAAGTCCAGGGTAGTCTTCTTCCTCCCAGTTTTGGCAATCGGAACGACACAGCTTGGCTCCATTGTTTCGCCGAACCGTACGAGCAGCTACAAATTTAATAAACCCGGGTTAGTTTAACGGTTGACGCTGCGCTCGGGAATTGGGTGGCTGGTTTAATGATAAAAGGAGTAGATCCTCGGCGAAGATAACGGCGCGTAATTAAATCCAACTTGATTTTATTGCCACGGACAGGGCCAAGCGTTTATGTGGGCTTTTATACCCCGCGAGCAAATTCTGTGGCCACGCTTTGATGCTGCCTCGAGATGAGGCATTATACGTCGGTCAGAAGGTTCTTCGACACTTTATCGCCGTAATTTCATGCCGCGGCTACAAATCCCTCAACCGAAGAGCTGTTCAGCCTGATTAACACGCGGGTCCGTCTTCGTGACGTTTCCTCGTGCGTTCTCGTCCCCTACGATAAATTCGTGAGACAGCTACCCGCCGCGTAAAACTGCGAACTTTTGGATTGCCGGAGGTCTCGAGGATGCTAATACCTGTTCGCGGACACCTGCGTTGTAAGTATGTTTTCTAACATTTTAATACCGTCTTCGGTAGAATTATCTCCTCCTTAAAAGTCTGGCTGGAAGACAACGCGAAGACGCATCCTACCTTCGTTGTACCCCCGTCATCAAACAGTTGACAAAGGCCAGGTTGTCTCGGACTTGTGCAAATTGTACTTCTATGATAATATAGGCTAAGTCTACGTTAGCCTCTGGCGTAACGTCGCGAAGATCATCAGTGTTTTGATGCTCCGAAACTTCTTTCGATTCTCTAAGAACCATTAATCCCGCCATTGCTCAGTCATCGAACTTTCCTTCCCGCATTGTTCCAGTTCACAATCCACAAAAGACCGAAACCAATAGCGGACAGGGCCAACAAAGCCCTCGAACTACCATGGACGACGACGAAATTCTAACGCGAGTTGACTCCGAATTCGCTTGAAATTCGTCGAACGTCCACCAGCAATTTGCATCGTTCCAATGGACCCGGACGAACAATAATCGACCGAACAGATTTCTTTTTTTACTCGTGAACAATAGCGTCCGATTGTTTCCGTGTAAACAATGACCACGGTTCACCATTGTTCCCGTTATTACGGAGTTTCGTGTCGCTTTTTGGACAACCTGGACACAGGAAATCGACGAGGGTACGCGTCGACGAGGCTCTGGTCACGCTAAAGCGTGCCGCGGCTGCTTGGACGGCTGGCGAGACGATTAAAAATCGACGCGTACCGCGTTCAGGCTTGTCTAGCCGTGAATCATCGTTGCTGGAGACGCGTCTCCGAGCCGGTGTAGTCGCACGTCGTCAGGTGCACCCGGAATAATTATGAACCTGGACGTGTGGACAACGCTGCACGCGTGGATCCGTGGTACACGACGACTTCTGGGAACTGGGATTGGAAAACAGCTGAATTTCCAAGACATCTGGTGGCTTTATGACTCTGGTGTCTTAGATTTTGATGTATTGTTCGTTCAAGTTCTTAAATGATTGCCGCAACGTCCTTTATGTATTCCCATCTGTCGCGGATTTATTCGGTGTCTAGCTTATCTAATTCTATTATATTCGTGTTATTTTATAACCCATCTATCCTCTGCTATGCTCTATTCCCATTTACCCCCATTTGCCACCTGAACGACAACGTTCATTCGACGCACTCGTCACCCTTATAGGACATCCATCACCCGTCATCCATCACCCATTTATATGGAATGTCTCGAGGTCCACTCGGGGTCGAATACCGATATTGTGTCCATGTCAGGACAGGTCCAATCCTACTGTGCGCTGGAGAAACGGAGGAGAGTCGGAGAGGAATTTTCAACTTCCAAATCGAAGAAACTATAAATAACTAATAGCTATTATAGCGAGAAAACTAAGTCCATTGGAATGAACACTTCACACGATATTTGTCTATGGAAGCAAACAACTACAGCTTCTTTGGCCTGGAGCTCCACATCGACCGTCCCAGATACATATCCCGTAATCACTGTCCGAAGCAGGTATTTACCGTATTACTTGTACGAACAGAGAGATGAAACGAATCGATATAATTTAAAAATGAAGGTGCGTACTTCTATTAAAGGAAAGGTGCAGTTTCGCAGGTGCGTCGTCGAATGTGTGGTCTCCAGAAATTAGACCACCTGTTACCATTCGATTTCCTCTTCTATAGTTTTTTTTTTGCAATTAAAAAAGATTTGCTCCAATTTCTAGAATAAATTCTGCTTGCTCGTGGTATAAGTACTCATTTTCACGTAGCGTTTCTTTCGGGGAATATCTGTCATTCAATGTTTGATGATTCAGTGCAGAGATATCAAAGCTTCCGAGCTAATCTAACGTCCCGTCATCGGAAGAAAGGGTTGGCAGGGTGCATTATACAGATATTCCACGTGCAGCGTCTGTCGGTGTCTTCCACGTACTCGATGACGAAGATACGCTCGTCGAGTGTGCCAACAGCCACCCGCACAGCGGGCACGTGGCTGCTCATCCTGTCACGTACGACGAGCTACATCGTCATCGGCTTACGTCTCCTCTTTTTCCTCATCCTCTTTCCTCCCTTCCTATTCGCGTGGCAGACTATTGTCGTTAAGTTCGGCGGTGTATTCCAACTAAATCGTTACAACCGCCGGCCATTGTCGTTCCCACTTAACGCGACACGCCGACATCCCTTGCCGTGCATAATAAACGCATTAAAATGAATCATGCCCGATTCGTACGAAAACAGTTCTTGATTTCCGTGTCGTGTGCCTCCTGAAACACCTCTACGTAGCCTCGAAAACGAAGGAGGCGTTTGGCTCCGATGGAACATGTTAAAAATGCTCTTTAAAGGAACGATGTTCATTTTACTCTGGGGAAAAATGATTTTCTCACATGGTTGTTTAATTAACGAGTCAAAAACAATTGAAATAAATACAAATTTATCTGTCTCTTAATGTCCCTGAAAGATTATCTCCATTAAATCCAGAAGCCATTTTCTCACCTAACATTGCATAATATGTAAAACTCTTCAGAGAATCGAACATCCAGTAGTCGAAACGAAGAATCTATCGATGAACACAGATCATAGTTCAAGGAAATAGCCTGGAGGAGGTTGTCGCGTGTCAAAATCGTTTGGGTACGTTTGAAATACCGTGCCTATAAGAGCGTAATTATGCGAGCCGAGTAATGAGCCGACGATGTTTCCGCGATTATTGCGCAAACTCGAGATCGATTGGTGTGTCGGAGATGTAACGAAATTCCGGCCGGTTGATGTATGGTGTTCGATAATTCGGTGGTTACGAGCGATCTGTTAGGCCCCCGTTGCTTCCGCCACGAACAGCAACGCGAAAGGTCGCTCGAACTCCCACCTCGAGCAGTGAATGTTCTCGTGTTGGTAGATTATATTTTCAGAAACCATTTCGTACATTTCCTTGCATGGATGGTTGATTATCGATCAACCCTTGCGTCGAGATCGTATCTTTTGCGAGGACCTACCCTGAAGAACTGCCCTAAGAATCTGAATTATTTTATTACAATTCGGGTTTCTCTTCCCTAGCGCGAATTCAAAGGTAATATATCAGAAGAAATTACGTTAGACCAAGAATCGATTACAGGTCGTCGGAAGTGGGGCCCTCCTCGTCGAACAAAGACAATAGCAGGAGCGTGACTTCCGTCTCTGGATTCGTAGCTCGGAAAGCGACGAAAAGGATGGAAAAAACCGGGCGTCCTTCTATCGTGCGATCTCATCTTCGGGAGATGGCGACAGGTTCTCGCGTTCACCGAAGGGAAGCCGAAGAAACAGAAGAGGAAGACGAAGAGGTGGCAGCCCGAGAAGAAAGCCGTGGCGACGCGAAGGGAAACGAAAGAGGACTCGTGCGGCTGGCCTTGATTCATTCAGACCCTTTTTATCTCGAGAATTCGTCCCGGAAAGGACGCTCGATTTCTCGGAACGGTCGGGGCCCCTCAGTCAGGAGATTTAGGCCGGACCGTGGACACTGATAGCAGAAACGAAACGCTGGACGACCGCGGACGCATCAATGGGCTCCATTCAGCTCCGTCCCGATCCTATCTGCGAGTGGTTTTCGGGACCAGGACATCGATCTTGGTCCCCCTAATTATTTCCAAGATGGAGATTTCCTTGCGTCCTAGCACGGTTAGCAGCGTCCCATGGCTATTTTCGGCTCCCTCGGCCCGTACCTGCCTTCTGTCTTGGTCAGGGCTGTATCCGCCCGGACGGATGCCCCAGCCGATTGGTCACAGCCGCCGATGGGAATCGAAACGATTTCGCACGGTTTTCGTGAACGTGTCGTTCACCGACTCGCCCACGATCTCTGTGTTCGTAACTCCACCGCTTTTGTCCCGGGGACCACGCAGATCGGCGTACCTAATCGTACCCTGGCATCGTTGAGACAGTGTTGTATCAATTTAGATTCTGTTGCAGCCTAGCCAACCGAAACGGAGATTGTTTGGATCGGGATGAATCTGCACGAAATTGGTCAACGGTTATGTCAAGGGTGAGTGACTTCTTGGAGAATTTTTTCCGAAATAGTGGGATCGATGTTTCAACACTTTCGCAAAGTATTAGTTCTCATGAATCAGTCAAACTATGAAAGATCGGTGAATTGTATTCTAATGAAAGTGGAGTAACTGTCATTTCAGTTATTGCACTGAATCCATACATCGCAATATAATTTATCTCCATTCTGCTTAACGTAACTTTGCCTTACATAACTTATTAATTTTTAACTTCTATAGCAGTTACATTACATTTACATTACTCTTGTCTTTAGCACACGTCTGTTTGGGGCTCACTGGCTCTCTTATTATAGCTCAGGTACCCCGGGGTCGCTAAGCCCGTACTGTAGCAGCACATTCGCATGCTACAGCCCCTGAGGGCTAACGAAAATGGAATAATATTCTAACAGGTACTATAACAAGAAATAACAAGGATGTCAAAATGAGTAGAGGCTGTAATCGAGAAACGCAATCAAAAATTAAGATTTAAGCTGCAGCGTGTATATTGTACAGTGATCAAAATAAAAATCGAGCTTGCGTTTTTCAATTACGCGTCCGTAACAGGACGGCCTGTTAGGAGACGCGTCCTGTCCCATCGGTTAGAGGTAATCCGCCTGGTGGACAGGTTCGATACGTACGGCGTCCTCTCACCTGCCCACCTTGCCCTTTCTCTGCCTCCACGATCGCGACCCTCCCCTCGCTCGTTGCGGCCTAATTTGATTATCGACTCGGCCGCCATGGACGGTGGTGAACAGGACGGGGCGTTGGGAAGAAACAAGGTCGAATTACCGATCGGTCGACTGTAGGAGGAAACAAGTCCAGCTTAGAGGCGGAACTTTACCATGGGGTGTAGTCGGTGGACATGTTTCAGGGCTTTGATACGAAAAGAAAATGCCTGCTCGATTTAATTTTTAAACATGATTTTTAAACATCGTACACACAGTCGTGTATTCCTCCTTCAATCCCAGATATCGAAACTCCAAACTGCCTTTAACGTCGCCAAAATCCTATATCAATTGCACTCATGTATCATGGTCGCGTCACCAAATCCTGATTCATTTCCTAAAACCTTGCTATACTCTAAATCTTGCTCTAACCATTACCCGCACGTTTAGTCTGGATACCTTAAAAACCTCGACAGCCTGTGCGAAGGGAATATCGACGATCTTGCCTTTATCGCAAGAAACTAAAATCTTCCTGTTTCTGTTTCAATTCTTCTGCACCAGTTTTCAATTATACAGAGTGTACGGTAACATCTGGGACTCGCTTTAACGGCGGATCGAGGACGCAAAAGCAGCGGAGAAAGTTCATACGAACATATTCCCTATTTGACCATGCTCCGAAATTGGTAACGTCCATGGTGATGTGCAGCTGCCTTTATAGAAAGTGCTTAAAATTCTTTCCTCAGCCCGGATGCAGTCGATTCAATGATCGAAAAAGTCCAGAAATGAAACTCCGAGAAAGGTAAAGGCAACGCAATGGGTCCCATCTACCTGCAGGACCAACATACTTCCTAGAAAGTAGTAGGAAATGCGTTCCTAGGTAGTAGATTGCCTACCACCCTAGCTACTAATTAAAGAATTATGCTCAAATTCTGTAAAATTTCCTCGTTAAAAATCAACTTGCTTCTTTTTCTCCCGCGTCTCGCAACGACGATGCCAATTATCCTGCACTGTAAAAGGCTTCGCCAGAGTCGGAGTTCCACGCGGGATTCGACGGCCTCCGGCTGAGAAAACCCGAAATACTGGAGATTAAGAGATTACCGAGGAAAGCTCGCGCGAAAGAGATATAAAGAAATGCAAAACGAGCCCAACGAAAAGTCCGAGACGCTCGCGAGTCCGAGAAAGACGAAGCGAGCGAATGGAGGCGAGTCGTGGGTAAACGCAGGACCGAGCAGGCGAAAGACAGAGAGTGAGAGAACGCGGGGGACCAGGGAAGGATTTCGCCTGGATGATGGAACGTGGCGGAGAACGCGGTGGAGGAACGCGGTGCCCGAGGCATGCGAGCGTAGTTTTCGAGGGGGGGCCCTTGGCGGGGGGTGGTGACAGCGGGGCCCACAGACCGCGGGGGGTCTCCTCGGAGGAACCAGGAATTTAACCACGAATGGCCACGCAACCAGCGGAGAGCCGTCACTTCCAGCGAGCCCGGGCATCCATTACCTCCTGGTGCCCTGCCAACCACTGCACCGCCACTCGTATCTTATATTAATATATTATTTACCTCGATCCGTGCCGCTATAACTCGCTGCGCCTCGTTGTACTCCGAGAGAGAGGGTACCAGCAGGCCGGGAGGATAAAAAGAGGGTGGCGGCGGAGGGATATCGAGAGACGGACGGATCGGAGAGGAGAAGACGTCGGATAAGAATGACCCACGGGCGTCACGTGTCTCGCATTGTTCTCATTACTCGGGGACGATCGTCTACCTTTCGAAGCGGGAGATCGACGATGATCTAGAGCCTCGACCTCGGGACTAGTTGGATTCTGGAACGGTGTTCGATCGAGGGATCCGCTCCACGAAGGACGGAGACCGTTTCCGTGGTGTTATCCAGGGCAGGGATCGTTCAAGTCCTCACCTGGATGAAACGCTTTGAATGTTGAGTAGCAAATGAATTAATCGACGATTATGCTAGGGGCGAGTGACTTTTCGGAAATATTGCTGTAGTACAGTGGGTTCGAATCGACGAAGAAACCATTGACGCCTCGAGGAATTATAAAAAGATCACCAAAAAAATCAAATCCCGAATCGAACGCCGAAAGGGACGTACAATAGCAGGATTTGATAGTATTAGGAAGACATGGTCGATCTTATCGGAGCGCAGGAGAAACTGTAGGTCACGCAACGTCAGAGTACATTCAAGAAATAAGAACTGACAGAAGGATGGATCAACTACACGGCGATACAACCGATGTACCATTGTAATTAACGAGAACATGCAACTGCTCTCCACTTATTCTTTCCATTTACTGCATAAACGTTTTATCATGCACACTGTTCGAATACATAATGTAGTATTCAAAACCGAAAGGTTGATATTTTAATATCTATTGATTGGACCAACTAAATACATATTAAGAGTATCACTGGTAAATACAGCTAAGAGTCGAATTAATGACTTCAAACACATCCGTGCTATTCTTAACAAACTTTAAATCCTTGATACTAATCAATACTAAATCATGAGGTATATTTCCGTTATCTGAATAAAATCTTGCTTCCTCCAGAGTCCCCTAGCTCTTCGATTTTCCCTCGCACGAGCCGCGACAGAGAAGAAGCGAACGGAAGAGATGAAACGGGAAGGGGGTGGGGCGCAAGAGCCGAGCGTACATTAAATTAAGTCGGCTTTACGAGGCTGGCGTGGAAATGAATACGCCACGGCATGACCGCACGCCCCGTGCCTACCTCGGTACGCGATACCATAAAGTCTGCCGTATCACCGTAACGCGCGTATACGACCACCGGCCACGAAAGCGAGCGGGTTCGCGCGTATCTACGCGCCTCCGAGCACCCCCGATACGCGAACTTCTCGTCTCCTCGCGTTCCTGGTTATCGCGTAGGCTTTGGAGAACGCCGTGGCAATGCCCAAATCGCGATCGCTTTAATCGTCTCGATTCTTGAATCTTTCTTTTTGCTTCAACGTGGTTAGACTAATCTGCAGCTTCTGCGGAAGATTCATATTTATGAAATCCATCTGGCTTTCTCATAAGAGAGATGTATAACAAAGGATATCACTAGTGTGTATACTTTCAATGAAACTTCATTTACAGGGGTTTTCAAAGGGGCAAAATGTGAAAAGTGGATCTGGATGAAACGTGGGGTACTTTTGGAGGCGCTGATTCTATGTCTGAACTCGAAATTTGAAAATCAATGTCGAGGAATCAGGCGCATTAAAAGTGAAAGTATATACCTGTCAAGTTGGCCAGCGATCAAGGCGCGGCTTTCGCAACTTGAAAGGCATGCTCATGCGAGTCAGTGGTGCACTTAGGGTTGCAAGCCAGATCGGCATACGAAACGCAGTTTCGGGTTCTGGGTTAACGCGCCGTATAAGAGCGGCTGGACGGCGTGTTCTGTATCTCGCGGGCATGTTTTGGCCGGCTTATGAATTTATCGGGGGCCATTCGTTAGACATTAGGGACAGCCCCGTGAGCGCGTAGGAGTCTGGAAAAAGGGATAGCTACTCTCCCGGCGGGACCCCGTTACGACCGTATCCCGTCTACGCGCGTATTCTACCTGCGCCTTCCTCTCGCGCGCGGCCTATCTGCATATCGGCGCGGAACTCGTCGCCGTATCGCACCGCGAAACAAAACGCGCCACCGCGAACACGCAAGCTCGTTAGAAACGATCACGGCGTATCCAGTACGACGATAGCGAAAACGGGCCTAGAGGATCGCTCGCGGATCGCCGCTGATTTATCCTCGAGGAGGATGCTCTCGCCAGCCGGCCTTTTTCGTTGGGCTGCTTCGCGTCCCTAAGCGTAGATCGCGGTGATTAAGTGCCGTGGTACCGCGGGACCGTTCGATAAATAAATAAACCGTGGTCGGGAATTAATTGGCGCACTCGCCGGGACCCGGGCCGTGTCGAGCGTGTTCCACGGGCCAACTCAAAGCGCGCTCTTTATTTTTCCGTAATCGATCGACGCCACCTTGCCCCCTCGGCTTGATAAGCCCGGATTCGAATAAACAAGATCGAGCGTATATACAAGGCCGATTCTTCCCCCCTCGGTCATAATTTCAGCATCGTTTTTCTCTCGGAAGTTGCTTCTTTCGAACCTCTGTAACCATGATGAAGCTTCCTCGCCTCTTGCATGCTCCGCTTTCGACGGCGAGAGCGATGTTTCCTGCCGAAGATCGGCTGAGTCCTCCGCGACCTAGTCCATGTGCATGTGTAACGGAAATGATCCTTCTACCTAGAAACATATGATACAAGTTGAGATTATCTATGGCGATCTTTGGTGTGCGAACGATTTCAAAGATTCCAACTTCTGCGGTCCTAAAGTTGTAACGAATCACCCTTTGAGTAAATTTTTATTATCCCCCATTTCTATATTTTCTTATCCCGCTTCTAGGAGGATTTCGCGTACAATCCTCCGCTCAAGTTCGGAGCACCTGAACGTCTAATTAACGTTTGGTTAGCCCGCGAACTTCCCCGTTATATTCATCGGCGAGCGATTCGTCCCGGTTCCAAAACTTCGTTAACATTCAAAGCGACGAATTCGTTGCTTAATAGACGTTGTAATTCGCTCGCGGATGAAGTAGATTGTTAGAAGCGATCCGAACGCGCATCTCGCTCTTGTTAATGACGAAAGTTGTCTTTTAACGGCACGCATTAAATACAAAGAGCCTCGGGGCACATCGAGGAAGTACGAATGAAACGACGAGAAGCTCGATCTCGTTGCTCGAGTCGCTTCCTTGTCGCGCTTTTACGCCGAAAGTTTCGCAGTTCGCGCATATTAAGACAACGCGACGCGAGGGAAGACTCGAAAATGGTCGCTGGTACCAGCGTGATACAAGTCCCCAGCCGACTCGTTCTTTCAAATTTTCACCCAGGAACGAGAATAAAACTCCCTGGCGACCGTGGAAACGATATCGTCCTCCCAAGCTGTGTTTGAACACGGTTCTTTGCATAAACCGCACGATAACTTGTTTAATCCTTGCTGGAAAGAAATTGATGAAAAAACAGGTGAGGTACGAAGTACCTTGGAATTGTTCCACAAATTATTTAACGTTGTTTCGTACTAGTAAAATATTGGATTGTCCAGAAAGTTCGTGCCAATTTTTAAGAAAAATTCGAAAACTCATTTGAATTTTGATATGCATTTATTAAATAACATAGGTACCATTTTCTTCTACAACCTTTCCATCTTTTAAGAGATGTACACATGTTCTTTGTTTTCAACCATTCCGATATATTCAGACCTGTACCACCTACCAAAAATCGGCACGAACTTTTCAGACAAACCAATGAAGTTGGTAAAGTACCGAGTAGAGTACCGAATGCTTCAGTGGAAAGTAAAGTTTCCCAAGCTATTGTAAACCTACAGTTTTGGCGACAAAGACATCATCGACACACCGTCGCGTAATTTGTCTTCCCGTTTCTGAAATGTGTTGAAAGTCGACTCTCGCACATCAAGATTCAAAGCCCTCCACTTACCCACTCTCCGGAACTCACCCAACGTTGTTCTTCGCGGTTCCTTTCCAGCAAATACGAGAACCTATTACGAAATCGATCGGGCTACGTTGTCGAAACAAAGAATAATTCTCGGAGCTCGGGGGATGAGTAAGGACGAACTTAATCCGAGATAAAGTTTCCCGGTTGTACAACGGAGGTCGCAGACCGAAGTTTAGAGGCGCGAACTCGCAGTTCAGGCTGTTTCAGCCACTTCACCCTTCGCGAGCACGACACGTGCACCGCACCATCCGATTTCTTCTTCTTCCAAGCTGCCTTACGCCGCTGTTTCCATGCTCTCGCGAGCGACGTTATGTTTCCGTCGAAGCTGAGTTTCCTGGGCGCGTATATTCGCGCCAGTCGCCAGACTCTTCGCTCTTTTCCCTTCGGGAAAGTTTCGTGTAAGTTTTGCTGTGTTACGACGTTATATAACCCCTTCCCGTCATCTCCGCGAACACATACTCAGTCGCTGTCGAAACGTCCTATAGGGTACAGTTTGTACAAGTACCAGAACTTTCCTCGCGATGTGTGACGTATGCAGGACGCGTCGTCTGCGACGCGAGGCAAAAAGAAGCGGCGAGACGATTTTCGTCGAGGTCTCTTGGCAAGTTTGCCGCCTTGTATCGTCGTTCCTCTACAGTCTTGGACGCGTGTCTTGCGTTCGATGCTGACTTTCTGGCTGAAGGGTGAAGCAGATTTGAAAAACTCTCTGAGTAGTTCATATGATCGCCTCGAAGACGACGATTCCAGCGCATCGGTGACCAGTAGCTCCAGCACCTCCACTTTTTCTCGAAACCGCAAAAGGGAGAGAAACACCACGTCCGAAGGTACCTCTCCATCTTCTTGTCCTTCCTCCCAGTCTCCAAGTCTCAAACCTACTCAAATTCTCCTGTCACGAAGAGTAAAAGGTTTGGTTAATCGATAATGTCTCGAACCCATTTAATATTCGGCGTGTCAAGGGTCAACCGCGCATCCTCTAATGGCGGATCGGACAGGACGGTTCCCTCGAGATTTCCTCTGTCCTTGAGGATGCGTTTCGTCGGCCGTAGATCAGGATCAGGTACAGGGGGGAGGCTGGAAGGAGCGCAGGACGCGATGCAGGGATCGGTCGCGTCCTGCTCGCCGCGGCAATAATTATTCTGATGTAGATAGGGTCGCGTAACTCGAGCGTTAATGCTCGCTCGCCGACGGTGCAAGTCGCCGTGAGTGCAACGCCGCGGCCAGGAGAGCGAAACGGGGAGACAGATCACGAAGCCCGATTGGCTCTCGGCTATAACCCGGCTCCTGAACGATATTCATGCCGGTCAACGGTAATAACGATAAATTGCCAGCCCGTAATGCTCGTACTGCCGTCGCTACGAGTCTTGAGAGGATGCGCCCAGAAACGATACACCCTCTGTCGTTGGGTGAACCATTTTTTTTACCCTGGAGGCCACGAACCGTCGCCCAGGTTTCCTCCTACCCCCGTCTAACGACACGGATGGCGAATGGGGGAAGAAGACATTCGCGACGCCAGTCGATGAGCTGTAGCATTTCATTCTGTAAATAATGAGACAGTTATTTTTTCTGAAGACAATATTAATTTAACCCTTTGAGTGCCAAGGAGCGATATATCGCTGCATACTTTTGTTTACATCCATGCATCTTTTAAAAAGCTTAAAATTGTCTGGCATTTCCCGGATATGTATGAAACTTTCTTTTGGCACTCAGAGGGTTAAAAACCACGTCTGTATATAATCTATAGTTGATAGGCAGATCATCAACTCTGAAGTTTGTCTTCTATGTATTGTCATTATTACCAGAATAAATTCAGAAGATCCATCGAGTCGCGGTCCAATATTGCTCACGTATACGAATGTCTTTTATTACTTTCTTGTTCTTTTTGATAATCATGTCTGAACTAGATCCGGACTTAACAAGTTGCACGCCCCAAGAAAAAAGAATAGAAGCAAAAACGAAGCGTGATTTTCAAAGGCGACAGAACCTTCTCGAGTGCCGTGGTCGCTAATGACACACTCGGTTCGTTAAAAGACGTGAAAATTGCGTCGAGCACAGGTAACGACTCGACGCCACGCTTCTCACCTTTCGTTGCCTCCTGGCGACAGCTATAATTACCCCCTCCCCCCCCCCTGAAACGTAGTGTTTTTCTGCACGTAAGCGTTTCATTCTGTCGACAGCGGTTATCGGATTCGTGCTCGACGATCTGCGCTGAAATCAGACCAGTCGCATCAACCTATTCTCGGAGGAATCCTACGATCATGTTTCCGTTATCGTTTCCCATGTTTCTCGTTCGAGCGATAAATTCGCGTTTCGATTCGAGTCATCCACGGCACATTTGAACGGGTATAACGACTACGCGTCGTTGAAGTCAGTTAAAGATGTGCAAGCTTTCTTTTTTGCTATACGAGATCGTTGGATCTTCTTGTCGTAGCAAGTATTTTCATTAGATTACCGAAATGGTGTAATTTACTCAAATATTACTTGAGCGAACTATTTGTTCAATCTTCTGCTGAGGAGCTTGATCAATTTATAGTCAGACAACATCAAGACACACGCATGTAAATGAGCGTATATCTTCCTTTTCAGGTTTATTTTTCAAAAACTTTACTGTATGTATATATATATATACAATACGTTGTACTCCTTCTTTTCACTTATTATAACAAAAAAGAAATATTTTACTGTACTCACTCTGTGCTCCAATTTTTCTATTCGAAAAATCCCTCATCCTCTATCCAAATTTTCAGGTATAAAAAACACCACACTTTCACCAAGCATAAATAAGAAAATACTACCAAACGATTAGCAACTAAATAAAAATACTCGCGAAATAAATGCAACCTGTCGATGGTTGTATTTTCGTCGAAATTAGATGCGCTCGCCTCGATTCCTTTTCAGACTCTTTTCAAGTGTCCCGAGGATGGCTCGGATCGGGTAGTCGAGGAACGTTCCAGGCAATAAAATGATTCGATCGAAGCGAACAAGATCGTTTCTGAATTATTCTCGAGGAACAGGGTCTGCTCGTCGTTCATTAGCGCGAGTTTATCGCGCGATCTCTCGGCTCCAGCAATACAGACCCGTGTACGGGCAGTCGTTCATCGCCGATAAGGCGGCGTTTATCGGCGAACGCGCAATGGCAGGTTTAGCATTCATTATCAGCGAAATGGCAGCTCGTGGCGTGCTCGAGTTTCGATTCTATGATCTATCCTTGCCCCACGAGCCGACGTTGTCGCGAGCTCTCGCTACGAGGGAATTACCGTCGATTCGAATCACCTGGAGTCGATATTTGCTCGAGCATAAAACAACCTTTGCTCGGCGGACCGTTTCCTCGTTACCGATCCTTTCTAACTAATCTAATTAACAGGCAGTACGTTCGCAAGCAAAGTTCACCGTGTTGCTCGCTTAGTTTCTTTCGCGTATCAGCTTAATTATTTTTTTAACGTATTGTTATCTTGGTACTCGATTTATCGCGAAACTTCACACCTGAGAGTGATAATCAGCGAGCTGCATGGATGACAGTCATAGGTGACTGGATAGATTTCGTATCTATAGCGAAATCGAAGTAGGAACGTCGCATTGGTTGTAGATACGCGTAGATAGTTCTTTGTAATTGAAAATCGTAAGTGATTAGAAACAAAGCAGATGATAAGATGATAAGAAACCCTTCGTAAAAACGAGAACCTGCCTTCGAGAACTCTAATTTTGACCTAATTGCGCTCCCTGCTCCGAAATTCATCTCCAGATCTCCAAATTGATCGGTTCCATCCGTGACTTTCGCAGGAAAGTTCTGCGCGACGATCGGTTGGCTCGGGACACACGATATCCATTCGGCGGGTTCAGAGCAAGCTTTGCAACGCGTAAAAATGCTTAGTTCCTGCAAGTAGCAGATGGCAGCACCGCACTGCGCCTCGTTGGAATTAAAAAGCGGCGGTACGGCCGAGAGGACGAGGAGGAGGAATGAATGGAGCGAGAATCTCTGGTAGAACAGAGAGGAGCGCGATAGGGAGAATCGAAGATCGACGGAGAACGCGGTACCAGGACGGAGCGAGACCACGTAGAGACAGGGATGAGTGGAAGGGGTAGTGGTTGGAACGAAAAAAGAACCCCTGGAACGGTGAACGCGGGGAGGTGAGGAGGCCAGGTTGGAGGGAGTAAGTGCTCGTCGGTGTGGACGTGCTAGAGTGTGCGTTTAATCTCCTCCACGGGCACGGAGGAGGGCTGACGTCCAGTCCGCGCCTCTTAGGAGGGAGATGACTCGGGCCGGCTTAATGATTCCGGGGGAAAATAATGAAACATGACCAGGTATCAGAAAGGGGCGTTACTCGCCGACGGAGAGGGTAGTGGGGTACGGTCGCCCTTTTCCTACGCGTCATTGATATAAGGACCAGGATACGACGTCTCGTCGGCTCAAGGAAGGTAGGAGGCACTAATGAGGACCGCGAGCCAGGACCAGGAAACCTGAGGAGCGAGAGGGACGGACGATAGGTTAGCGAAACGGAGAGGGAAAACGAAAGGAGGCTGTGGCTCTGGACCAGCGATCATCAGCGGGGATTGGCCCGTGGGCCCGACCACAGCCGCGACCTGGTTGGACGAACGGACCCTTCGGTACACCAGGTGAGAAAAACTCACCTGGAGAAACCATGCCTCCGCGACTGGGAGTGGTGAATACGGGGTTGCGAGCAGGGCTGGATCAACGCGTAGGCTCCAAAGGCGCTCGATCATTTTTAGCAATGGATGACGACGACCTCATAGCAGCAATATCCAAATTTAGGAAGATTTATTTACCGATTTGTTCTATTTAACCACGTTGTTGCACAAGTATGTAAGGGTGTACGTAAAACATCTGAAATAATAATAAAATGTGGGTAACTGCGTAGAAGGCGGGTTCGCATAGATTGTGTCTAATCTGCCCTCATAGGTGACATCGATTCTGGATCTGCGCCAGAAGTCGAAGACTAGAGTCCAAGAAATACTCATCTTCAGAGACGAGATTCTTCGAGGAGTTTCTCCAAGATGAAACATTCAGACAATTTACAGATACAGAGAGCCGCTAAAAGAATATTAAACAGATGGCAATGAATTATTTTAGAAACGTCAGACGTAACGTTCTCGATGGACATACGAGCGGTCTGTAAAATTTGAAGCTGGTGCTGGTTGCACCGTCTTCGAGGGCTGCGCTCCTGGCGCGTGCACCGGCTCGTTCGTCGCGACCATGCTGCTGCAACTACCATGTTGGTTGCCTAGCCGCGCCGCGACGCTGACCGATTCGACGTTGCTCGCAATTTATGGAAAGCTGCCGTGAGAACCGTAAGTCTTCCTGTTTTAGCTGAACCCCGATACGACCTCGATGGGAAGCAGACGGTGTTTTCGAGACAGCCGAAGAATCCCTGGCTGGTTCGTCGATTTTTACAACTCGTGGGAAACCCGGGAAAGGGGAATTCGCGACAGTCTAACGTCAGCTCGAGCTGGACATCGATGGCTTTGTCCACCCTTGCCTCGACAGAAGAGGAAAAGTATGATCTCCGAGTGGAGTAATTTATAAATTAACCCTTTACACTCGAGGACTCGAGATGCTAAGCTAAGATTCTATCTCTGCGCCATACTCAGCCGGTTATAATATCGAAATAATGACCGAGTAAAAAAAACGAAGACACGAAGTCCTGCATACGCTCAACAAGAACAATCGAGGAGAAAGATATGGACTGTGAAGCGTATCGGAATAATGAAGGAAACCATTAAAGATTGCGAAAATATTAGTTCGGACAGGGTTCGCAAGCAAATTAAACAGGTAAACCTCCGAGGCAAGGATCCTGTATGCAGAGCCGAAGAATTCATTTTTGCCGCATGCTCAGCCAGCTAGAAGCCTGGAAGACAGAAGTAACGTGGTCGAACTTGCGGGAAACAATGAAAATAATGAAGACATGAATCAAAGGGCTTCCAGGGACGAGAAATATCACGGTTTCTCGTGTTCCATACGAACGCAGATCGCTGTTTACCATCGTATTCGCGGATCGAGCTCGCAACAGGAAGCGATTGTTACTTTGTTATCGAGCGGATGCAAACTCGCGCAATTACCTTTTAATTACCGTTTAATAGCGAGTGAAACGGGGAACAGTGGCGCACCTGTCTCTCATCGTCGGATCCTGATACATCGACACGCCGCGCGATGTGGGTATTTAATTGCTTTGATTATTTGGAAAGATCCTCGCGATAACGGAGCACCGTTCACTTAATTCCGCAAAATGCCGCGCGAGCGTTAATCGTCTTCTGCTGCAATTAATATTAAATATATTGTTTGACTTAATAAACGCCAGTGGGTAACATCGTTCCATCCGAACACGCCAATCCCGTGCGAGCATCGCAATTGCAGCGATAATTGCTTAACGAGGAGGGAAAGCATCGGTCAACCATTTCATCCAACGTTTTCGAGTAAACTGAAGAACGAGGTAAGGGCACAAGATGGTGGATTGTCTTTCGTTTTCGACGTTGAAACGATTTTAGGGGTGGGAAGTTCTCGAAGGAATTTCGAGAATCAAGACTTCCACCCCTGGAAATTATCATCTTCTTTTAAAGGAACTCAACGATAAAATCTTGCTAGTTAAAATATAATTGGATATCAACCACGTTAGTCTTGCCCACAACCAGTTTATTCATTTTTAGTTTCATAGTTTTACTTGCATAAACACTTCATTAATTTGCTATAAGATGACTCAATTCAACGCGTCGTTAATAAACTGTTCCTAATGGAGACTCTTTCGTTACCATTCAGACATGCCAGCCCTACATTAACGAAGTCATCACGAGTCCATCTTGTCGGAGTATAGAAATTTTATCGACCTTTTCTTTTGGCGGATTGAGCCATAAATTACACCCCGTTACAGAAGTAGTACGCATGTTTCCGAAAGGCAGATCAAACAAAGAATCGCCAGCAAATATTTTGTGATTCGACGATATTCGTTGACAAAAACGTCGAATAAAATTCGCCATAATGGCACAACGCACGATAAGGCACTCTGAGAGACTCGCGTCGACGAAAAGAAGATCGACACCGTCAACGTCGGCTTAATCTATCTGGCAGTATCCACGCTAATTCCCGTACACGTCGACACATGAGTTTCTAGATAAAAAGGCTGACATTAATAACTAACGTATGCATAATTCATGGTTAAACGCGCGTCTTATCATTTCCTTCGAGTACTCGGTTACGCGACTCGAGTCTACTCGTTACACAATCGAAGAGGTCTCCCGTCGATGTTGAATATACCCGAAACGATAAAACAATGTCCTTCTGAATAACGTAAACATGATTAAAATGCGCCTAAACGCTTATCGCGCCTCGTTGTACGCTTCGAGAACAATAAACGCGAGTTTATATATTATGTTATCGTCCTCGTGGCTCGTTAAGATAAAAATAGGTATCGCAGGGCCGTCTACAAAATGTTTAAAAATTAATGCTGTAAGTATTGAGTATACAAATTTGTACATTAGTAACACGAACGTGTTTATTTTTACGACTGCCACGCGTATGCAAAATTCCCGGTTTCTTAAGTAGACAGAGGCTCTGTATCGTGTAAAAGATCGATTCCGAAACAAGAGGCATTGTTCGGAGGTTCCACCATTGTTCGCGAGACTTTAGCCTCGACGTTACTTGCTCTATGGACGAACGTATGCAAAACTCGTTTGATTTTAACCTCGCAAATAAATCTGTGCATTCCTCGTACAGAATCAAACCCAACTTCGATCGTCCCACAATCCACTCTACGCGTCCCCAAAAACGATTAGCCTCGACTTGAAACACTCGGAGCAGTTCGTGCTAGCTTTTCCTCGGCAATTGCCCCTCCGAGTAATTACGGTCCAGCGAACGATATCCCACGAACGTCCTCAGCCGATAAAGCAACGCGTTATCGCATTTCCTATAAACGCGTGTACGCGCATCCACGCTGCTCTGTAAACGCGTTCTACACGTGGTCGTCGGGCGAAAATAAAAACGAATACATATTCCCCGGTATCGCGGGAACACCGTGTACCGATGGAAATGGTATCGCGTATGGCCGCCGTTATCGGTCCCGGGACATTACATTGTTAAGGCAGAGTGCCGTCATTAACGACGTAACGGCGCGAGGGCGAGCGGTTTGATTCACTTAGCGCCATGGAAAAAAGGAGAAGAGGGAGTCGCTCGCGGCTACCAATGCCGCCAATACATCCCCCGATAAGGGGTGCGCAGACGAGCTCCGCACCACGATTATCGAGACTCGAGTGCTCGTCGATTCTCCTTCCGCAACCCCCTCTTCCGTTCGTCGACTGCGATCGCGATAAATAGGGAGCTACGCGTTTGATCATCGATTTCTTTTTGTTACCTGAACACCCTATCGCGGTAAATGTATGGAACGAGCATGCTACAAATATTTGAGAAAGTTACGCATACAAGTCATTCTTCTGCTGCATTAGAAAACATCGGAATGTTGCAACACTATCGATAGCTCGGCGATCATGATCCATGGATTACATCTCGCCCAAACTGACGCGCATACATGCGCCAGCGGAGTGTCTCCTCGACCATGACGAACGCCCCCCGCCTTCGCCACTCCGACGGGATACCTGTGCATCGATCATGCCCCTTATCGCCGCGAAGTCAGGATGAAATTTTCAGAAAGCTCATCGACTTCGGATAATTTAACGCCGACCGATAAGGGAACGACGTTCTCGCGTTGTTAAGCGATAATCGAGGAGCGAGAACCGGAGAGAGCTAGCCTTGTTCGTTCCCTGCGAGGAGCAATACGATAATTTAGGGATACTTTCCATGGATCGAACCTCGACGTGCACGAAACTTGTCAATCAGCCGGTGGATCGCGATCCATCAGCCGGACGGATGGAACAAATTTGGAAGAAAGTCGAACCTGTCTCGAGTAAATGATGAATCGTCGCTTGATCTGGCGTGCCCACGCGGCTGGTAAATCAGCGACGAACACGCACGACACTTGCGTCTTTTGCGATTTCGATGCGAGCATCGAATTGGATCTGATAACAGTCGACGGAAGGGTTCGAAACTAGCAATTAGGCGCTTCTCGACGAAAACATTCTCTAATATACATAAAAAATACTAGGATTTCTAAAAGAATAAAAAATTCGAAGGTAGGCTTACGAGAAGGCTAGGCTCCTCGAAGAGGCTTCTAGTATGGAAGCCTCGAATCGATTAACTGCAAGCACTAAGTTTAGATCCGCCACGTTAATTAACACTAAACCTACCGACGTTCATTTGTAGCTATTTCTACCGTGATGAGACAAATGACTAGTCTTAGAAACACTTTTTCGAATGAAATGCAAAAATATTTTACGTGGAACTAAATAGAGTAGTACATGAAACAATTGTATATATGTAATTCATATATATTGTACTAGACAAAAATTTGATTTTTTTAGAGCTCCTGTATTCTGTGCATAGGGTAGAAGTTCCAAATTTAGTACAAGAAGGACGTACGTTATCCACCCATAGACGGACATTTCAACTCATAGGAGTTTCTTTTCGATCGTAGTCGCCTGAAATTTCATATGCAGGTATTTAGTTCCACTCTCTGGAGACAGCTTCGCCATATTAGACCTTTGACAAATCGGTTACCCCTGACGGAGCCGTGTACCCTTACGGTCGCTCCGCCAATTTGAGGAACACGAAAAGTCCATCTCTCATTCGGTCCGCTCTGACAAATTCCTGTATATTTTATAACGCTATCGCAGTGGAACATTGCACACGTCACGATTTCAATTCCACGTACGGATGACGATTAGAGTAATTTTCACTTCGGTGTTCTAAGCAAAACCGTGAGTAAGCGTTAATTTATTCGCGTATTTCCATAAAATAGATTCGATTTTTACTAAAAGGAAAATGGAGAAATGAGAGACACGATACAGAAAACGAGAAACATAACGTCACGGCTAGATATAAAAATACGTTTCAGAGAAACAGATACATTATCAGAGGCAAACAAGATTATCAGTAGTTATTAGATTATAGCAATGAAATGGCCTTCGAGAGGCGTGTTTAAAGGAACGATCAGTGTAAGAAGTGAAGTCGATCGTGAATTCTAGAATTTGCAATTTCACCGAGAAGAAAATCGATAGCTAAAGAAAACGAACTGCCGTATCGAAAGAAGAGAACTTACCCTTGAAAGATACTCGTAGAATTTTACGTGGATGGACGAAGCAACGAAGGTACCTCCGCGTGTTTCCGCGTGCAGGAAACCTGGCGCCAATGATCTTCGCGTGCGGAGGCCCTGCGTTATTAGCCAACAATAGCTGAGATCCTCGCGAGCAAGGACGTCCCAGGATCCTCTCGCGTACCTCGACCGTCAACCCTTTGTTCCAGGTCTCGAACTGTCCCGACAATTTAAAGCAGAAGGGCGACGAGGGCCACGGGGACGGATTTATGAATCGGTCGATCGAGTTTCTGGCAGATGATCGGTCCGTGAGCGGCTCCTTCAGACCGCGGGGGTTGGCCGGCTTGGAACAAAGGAGAGGTAGGGCATGGAAGGGACCGCTGGCGGAGAAGGGTTGGGAATCTCACGCTTCGTTTAATTAATGAACGGCGGCACCTCTCCTCTCTTCTCTTTATAAGGTCCCCGCGCTGGTCATCTAGCCGTGGCTCTCTCGCTGGGATTCTTCTCACGATTACACGCGCATCGCGCATGTGGATACAACGATGACGCTGTTTATGGACCACTCGGATCGCGACGATGTATGGGGTTGGGAGCCAAACACGAACGGACCCAGTGAGGATTTTCTACCAGCGAGAAGAATCTTTCATGTTTGCCGCTATAGAGAGATGCCTACCTTTCCTCACGAACCGCGACATCGGTCGACGACGTCCACTGCCGTTTGTTCGGGTACATCGAAGCGTTTCTGGTTGCTAGTTTGCCTAGATTCGTGGATGTTGCCATCGATGGAACAGCGGTTTATGCAAATCCGATGATTCGGGTGTACGAACTCGAGTATGGACCGCAAGCAACAAGACAATTTCTTTTTCTTTGGCTGGTGTTGATGTTTCCGAAATTGAAATTATTTTGCGGGCGGTGGGTGTAATACTTGTCTAAAAAATTAAGTGTTTAGATTAGAGAAGTGGTATGGGAACATTTTATATTATAGGTGCAGTTATGGCTCCAAAATTTGAAGACAGTGATCGTTTTGGCGTAAGGTGACTTACATGCGATAGATGCTGTTATACCAATCTCAACTATTCATCAACTCGGTTCAATTTAGATGGCCGTTCACATTAGTCAACCAGACGTTATCGCATGTGTGTTCCATTTCAGGAAATGTTTTCCATTCGGTGTCAGTTTCTCGCTATCTAAAAACTGTATTGTATCTTTCGACGTTTCACTCCTGAATCTTTCATTTGACTATACTCCCGTCGACTATCGAAGCGGAGTAGATGAAAAACGTGACAATTCGCAATTGTCGCCTTTAGCGTTAGCGCTCCAAATAGTCGACCTGTGACGCGTCGTTGCGCAGACATATTTGCTCTGACCAGGTTTCAGATTTATCAGCGATAGGCTGACAAAGGGTCGGCCGAAATCCTTTGAAGATACGCCGTATCAGTCGATTCGGTGTTTGATTTGCGTCGAAACATGGACGTGCACTCCGTTTGTCATTGATAACGCCCGCGATCGGCCCACGTTTCTCGACGATCATGAGCCACGCCATTCGCTCTAACAGGGCTTTATCAGTCGCGACATATTTGTACGTGTGTCGCTCAAACTGTTGCTGAAACGCGATCGGCAAATGGGCGACGAAAAGACTCGGGCACGTTTCTGAGAATAATGGCTTGGAAACTAGGTTAATGGTTACTTTATTCTTAGCGTTCTTTAAGTATTTAAGACAAGGTACTCCGATGTAATTTCAATGTAACGTAGCACTAAATATACTTTGATTTTGACGCTTATTTAGGTATTTTTTGCTTAAGCACAGAATAATACAAAAATATTATGTAGCTCCATCAAACTATAATTTAAAATGATACATAATATTCTATTGTTCAACAACCCCTAAAAAATCCTGATATTTCACTCGATAGTCACGCTGGTAAAAAATGTTTATTAGACCACCAAAGTAGGCCTGATTAATAACCTGGTCGCACTTAGGCAACGGTAAGTAGTAGCAATGACTAAGAGTATCCTGGCGCATTCCTCTTGAATCCTGATTCGCTCGTAGGATGGATTTCACGGTGAAGTGGTCGCAGACAATGGCGCTCCAGAAATGCCGTCGCACATCACCTTGTGTCAACTGCGCGCAACAACGGCGCGCTTGTGCACGAGTAGGGAGGTATTAATTATCCCGTGCCTCCTTATAACGTAATTTATGGGAGCACGAGGGTAGGACCGAGGGGAGCGTTATCAATCCGGCAAGATTAATCGCTCAAGTTTATACCTCCTATCCACTTCGCTCCATAAGTAGTACACTTCGCTTTGCCTGTACGGCTTTTCGTGCTCTCCGACACCTTTAGCCTAACGTCTTGATTTATGAGCGACCCTGCGTAAGGTCGACCTGTATCATACTTTGATGGACAAACAATCTCGGCGACAGTTTCTCGTGAAAAGAAAACCGTAGATGCGACGGCAGGCTCCTTTCGTTAGGAGGCTGCGTTCGTAAATGATTTGGGTTTCGAATTTAGGTAACCGGTGATACCAATGTATAACGAATATCATGAATTACCGTTGTTTCGATTTTTTAAATTATATTGCAATTCCTCATCAAATCAACGGATTGCATATTATTTAAGGTACGGTATTCTAAAGAAGATCATGCACCATGGTGACCATATTATGTACATATTAAATCATGGTACATACTTAGTTGATTCCAATAAAAGCTAACATTCTTTCAGTTAAGTCCACTATCTCAAATACTGGCACGTGCAGGGGAAAGATTGAAAAACTCAATCAATTCGATCACCGTTCATCGCAGATCACGGTTGCATTCCGAAAGAATCCCTCTCGCAGTTCGTAAAACAGAGAAGTTTCGTGGTCATGGGTAATAACAGGTTACAACGACGCCAATATCCGGCCCGAAAGGAAACCAGCCATTCCGTAGCAAGGTGCAAGATCGAATTCAAAAGTGCAACGTGCGCGCACTCTACCGAGTGCAGGCTGAACCCGTCCATGATTCTTTCCTCGTTCCACCGTGGTCTAGCGTTAGAAACGTCTCACTCGTAGAACCTGTCGAAGTGCGGGTACTCAACACGGTGACAACCGTCGCTGCACACATCGTTGAAAGTATACGTGATCGCCCCCACCCCGTTTCACCAGGTGAGAGAGGGACTAGAAGAGGGGTGGTCCTCGCGGAAAGTGGAAAGGGAAATCCCCCCACCAGACATCCATGTCCAATCCCCTCTCCCCCACCACTTTTCGCGCGCCGGCAACTATACCCGCGGGTGCCAACGAGGAGGGTCTATAACCGTCCTTTGTCGAGTCGTGCTGCCACCTGTGCAGCAGCTTTCGTCGACCTTGCCCGTGACAGGTCGTCACTGACTACTTCGAACTATCCGCCGGCCGTGCTCTTCGAACCGTCGACCTTGCCTGTGGCTGGTCGTCCCTGACTACTTCGAACTACTCGTGACCTGTCGATCTTTCGTACGAAACGTTTTGTTTCTAAATTAAAATATATCAGTTCCCAGGCTACATATCATATGATTCTTTGAGAATGTATTTTATTTTATATTATTATTCTTTTACCTTTTCAGCAGGATCAGCACGTGGTCGAAAAGTAGAAAAATTTGTTGAATAAACAGCGTTCACTGCCTAACGACGTATTTCTTAATTGATTAAGTCCCAATAATTATTGAAAAAGTCTATTATGTTTTAACTATATGATCTCAATTTCACTTCCCGTTGGGAGTCAGAAAGTGACGTTTGATCCAAAACGTAGAGGCATTTATTAAATACACTTACTGGAGACGGGTGTCTTCGCGCACACCTGGAGTAAAAACTATTAATTCAATCAAACCAAACGATCAATTAAAACATTTTTTATCCTGCAGTAAATCGAGCAAATCGAATTACGTGCTGCACTACAGGGTTCGGAGGTATCGCGAATGAAATGCAGACTTCGGATATTAGATAAACATGTCAAACGCAAACGTGACGCGTGTATCGTGCGAATAATTACGGGGTTCAGCGGACGATGAGGTTGACAGCTCTGTCTGACGAACTTCCCCCGTTACGTGCGCCTTTTACTCGTGATCTGTTATTATAGATTAATTTGTAGTCAGTTTTTACATGTCAGATCCGTACGTAACGTGCTCGCATACGGTGGACGTTCCATGGCTCTCGCTTATGGGTTCAAGCGACAACTTTTTATCGCGACATGAATTTATCGAGCTAGGTCTTAACCCGTGTTCTCGCGTTCCAGGTATGTCCGGCGATGAAGAACGCGATAACCGTGTATAATTATATTTCGGCATCTCTACAGGAAAGTTTCATACAATTTGTTGGTTGCTAACACTACGTTCTTACTTCGTACGCAGGTGACATTATCGCTAAAGACAGGATGTACTAAAAATAAAGCTTACATAAATCCTTCGGTAGATCTGGAACGTAACCTTAGATTATTATGCTAATCAGCTTTATTCTTTCAAATTAATCCAAATTAATGTAAGTTATCGTTCGAATAATTACGAACTAATTCTTGAATCTTACAGACTAATATTTTTCCAACTACAGTATCGTTATTTATTACTCGTTTAGTAATCGCTACTCAAGATATACATAATACTGAATTCATTGATAATAAAGGATAGACAGATAAGTAATATACGGTTAAAAAGGATTTCTGCAAGTGTAGGATAGTTTTTGAGAACACATTTTTCAATTCGTAGCGTTGCTCCGCCATTATCCTAATCCCAAAAACCCAATCGCTTAGCAGGTCATGTAATGAAAATGGATTGCGCGCAAGGTACACGAAACGTTGAACCATATCATCTTTCGTTTCATTTGTATTCAAATTCCAGGCAAAGTGTGAATCATTAGTCGAAGCGTAACAATGCGTATAGCCGATGCATTTAACATGAATCGCATGTACGCGCCGTGCTACACTATAGGCTATAGGGTAGAACGCATTAACATGTTAATGCCTTGTCTCGCGCTACAGTTAACCGTCTCGGCTCACTACGGCTAAACGTGTTGGTTGATCCACGGCATTAGTAATTCAAAGCCTGGAGACACCTACAACGCGCACAATCATAATAAAACACCTCCGGTGTGTCGTGTTTGCGGATCGACTCGATACTAATCGCTCCAATCACGATCAACGCTGTTTCGCGACCCGAGATGGGCGGAAATCTTATCTAGATTGTTTTCAAGTTGCTTCTTCTACTATGTTTTTATTAGTAGTGTTTTTATTTTTTATATACTTTGTAGTCGTTACTTTTATTTAACATTGCAAAAAAAAACCGTTGCGCGTTAACTTGAATCGTTTATATTTCTCAAGTAAGATTTTACCCATCTCTGCGAATCATTTTTCACCGCGACTCTTTGATTAGGAAACAATAAACACTACGGAGAGGGGTTGCTTTTGCCCTGGAGATTAATCTATCCGTCGAATCAAGAAACAATTGCATTATCAGCATCACTTCAAACTACATTTCTGAAAAATATCTTACAAATTTTAATATCGGAACGTCCCTTGTTAGTTTACACGCTCATCTTTGGTACGCGGCCTAACACAGCGTTCACGCGACGGTACCGTTTACACCGAGCGTATCAAGTTTCAATAAACTACGACTAATGAAATCCTTTGATCACTTTCTTTTACCAACTACGTTACTAGATATCGTCGCGAAACACAGGGGAACAAGGAAAATCTACCCCTAATTAACCTTCCTCTATCAAATCGATACGCTATCATCCCCCACACCACAATTTCGTTAGTAACGCTCGGTGTAAACTAGCTCGAACGACGCACGATTCGAAGATGGCCGAGAAAGCGCGTTGTTTCACCGCGAATTTCGTGGCACCGACTCCGTATCACTGGCTGGATCGGGTACCTCGATTCATCGACAACTGGTACGTGGCGAGAGCGAGCACGAACAACGGACAGCGGCCACTGTTCCTCCCCCGTGGGTCGGCTCCACGATTCCCGATCCCGAAGACGCACCCGGCTTCGATCCTCTCGGTAACACACGCACAGACCGGGGAAATCCAAAATCGATGTGCGACGACGACATCGGTCAGCGGCTTTAGGCTTGGGCGTAGTCGTAGCGGAACGTCGACGTTCTGTGCCGTCGACAAATTCGGTGTCGCATTCTCGGAAAGTCACCGATGTAGGGATAGAAGAGCGATCAAGGGGTAGGGGGTTTTAAGGTGGAGTCAAAGAGCGGAAGCGTGGGCCGACGGAGAGGGTCGAAAGACGAAAGACGACATCGGCCGCGAACGAAGAGGGAGAATCCACCGACTCACACCGTCGGAGACACTCGCGTACATCGGCTCCTTACACTCGCACGCTTACGAGCTTACGAAGCGTATACGCATAGTAGCTCACCAAGTCACCAAACGTGGAGGGGTGAAGGGAGCATGGAGTAGTCCGTGGAGAGGAGTTGCGCGCGGCTGTGTGTAGACCGCGGTGTTAACAAACGGTACACTAATGTTTCACATCTCGGTGTGCCTCACCGTATGCTCTCATCTCGCTCCACCTTCGCCGCCGTGGCGAGCAAGAGCGCGAAGTAGTAGCTCAACGTGCCGCGCACACTGCAGGGTGACGAGAAAGGCGGCATCGGGGTTTGGTGGTAGTACGACCGGCTTCGCGCCAACAGGAGGGGGCACGGAAAGGTGGCGAGGGCGGGGCGAGGTTAGTCCGCGCCCACGGAGGGGAAAAAACCAAAGCTCCGCACCCACACGCGGCCCGGTGGAGGGGGAACGAAAGAAGTGTGGAAGGGGACGATTTATCCGACTCGCTCTGACTCTTTCTCACGAATTGCACGCCACGGACGCCCGCCCGAGCGAAGGGTAAGCGTCAGCGCACGAGATTCACCGTGAAACGGAGAAAAAATCTTTGTACGATCGAGCAAGCCTTGTTTAGGTGGAAATTTCGAGTTCGGAACGAATGATTCGCAGAATGAAATTAAAATTACTTGGTGTGAAAATATTACACTCTTAGAGAAACATTTGTTTTTCCGGATGCTCTTCAACATATTTCAGACTGTGACATAATTTTGAACTACATATGCATTGCAATGTTCACAGGGCCTGAATATTAGTTAGGTAAAGTAGACGAATACATTCGTTTCCATTCTGGTGAGGATTAAAGCAAGATGTTATAGCCATTGTATCAATAGAAAGTAGTATTGGAAGACGTTAACGGGTCTGATTACTTACAGCATAATCTTGTGTCCGCATATCCACGCGCCAGCGTAAGCGCGACAGGAGATTATACCAGGCTCGGTCAGACGCGCTAAGTAGTTCTCGTTATCGATCTGGCCACTCTTTCTCTGTACTCCCTGATTTGTTTTTCTAACAAATGAGTAAGATCAATTGCGGAATATTGGAAACTATGTTCAATTATGCGTTTACATCGTACACAAATATGGAAAAGACATGCTAAACGTATTTAAAGTAGATCCACTACTTATACAAGACGAAACGTTACCATTATTCCATTGTATCGCGAAGCGTATTTCACATACGATACCAGCGACACCATAAATAAACAAAATCTGCAGTCCAACGACCAGTCACATTACAACCATTACTTTTCCTAGCGGGAGCGCAACACAAAAGACAGAAACGTCGAAAAACTACATTCGCTGTAAACAATATTTCACGACGAAGGAATCAAAAATGATCCGGCATAACCGTTCACACGTACAAACGTCGTCAATAAATCAGTATATGGTATAGTGTTCTTGTTCCCTCATCTATTGTTCGAATAAAATTTCGCCCGTAGATAGGTGTGTATATCGGCGAAAAATGTCAGTGCGCCTTTTTACCCACCCCGCTATCCGCGTCGTCCCCTCTGTGACCTCCCACCACGCGGCAAATATCCTCCCCCGCAACCTCCGATGCTCGCGATCCGCCACCAACAGCCGCCCCTGCCCGCCCCTTTGATCGGCGGTCGTGCCAGGAGGGCGACAAGTAAGCGCGAGGAGGCGAGTTCCCTTGAAAGAACTGCGCAAAACACACTTTCGCGACGCCACGGCCGAAGTCGTTGTCGTCGTATCCGTCGCTCGGCTGTTGTCAAGTTGTATATTGTTAGTGATCGTCGGCGCGTTGCCGCAATCGCGCGCCTCCGATTAATCGTTCCACGATTCCTCGACGGATCGATTTTCGCCGTTCGATTGGATCACCGTGAGACGTACTCGATCACGAAGGCCCCGTTGTCGCGACATCCCGGAATGAAGCGCGACTTCTGTGACGCTCGCGATGGGAACACTCCAAAAATGGGCAAAACTCTGGTCGATTAAAAAGTAAAATTCATTTCCCAGAACGATGGTACGTATCGAGTCAAAGGTGCGAAACGTGTGAACAATCGTTGGATGGAAGAAACGTCGCCGATTGTTCGAATCAAATTTTCCCAATCTCTGATTGTCGGCGTACGCGTCTGTCCCGCGTAAACGCGCCATACGTTCGTCGCGAGGTGATCGTGCGTTTCGCTGGATAAGCGTTCGAGCGAGAAAGAGGTTGCATCTGTGCATCGGAGCCAGAAGGAGAACGATTCGCGATTCATTGGAGAAAGAGAGAAAGGTTGCCTAGTCAAGTGTCGCGTACCACCGCGGAGCAAGTAGGAGGATCTTCGGAGGTGGGGGCAGAGGGACAGCGAGAGGTACGAAGTAGTTGACAATCGTCGCGGCGAAGAAGGAGGAGAACATCGCGATCCCGCGAGAGAGAGACGGAGAGTGAGAAAACGAACGGGGGTGGTGGGGAAACGTCAGAGTGTGCGGTCGTGTCCAAGAAAGAGGTGGAGAAGCTCCAAGCGACGGGAGAGGGGGCACCGAACAAACTACCGGGAAGAAGTCAGCGGCAAGTAAAGCAGCGCCGCCGAGGCTAAACTTCGGGATCTATCGAACTAAAATTGTCGTGTAGTTTCTGTCTCCTCTTCTCGCCCCTCCTAACGCAAACTACCTCCCCCCTCGACCCCACCAGAGCCAACACACGCGGGCAAGGGCAGCATCTCGGCCGGTTGCGCCCCCTCCGGGCGTTCGAGCACCCATCCCCTCCACGGAAACGAACACCGAACGAAGAGGGAAGAAAGCAGCGGTGGGGCGACACGAGGGACGAGGAGGAGCCGTAGGAAAGAGCGAGAAGAAGAGATCGGAACGGCGAAAGTGGAAAAGGAGCGAAAGAGACGGGAAGTAGGGGAACTTTAGAGGGGGTTAGGCTGCGTTGGCTTGCCCCACGGGCAACTCACCATATTTTATTGTCGCGTTTGCCGACGCTAACCGCCGGGCGTACGGCTCCGTGTGCTCGATCTACGAAGATGCCGACCTAACTCGGGAGAAGAGAACTACACGGGAACTCGGGCCTACTGCACACATAGCCGCGGGTACGAATTCGCGCGAGTATACGAGGTGCCGGTAGTCGCATCGTCAGCCACCCAGCAGAGGTGGCACCGGGCACCCCCACCGCTACGCGCGGCGTGCCAGGTCTGGACCCTCCCACCCGTCTCGCCGAGGGCAAACCATCTCGCAAAAATCGTCCCCCTTTCCATGGAAGGAAAAGAACTACGGCGACGACTCTGCCACCACCACCGTCGGGCCGACCGTTTCTCGTCACTACCACCACCACCACCGGCGGCACACTACCATCGTTATCGCCAGCGCCACCGTCACTGTACCGCTGCCTCCTCCTACACCGCGATCAACCGTCATCCCGCGGAACGAGGATACCAGAACTTACGGACTCGGATCGCGTTGTTCGGTCCTTCGAGGAACGCGGCACTCGCAGCCGGTCGACTCGGCCTCTGCACGCTGCTCCAATGTGCGATGGTGATCGTCGCGTGAGTTCCACCGGTGGGTGAATCATTTTTTTTTTCGAAAAAAAAAAAAACAGTGCGCGTGTGGATTGGTATAATTAATCGGTTTCGATATAACGAGGCATCGGCGGCTCGATCGGACTGCCCCCTCGTAGCGCGCGCAAAAGAAGTTTTCAAGTTACGAAGGGAGAGGGAAGAGTCGCATGGACGGCTCTCCTTCTCGTGCCCCCCTCTGAACACGAGCGAGAACATATGCATACATGTGGACGCACACGCGCGCGGATCGCGCAGAGGACGAAGACAGAAGCGCCGAGGCGTCGCACACGCGTAAACCGTGCCAGTTTGTAGTTGCTTGTTTAAAGAGTGCGCACCACCCGCAGGGACCGCACGAGTCCGCGACTCCAGAGGATCGTCGTCGGTGGACTTCCGTTTCGTAGAGGGGAAAAGAAGGAAGGAAGACGCGAAGAGAAGACGACAGGGTGCCCCCGAGCAATCTGCTGCGTGTGGAAAGGACTCTACGCGGAGGGGAGAGAAAAAAAAAAGAGTGCGCGTGACAAGTCGATCCTTTCCTTTTTTACGAACCGTTCCTCCGTCACCATCGCTCGAGTTCTCGAGACCTAACCCAGACCTAACCGCTAGTTCCCTCTCCGTTCATCGTTTCGTCCCTCTCGAAAGCTTCCTCTCGCTCGCTCCTCCCTCTATCCCGTCTCGCTTTCTCGCTTCCATTCTCTCCCCGTCTTGCTCTCTTGCTCGCACCTCCGCCTTCCTATCCGCCGAGCGGAGGACTGGATTCCGTCGAAAAGAAACGACGATTCGGAGGATAGTCGCGACCGATCATAGCTGGCGCGTCGATCGGATCAACGCCGCGAGTTGGATCCCCGTGGATCATCCACCCTGCGCGTGAGATCTTTTCGTCTTTTCTGTCAGTGAAGCGGTGGCAAACTCTCGTTGACGTACGGTTGTCATCTTCATCGCCGTCAACGAATCCCCGAAGCCGGACGGTGCCGTCCGCGAGACCACGTTGCGGTCAGAAATCGGAAAACTGGTCCCAGCCTTTGTGTCCCCGCGTATGTGACAGTGCGAGTGTATACCGGAGACCGCATTCAGGGTCGAGTACAGTCGGCTAGCAGACAGTGCGATCAAAACACGCCGCGAGTGAGAAATTTTTTTCCACCCTGTATACGACGTTTGTGACTAGCTGTGAGACAGCGCTCCGTTATTCCCATTTGGCGTGTCCGACAGTGAGAAAAATCGGAGCAACGGAAAAGGAAAAGTGCTCTTGTATAACTTGGAGTGACTCTGTGAGAGAGCTGCGATACACGGATGCCACGGGATGAAACGATGATCGCGTAGCGGTGCTCGACCATCACGGCCCTGAGTGGCCGACACATCATGTCACAGTTCTCTTTTCGAGGATCGCCAAATCTACAGGTGAGTCCTCGCGTGATTTTCCGGCTACCTAGCGACGACGGGACACGCGATTACTCCCTGATGGATGTACCTTTGATGACGATCGATCAACCGCTCAAATCTATCGATTGGGTTTGGGAAATTTGTCGTTGGGATCCGTGGGACGTCCTATGAAAATTACATGTTGTTTCGGTAGGGTGCTTCAGCCATAATGGCCATAATAGGCCAGTTGGAGCCAGTTGGTGCCACTTGGTCAGACTCGCGATTTCTTTCGTCTCGAATATATATAAAAAGAGGTAGTTAATTCTATTATCGAATTTATATAGATCAATTTCAGCTTAAGTTTCTATTATTTTTCTCGTGAAATTTGGAGTAGATGGGCTAAAAAATTTGGAGTGGGCTAAGAAATTCTTATGTTCTCGTTATCGGTTCCCGATTCGAGCGAACGGCCAAGAGGAATATTAGTTCGTCGAGCTCATCGACGAGGTGTTTATCAAATCCCGCCTTGGGCGTTGAAATAATTAGGACATTTGTATGTTCTCGTAATCAATGCACGCGGTTGCTATAACACTAATAGTTCGTGTACAAAGAGCAACATCGCTACGTTTAGTCCCGGATCTGCCAACGGTTCCCATCGCTTGGGTATTTACAATGCACGTAACAGCTTCTGCCTCGGGCGTCGAAATAATTAAGACATTTGCGTGCTCTCATAATCAGCGTATGATGCGGCAATTCCGATAGTTTCGATTGGAAAATCAATATTACTGCGTTTCACCTCGCATGTGCTAATTGGATTTACCGGTTAGGCTTATCTGGCATAGGGATGGGGAATCTGTGGCCTGAAAGGCTGCATGCGGGCTTTTCTGGTGTTCGGTGAAGATCTTTCACGTGTTTTATCAATTATGTGTTTCCTTGCTGCGTAAAGAGACTTCTTTAATTGTAGCGTAGCGTAAATAATTAAAATCGAAAATATTGCGGAGGCATGGTGTCTTTTTCTTGTTTAGTTCATGGAAATAAAAGGTAGATTACAAAATCGATGGATTATTCATGGGTTTCTACGATGAATATAAATTAAGATAAATTGATGTATTAAAACACATGTAATTAAATATTCCTTATGCTCTTAGTGAGCTTGATGTATTTGAATTTGCGAATTCACTGAGGCCTGTTTAAATCTCTCTGTCCACGCTAACATATTCCTCGAAACTTTGTTGTGATTTGCTCACTGAACGATCTTAAAACTCGCGAATGCTTTACCGTGGAAAAAGTATCTTGCTTCTATCATATTTCAATATAATCTGTAGATAGGAACACGAGACGCGATGAAACTTTGCTTACCGGCCTATCTAGGCATGAATACGCGACAACGACCGAGAGCAGTGCGCGCGTTTGTTTATAAAAGCCTCTTTCGAATAAAACTTAGGCACACTTTCTATGTTAGTATATTTATCCGGGCTGAGATCAACTCGCGCACTACGTAGATATGTTCCCTCGCAATTGAGAATTGCAATTTGTGAATCGAAGACGCGGTTAATAGGCTCTGTTAGGTAGGCGCTGGGAATTAAAACGCTTATGAAACAGGCTCTCGGTATGTAAAGTGTAATATGCTGCTCTAATTAGTGAGGTAGGAGCACCAATATTGGGTGCCTTCACGCCAATTTTCTTTAGGAAAATTACTAACGTTACTTTGTTTTATACTGGATTGCTCCATAACAAGTTACCAGGCTTTATCTCCTTACGCGGTTAAGATCGCATCGGAATGCGATGAAAAAGACTTTTCTAACCTATTCCTGAACCTACAAATTATTTCGTTAGAGTAGACGCGTTAGAAAGACAAAAATTGAATTAACACTTTTCGCGTCAGTAATAGATTTATACTTAGAGAAAGCGGTAAAAATGTATACTGAATTGCACTCTTTAATCCAGTTGCTTTCGTTACCGAGAAGACTCTTTCTTTTTCAAAAAATGATGAGTCAAGTGATGTAAGTGCGAAGCGTATCTACTATCTACGCGTGTGAGTGACGAGTGTTTGGAGCAGTATGTTAGGAGTTTGAGCGAGTGTTTAGATTAACGTTCCCCGTTGCTGGGAGGGGGTGAATGAATTCCAAGAATGCATGTCGAGATTTTGGCTGCAAGAGAACGAGTCACTCTTGAAAAGAGAGTCTTCGAGTTTTGGTCAGTTGCCACGAGAGAGTTACCGGAGTTGAGCAGAGGGAGTGCACGGTCTAAGAGTTCTAAAATAGTTGACAGAGTTAGGATTTATTCTTAGTTTGTTCGAGCTTCTTTATGCGTATAAAATATCGTATAAACGCGTGTTATTTCCCAAGACTTGAAACGAAGACCCAACACTCTCATGATGATAACGGAAGTTATCTTGATTTAAAGTATCGTCGAATAACCACATTACAAAAAAAAAGGAGTAAAATAACAAATCATATCTTTTCAGATGTAGTTTTCGCTACTCGAGTTAAGAATTTATTTTGAGGATTACTGGTGCTGCTACCTTAGCGTGTTTTCACTGCATCAAAAAAAACGGTATCAACGATTCGTTTAACTGATTTATTTCGTTCGCGATAAGAGATTCCAGAGTTGCGTCACTCTTTGCGTCACAAGAATTGGAGTAGTCTTCAGATCTTCTATCTACGAAAAGGATTCATATTCCCAAGCACAACAGACGCTACCGATTCAAGATACATTTTTCAAATGTTTCAAAGAAGATCGATGCTAATGTTGCAAGGTGGTGCATCGCGTAATAATAAATAAAAGTTGAAAAACTTTTATACCGTGCTCGACTATCGTGTATCCTTTAGGCGATCACCTATGCTACCTGTACCGCAAAGAGAAGCAACGCGAAACAACGCAGTTACAAATTGCGCGGAAACGGTATGGCAAGGAGCGCAAAAAAAATGAACAAGACACGTGCAAACGCATAGTCGATGGTAGGAAAAACTAAAACCCATTGAAATATCGGTGACAAGTGCACGCATATTTCACCTCTGGACGGCGGACATTAAAAGAACCGTCTGGTATACGTTTCGAGATTGTCGTCCAGCTACGGTCGTTGTCGTCCGGCCAGTAGACGTATGAATCCGGATATAATTTCAATCGTTTGAAAGTCAAATGTATTCAACGGTCGAAAGCCTCGACTATTTGCGTCTATCTGTTCCTTCTGGTGCGCGATTTCGCATGTGTCGGGCTAAACCAGTGCAAGAATTGTTCATACACCATGGTTCGCCCCAAGAGTACACAAGCTTTACCCGAATGTATTGAAGGTAATAGTTGGGTTAATTGTTAAAATAAGATGATACGGTTTCCAATGAAGTTTAACTTATGCAAACGTTATTAACAGCAGTGATACTACTAATTAGACACACGCCGGGAAGTCACGATGTACCAGAAAGCGGAACTTTCGCGTTCAAAATATCTCATTGCGTTCATCTACTCGTGTTATTCGCCTGATTTGACTCTCAGCGACCACTTTTTATCTCGCAAATTATAAGAAAAGCAGTGCGACACGATATCATCGTACATTCTAAAGGCTTCGACCGCCTCTTTTTACGCCCATCTCGAAGGAGGCGTATCTGATATGATCCAACAGCTACGATCGTGAAACTTGCGTTTGTTGGGATGTATTCTCGCTAATTGGTAATAAAAGATATTATTCTATGAAGTAGCTTTGTTATAATGCAAGTTCGGAAAGTTTTGGAGTAAGATATCCCCGTTTATTCCTCGCGGAAGCGAATATCCTCGCTATCGTCTCGCATGCGCGTTTACGAGCTGTCGAAGGAACTCCTTCGCCCCGAAGAACTCGAGATCGTTGCATGATTTCCTACCGAGTTGTCGTTAATGAAATTGCACTAGAGGCTATGGACTCGGTTTGCGGCTCTTTTGTAGCGAGAAATGGTATTTATTGGGTACTCGTAAAAGAGTACATATTCGTAAAAATACATATTCTTCTGTTGATAATCTAACATGGACCCTTTAATTTTTTCGTAGATACAATTTTCGCGCGTTTCTGGTGATCGTACGGTTTGATTCGCACTACTTTCCATAGATCTCTGCGTCGAGTAGACGCGATCAATCGTTGAAATCCCGAGAGTTGCTTATGGAAACCACGAACAGAGGGCCGAAAATGGTTCGTTTCGGTGTTGCGACTGCAACGGATAATTTGTAGCGTGGGATCTTGTCTGTTGCGAGAATGGATAGCCGTTGGCAAG